>NC_090937.1:89027821-89330852 GCF_040938575.1 Ambystoma mexicanum | reverse complement strand
TTTGTCCACATTCGTCCAATAGCAACAAAGTTATAAGCCATCTAAAAATGTTGAGACCCCCCCTCTAATTTCGCCCCCTCTTTAGAAAATCCCACCAAACTTTAGAAAACCATTTATATCTAGATCCAAAATCGTTTTGCTAAATGACACCACATTTATATGCCTTTACAGTATTTTGGGACCCCCCCTCTAATTTTGACCCCTCTTGACAGAATCCCACAAACCTTTGCAAAACCATTCAGCATTAGTTCTAGAATAAAATTGCAAAATTACATGCAGTTTTATTGAGTGGCGCAAAAGTTATAAGCCATCCACAAACTGCTTTTCCCCAACCCTTTAATGCAGAAATAGGTACAGATGTCCTAGGACATCTGAAGTGTCCATGAACACCACAGGACTGCCCCGGGACATCTGGAGTGTTTGCAGACTTTTGGGGGGGGGGGTGAAACAACCCGTTTTTTGGCTTCTTATGTCCATATCCAATACAATCCTCATCCCCCCACATCCCCAGAGATTGTTTGTTGAGTTTGACAAGTGCAATGCTGCTTTTCATTTTTATGTTTTCACTGTGCTGTCTGCGGACCCCAAAATGTCTGCAAAGCCAAGTTGGCGGGCGTTTCAGGAAAACCGATGCATTTCACGTTTTCTCACCACCCAATCGGCGGCCGCGTCCCGATGTCTGTGGACCACGCAAAAGTCCACACATTTTTCTGCCCAATCAGAGGCCACTCCGCGGACCGAACAGCCAATCAGGGGCCAGTCTGCAGACCGAACAGGGAAGTGAGTCCGAAGAGCGGACATAGATTTCACTCATTTTTTTGCCTTGCGTTTTGGTCGTTTACAAAAAAAACACTGGACGGATCTACACCAAATTAACAAAAGCACACTTTCGAGACCAAGCCGCCGCTCCTGCCGCAAATTTGGTGAAAATCCGTCCAGCGGGTTGGGCTGTAGGCGCAACAGAAATGTTTTCCCATTATGTCTATGGGAAAAAAAGAAATTTTGGGACCCCCCATATAACTTTTCCCCCCCTTGACCAAACCTCACCAAACTTTGCAAAAAAATTCAGAGTGGGCCATATACTTTTTCAAGTTTGGTGAGGATTCGTCCAGGGGTAGCAAAGTTATAAGCCACCCAAAAAGTGCTCTTCCTATGGGTGTAGCAATTTAACCATTAATACATGGCCGCTACCGCAGGCCATGTAATATATGGGATACATTACTCACCGTAATCGTATTTCTGATGCTTGCATCTGCTTAGATTCACATGTTGTGCATAGGCCGACATCTAGTGGAAGCTGCGGAGTATTACAGTTGTTGTTTTCGAAACTCGAAATGGGACGTCTACAGGGCGTGCCAGTAATACTATCCCTAGTGTGACGTCCACTGTACCCATGATCCCTCACACGTCGAGGTCCCTCAGATTGTTATTTTTCTGACAGGAGGTAGCATGAGGTGTAGCGTGAGTACAGTTGTATCCAAGCAGATGCGTATCAGACAAGCTCATAAGCATCCATGCACCTTCTCTCTGAGGGGAGGGAGGGTGGGTCGCATGTGAATCTAAGCAGATACAAGCATCAGAAATACGATTACGGTGAGTAATGTATCCCTTCCGAGGCTTGCGGAATCTGCTTAGATCACATGCTGTGCATAGATTAGCGAGCAGTGGAAGAAGGAGGTGGGATGCGAGAAGGTTCATGAGCGAATAAATGTCTTAGAACCGCTTGTCCCACTTGTGTATCTGTCTTGGAATGAGTGTCAATGCAGTAGTGCTGAGTGAAACTATGTATTGAGCTCCATATAGCTGCTCTGCAAATACAGTTTAAGGGGACAGTTGCAATGAAAGCCAGAATGGCTCCAGTACCTCTTGTGGAGTGGGCCCTGGGCGTAAAAGGGAGTGTTTTATTTGATAAGGAATAGCACAGTTGGATACATCTGACTATCCACCTAGAGATGGCATTCTTAGAGATGCAATCTCCTTCTGTGCCAGGCGCTATGGAGACAAACAGTTGATCTGTCTTTCTTAGGGGTCTGGTCTTGTCTACAAAGTAGAGGACAGCTCTCCTCACATCTAGTGTGTGGAGTTTTACCTCAGCAGAGCTTTTGGGTTCCTGGAAGAAAGCCGGTAGCTCAATAGACTGGTTAACATGGAATTTGGAGATGAATTTAGGTGATAACCTAGGGTTAGTCCATAAAACCAGTTTGTCCTTATGTATAGTAAAGAAAGGATCCTGCACTGACAGTGCTTGGATTTCACTGATCCTTCTTATGGAAGTGATGGCTACTAAGAAGGCAGTTTTATAAGTCAGGTGTTTGAGACTAGACTTGTGCATAGGCTCGAATGGGGGTCCCATGAGCTTAGCGAGTACCACGTTTAGGTCCCAACCTGGCGGTGGGTTAGAGATTGGAGGGTGGAGTCTCTTTACCCCTTCCATAAATGCTTTGATGACAGGCACCTTCCACCATGAGACCTTATTATGGGAAGTGGTATAGGCTGACAAGGCCGCCAGGTGGACTTTTAGGGAGTTGAACACTAACCCTGCATCTAGTAGGTGGAGCATATAGGTTAGAATGTTAGATGGAGTACAATCAATGGGATTGATTTGCTTAGTCTGGCACCAAATTACGAATCGTTTCCATTTATCATAGTAACAGTGCCTAGTGTTTGGTTTTCTTGATTCTTTCAAGATATCCATGCATCTCTCTGGTAGATTGAGATGTCCGAACTCTATGACTTCAGGAGCCATTCTGCCAAGTTCATAGAGTGTGGCTTTGGGTGCACTGTTAGTCCCTTGTGCTGGGTGAGTAGGTTGTACTGGCACAGGAGTTTAATGGGATCGCACATCGCTAGGTCTGCGCAAATGTGGATACCACGATTGTCTCGCCCACATAGGAGCAACTAGGATGAGCGTCATCGGTTCCTTGTGTAACTTGTTCACCACCTTCCTCATGAGAGGAGTCGGGGGAAAAGCGTAAGCAAACTTTCCTGACCAGTTCATCCATAGGGCGTTCCCCTTGGAACCTGGCTGGGGGAACCTGGACGCGAAGTCTGGGCATTGACGATTTCGCTTGTGGTGAATAGGTCTATAGTTGGGAAACCCCATTGAGAGAAGAGGTGTTCTACGACTTCTTCGTGTAGACGCCACTCGTGTTTCTCAGGTAGGGGATCTCTGCTCAATGAGTCTGCTAGAGCGTTGAGTTCCCCTGGAACATGTTGTGATGACAAGAACATTTTCCGTCCGAGTGCCCATTTCCAGATTTTCTGAGCAAGTCTGGATAGATTTGGAGAAAGTGTCCCCCCCTGTTTGTTGATATAAAACATTGCTGTGGTGCTGTCTGTTAGGATCTGCACCGACACGTTTGTTAAATGGGGTTCAAATGCCTGAAGGGCTTTCAATACTGCCAGAAGTTCCAGCACATTGATGTGGTTCTGAGCTGCAGTGTGAGTCCACAGACCCTGAGCTGTGGGGTGAAGGTAGTGAGCTCCCCACCCTGCCAGTGAGGCGTCCGTTGTGACCACTGCCTGTATCTGTGGATCGTAGAAGGGTTTCCCTCTCGACAGGTTTTCTCTCGTCCACCAGCGAAGATTTTGTACCAGTGTTGGCGAAACGACCACTAGATCGTCCCACTGACCGCTTGCCTGAGACCATCGTTTCGCCAACCACTCCTGTATGGGACGCATGCGCAGGCGCCCGTGAGGAACCAGGTATATGCAAGATGCCATCATGCCTATTAAACGCATTGCTGTGCGCACCCTTATCTGGCGGCCGGCCTGATAATGTGGTATTTGCAGTAACAAATGTCTTATTCTTTCCTCTGAGGGAAAGACCAATCCTTCCTCTGTGTTTAGGATAGCTCCTAGGAACTGTTTGGAAGTGCTTGGCACTAGGCTTGATTTTTTCTCGTTGATTGAGAAGCCCAATTGAAAGAGGAGGTTGATAGTTTTTGTATGTTTTGTCTGCAAATCAGAGGTGATTCCCCTGTTATGGGCCAGTCGTCCAAGTAAGGGTACACTGGGATTGCTCCCCTGCGCAGGTGTGCTGCCACTACCGCCAGTACCTTTGTGAATACCCTTGGAGCCAAGGCTATTCCAGAGGGCAGCACTTTGAATTGGTAGTGCTTCTTCGCTATCTTGAAACGCAAGAATCTTCTGTGCGCTGGGAACATTGAAATATGAAAATAGGCATCTTTCATATCCAGTGTTGCCATGTAATCCCCCTTTTTTAGAAGCGGGATTACCTCTTGTAGCGTAGTCATGCTGAACTTTTGTGGCTTGACACACTTGTATGCAGGCCGCAAATCTAATACAGGGTGCATTGTTAGATCTTTTTTTGGCACAAGGAAGTAAGTTGAATAAATACCCCTGTTTACCTGGTTGGCTGGGACCACTTCTATGGCGTCCTTTAATAGAAGCGCTGTTATTTCTTCTAGAAGGATCCGGTGATTTTCCTCTGAATGGACCTTTTGTCTCGGGGGGTGGTCGCGAGGACGTTGAAATAGTTCTATGCAGTAGCCCCCTGCTACCGTGGACAGCACCCATCTGTCCAAGGTGATACCCTCCCATGCGTGGGTGATGTTGGAAATGCGTCCTCCTAGTGGGGATGCATGGGAGGGTACCTGGAGCGGAATGTCACTTGCTCTGAGGTGTGGGGTGCCACCTCGAGCTGGGCCTCTGCCCCGATTACCACGACCTCTGCGTTGTCCACGTGGATAGCCTTGAAAGGCTTGTCCTTGATTGTTGCCATAGGAACCTTGGCCTTGATTGTAGCCTGATCCTCTCTGTGAATTTTGGCCCGAAAACAGCGAAAATTACTGTTACCTCTCTGACATGTAGGTTTGTTTGTGAGCTGGCCTTAATATTTTAGTGTGTCATACTCATCTTTTGCTGTCTTAAGTGCGTCTTCTACAGCCTTGCCAAAGAGCACATTAGGTTCCACTGGCATATTTATAAGAGTGGCTTGTGTCTCTGGCTTAAAGCCTGATTGGCTAAGCCATGCGTGCCTCTTTATAATGGTCCCCTCTGCAAAGACTCTCCCGGCATTGTCAGCTGCATCAAAATTTGACTTGAGGAGACAAGTAGATACGGCTCTTCCGACTGCTGCCACCTGAGCTAGTTGTGTTTTAAGTGGCTCTGGGGCGGATGAAAGTAACGCAGAAACCTCCTCCCACTTATGGCAGTTGTAACTTGCCAAAAGTGTAGCGTTGTTGGCTATTCTTGTCTGGTAGGCCGCGGAAGAGGTGACTTTTCTGCCCATTGCATATATCTTCTTGCTTTCCTTATCTGGTGGTGCCTCGGAGGAAGCAAGGGGTGTGCCTGCCCTTTTTCTTGTGGTGGTAACAACCAATGAGTCTGGTTTTAACAGGCCTCTTATGTATAAGGGGTCTGAGGGTGCAGGCCTGAACAGTTTTTCCACACGCGGGTTAACGGCCCGTGTGAGATTGGGTGCTTCTAAGGAAGGTTGAATTCTGCGTTGCATCGATTTTAGCAATGGGATAAACTGACCTACTATCCTTTTGTCCCCCAATAGTTGTTCAGCAAAGTCTCTGTCTTCCTGTACCTCCTGTGTGTCAATACAGAAGTGTTCCGCCGCTTTGTCTAAGACTTCATTGAGGAGGGGTTGATTGTCGACAGGGGAATCTACCACTGGGAGGTCCTGATTAATAGGAGAATCTAAGGAGTACATGTTCGCCTCCTGGTCTGCGTCTGGGTCCTCATCATCCCCATAATGAAGTTCATCTGTATCCTCCTCAATAAGTTGAGAGTCAGATGTTTCCACAAATGAAAGATCCTCTTGGTCTTCTGGATCTATCTCAGGATCAAATAGATCTACTACCCTGCTTTGTACGGGGGTATCAGAGCGAGACCTCTTAGCTGGGGGTAGAGAGGCAGAGGCTTGAGAGCCAGAAGGGGCTGAGGTGGGAGGAGTGGATTGAAAACTTTGAAGGTAATCTGGATTTTTTTCAAAGAAATTCGCCATAAAGGTCCTTCTTCGCATAACCCTATCGATATCTTGCGAAGACCATTCCTTTGAACTTGGGATTACAACGGGTTGTGTGGAAATACGCATATCTTCATTAGTGGGAGGTAAAATCTTAGGCCTAGAGTCCTTAGGATTCTCTATGGGTTTGGATAATATTCCCTTCTGTGATTACCTGTCCCTAGTAGAACTCTTGTCCCTATGAGGGGTCTTAGATGATTTTTTATGATGTTTTTCCCCACCCTGGGGCCCAGAGGAGTGTGTAACAGACTTTTTGGGGCCTGACGTTTTATCAGACAATGAACGGCGAACTTCGGGTGCGGCAGCCGAGGCTTCGTCCGCGGATGAACGACCTTCGGAGGGAGTTTTTGGTGCAACACCCTTGCTGCCTTTCGACGTCTTTACCCTGTCGTGTGGCGATCTTGAACGAGATTGCCCAGAGGACCGGGACTCAGTGGACCATTCACAGTGTGTCGAACATTGTCGAGTATTCGACTCATCTGTTGAATGGCGACTGGGGCTTATGTGTTTTGTGGTTTGTGCTTTTGTAGCGCTGCCGCCCCCGGGTGTAGTCCCCACAACATGGCTGCCGGCCTGTACTACATGTTGGGGGCCTGCGCTTGAGGACCTGAGGTTACTCCGATGCCCTCGCCTTCCGAAAGTACGGCATCGCTGAAGGCTCCCTCTACCTCCATGGCCTCGAGTTGCCTGGTGTAGTGGGCCCAGCGCTTAGTGGAACGGTCCTTCAAAGTCTTAGGCTTGAAGAGCCTGCACGCTCGACAAGACGTTTCGACGTGGTCTCTCGGGAGACACAAGTTGCAAACTAAGTGTTTGTCTACCCGGGAAATTTACGGTTACACTTAGGGCAAAACTTAAATGGTGTATTTTCCATAATTATGGGTTATGGAAATGGCAGCTGGGCGAACAAAGTGTAGTAAGGGAAGAATATGCATTCTAAAATGGCCTCCTAAAAATGGCCTCCTCCCCCTCTTCCTACTGTCTGGGCCAAGGCCCGGGCGGCCTTCCAAGGCCGTCCAGTGCGTTGCGATGGTCTCCGACGGGCAGTTTTCTTTCTCCTTCCTCGGCGTGGTGTTACGGCAGTCAATGAAAGGATAGAAAGAAAAACTATCGTAATTATATAAAGTCAATGGTTTATCGCCGAAAGGAACTCCGCTATATGCGTCGTCTAGCATGGCGAAAAAAAACAATCTGAGGGACCACGACAAGTGAGGGATCATGGGTACAGTGGACGTCACACTAGGCATAGTATTACTGGCACGCCCTGTCGACGTCCCTTTTCGAATTTCGAAAACAACAACTGTAATACTCTGCAGCTTCCACTAGATGTCGGCCTATGCACAGCATGTGAATCTAAGTAGATTCCACAAGCCTCAGAAATATATGACAATGCATTACTTACCATAAAAGCATTTCTGATGGTTGTATCTGCTTAGATTCACATGCTGTGCATAGTCCAACATCCAGTGGTCACTGCGGAGTACTGCATTTTGTTTTTCGTAGTCGAAAAGGGGACGTCGACAAGGAGTGTCTGTAACACTATCCCTATAGCGACGTGCGGTGTACCCACAATCCCTCATGCGTCGAAGTCCCTCTGTTTGTATTTTTTCTGCCCTGAGGGAGCCTTCTAGACGTGAGTGAGTATAGAAAAGAGAGATATAAAAGGAAGTCTATGTTCCTTCCATCCGAGCGGGGAGGAAGGGTGGGCGCATGTGAATTTAAGCAGATACAACCATCAGAAATGTTTTTACGGTAAGTAATGCATTGTCTTCTGATGTTTGTTAATCTGCTTAGAATCAAATGCTGTGCATAGACTAGTGAGCAGTACCCGGAGTTGGAGGTGGGTTGTGAGAAGGAACAGTAGAGAAAAGGTGTCTTAATACTGCTTGTCCCACCTGGGAGTCAGATCTAGAGTGTGCATCTAGACAGTAGTGTTTTGTAAAGGTGTGTACAGAACTCCAGGTTGCCGCTTTGCAAATGGACTCAAGGGGAACGTTTGCAATGAATGCCATGGATGCCCCAGTGCCTCGAGTAGAGTGTGCTCTTGGCTTGAAGGGTAGTTCTCTCTTAGCAAGAGTGTAACAGAGAGTGATGCATTGAACAATCCATCTAGATATAGTGGACTTTGAAACTGCATCTCCTTCTCTTCCTGCTGCCACCGAGACAAAGAACTGATTAGTCTTTCTTAGTGGTCTAGTTCTTTCCATATAAAACATGACAGCTCTGCGCACATCAAGTGTATGCAGACTTTTTTCTCCCAAATTTGAAGGGTTTTGAAAGAACGTTGGTAGTTCTATTGACTGGTTGACATGGAATTTCGAGATGAATTTCGGTGCAAACCTTGGGTGTGTGCGTAGAACCACTTTATCTTTGTGAACTGTTACAAAGGGGTCTAGAACAGAAAAAGCCTGTAGTTCACTTACTCTCCTAATGGAGGTGATAGCTATTAGAAAAGCAGTCTTAAGGGTGAGGTCCTTAAGAGTTGCTTTGTGCATGGGTTCAAAGGGCGAGCCCATGAGCCTGGTAAGTACCACATTTAGGTCCCAGCCGGGAGCTGGGTTCGCTATCGGAGGGTGTATTCTCTTTACTCCCTCCATGAAGGCTTTGATAACCGGGACGTTCCACCACAACACTTTAAGTTGGGAAGTGGTGTATGCAGAAAGTGCCGCTAGGTGGACTTTAATAGAATTGAACACTAGGTCTGAGTCCAATAAATGAGTCAGGTACAGAACAATTTGTGTGGGAGAGCAGTCTACAGGGTTGATGCTTCTTCCTCTACACCAGATGACAAATCTCTTCCACTTGCTAGAATAACAGTGACGAGTGTTAGGCTTTCTAGCTTCCCTGAGGATATCCATGCATCTCTGCGGGAGTTGTAAATGTCCAAATTCTATGATCTCAGGAACCAGGCTGCTAAGTTCATGGTCTGAGGGCATGGATGCAGTGTCCTGCCCTTGTCCTGTGACAGCATGTTGTACGGGCAGGGAAGTTTCACTGGGGGAGATAGAGGCATCTCCATCAAGTGAGCGAACCATGGCTGCCGGGCCCACATAGGGGCCACTAGTATCATGGTAACTTGTTCCTGGTGTATCTTGTGCACAATCTTGTTGAGAAGGGGAGTCGGGGGAAAAGCGTAAACAAATTTCCCTGACCATGGAATCGATAGACCGTTCCCCTTGGATTGGTTCTGGGGGTACCTGGAGGCGTAATCTTGGCATTGTGAGTTCTCCAGAGTTGCGAACAGCTCTATTTCTGGGAATCCCCATTGTCTGAAGACGTCGAAGACGATGTCTTCGTGCAATCGCCATTCGTACTCTGAGGGCAGAGGGAAGTTTCTGCTGAGTTCGTCTGCTAGCAGATTGAGTTCCCCTGGTACATGTTGTGACAGTAGGAACATGTTGTGTCTGAGAGCCCACTTCCAGATATTCTGGGACAGCTTGGACAGTCCTGGAGAGTGGGTGCCCCCTTGCTTGTTGAGGTAGTACATGGCTGTGGTGCTGTCCGTAAGGACCATTACTGTCTTCCCTTGTAGGTGTTCCTGGAAGGCTTTTAGTGCCTTGAACACTGCCAGTAGCTCCAGTAAGTTTATATGCTTGGATGCTACGCTCGGAGTCCACACTCCGTGAGCAGTCTAATAGGATAGGTGTGCCCCCCATCCTGTGAGGGATGCGTCTGTGGTTAGAGTGGCTTCCACTACGGGTGTGGCAAAAGGTTTCCCTATTACCAGGTTTTTCTTTGTCCATCACCGTAGCGAGGCCTGCGAGACCACCACTAGATCATCCCATTGTCCGCTGGCCTGACACCACTGGCTGTTGAGCCATTCTTGCATTGGGCGCATGCGCAGGCGCGCGTGAGGTACCAAATAAATACATGACGTCATCATTCCTAGCAAGCGCATCGCTGTGCGCACCGTCACCTCTCGACCTGCCACATATTGGGGGATCTGAAACAGCATGTTTTGGACCCTCTCGTTGGAGGGGAAGACGAGGCCGTCCTTTGTTCGAATTAGAGCCCCTAGGAATTGTTTGATCTGGCTGGGGTCTAAGCTGGACTTCTTCTCATTGATGGAGAATCCCAGTTGGAACAAAAGGTCTACAGTCTTTTGGGTATTGGAGAAGCATGTTTCGTAAGAATTCCCTGTTATGAGCCAATCGTCGAGGTAAGGGTATACTGGGATAGACACCCTGCGCAGGTGGGCCACTGCCACTGCCAGTACTTTTGTGAATACCCTCGGTGCAGATGCTATGCCGAAGGGTAGCACTCTGAACTGGTAGTGTTTGCCCTCTATCATGAACCTGAGGTATTTTCTGTGCGCTGGCAACATTAAAATATGAAAGTATGCATCTTTCATGTCCAGTGTTGTCATGTAATTTCCTTGAGATAGCAGGGGGATCACTTCCTGTAAGGTCATCATACAAAACTTTTGAGGTTTGACAAATTTGTTCGCTGGGCGCAGATCTAATACAGGGCACATGGTTAAGTCCTTTTTGGGTACAAGGAAGTACACTGAATAAATACCTTCCGTTACCTGAGATAGAGGCACAACCTCTATAGCTCCTTTTTCCAGTAGCTGGTCCACTTCTTGGAGAAGGATGGCGAGGTGTTCTGGTGTCATGCGTCGTCCCCTTAGGGGTCTGTACGTTGGGGTACTGTTGAATTCTATACAGTAGCCGCGGGCTATGTTTGATAGTACCCAGCGGTCTGATGTTATTCCCTCCAATGCTGGAAGAAAGGATGTTAACCGGCCCCCGACCGGCGATGCATGGGAGGGGACCCGAATCTTCGAGTCGTTTAGTGTTGGTGGCTTGGGAGCCTCTAGGGGTGGAACCCCGACCTCTCCCCTTGCCACGGCGTTGACCTCTCTGGTTGTATTGTCCACTGGTACCTTGGTTAGAGGACCAGTTGTTTGCAGAGTATTGCTGCTGCTGATTTTGCTGTTGGCGTTGGCCTAGAAAAAAGCGCCTATTGCCATAGCCACATTTGTTAGGGGGCCTAGAAATCTGGTCTAGGTTTTTGATGATGTCAAACTCCTTCTTAGCCGTTTCTAGTGCCTCATCAACCGCCTTCCCAAAGAGGTTGGCATCTTCTATAGGCTTGTTGATTAGAGATGCTTGTGTCTCAGGTTTAAACCCTGAATTACGCAGCCAGACATGGCGTTTGAGGAGTATTCCTTGAACTAGGGAATGGCCCGCCGTTTCTGCAGCATCCAGAGTGTTCTTTACAATGCTTTGGTTGACTAGAGTCCCTTCAGTAATCGTGGCCAGAAGGCGTGTACGGAGGGGTTCTGGTGCCTCTTCAGCGTCCTTACATAGCTTGCTCCACTGTGCGTCTGCGTAACTTGCTAGCAAGGAGTTGTTGTTTGCAATCCTTGCTGAAAAAGCAGCGGAGGCTGTGATCCTTTTCCCTAGGGCGTACAATTTTTTACCCTCCTTGTCTGGTGGTGCCTCGCTGGTTGACAACGGGACCCCTGCTCTCTTTCTTGTATTTGTCACCACTAGGGAGTCTGGTACAGAATGGCCCCTGACGTACAACGGGTCTGAAGGAGAGGGACTGAAAAGTTTTTCTATCCTCGGGTTGACCTCTCTGACCAACGCGGGTGTGGACAGTGAAGGGATAATTCGCCTCTTTACTGAGGCGAGGAGGGGAATGGTTTGGCTGACAGGGGGTTTCTCCTTGATGACTTTCTCCACAAAGTCGATGTCAGGAGAAATATCCCCAGTGTCCAATTCGAAATGCGCTGCTGCCTTGCGCAATAGTGCATTAAATGTAGGCTTAGACGTGTCCTAATAGGCGAGTCTTTGGCAGGGGACAGGTTTAGGGCATCAGGGTCCGAATACGCTGATGGGGACTGCCATGGGTGTGAAGGACCTTCCTCTGGGTCTTCTCCGAAGCCCCCTTCACCCATGTCTGGATTATTCTCGAAACCCTCCTCCTCTAGGATTTGCTCCTCCTCATTGCCCAAAAAATCATCCTCCTCCTGAAAGTGGTGGTCCTCTTCAGTGAGGTCATCTACATCTATGTCCTGCTGGGAGCGATTAAACAGCCTAGGAAATTTTGCCCTGGGGTCCTCCTGAGGTCCCTCTCTTGCCCTTTTGGGTGGTGGTAGGTTTTGGGTTTCCATAAACCTCTCCATCTTCTCCATACAGAAATGGAGTCTCTCCAGGGTTTCATGAGGTACCCCTGAGCGGTCAAGGGGGGGAGGGGGGGACTAGGATATTCGGCCTGAAAACGCTTTGACCTATCCCATAGCGTCAAAGAAAGGTTTCCTTCGCCGTCAGAAAAGCCTTCCGGTAAGCTAGGAGTCCCTCTGGATGAAGGGGGCAGTTCCTGCCTTCCTTCAGGCCTTTTCGGCGTTTCTTTAGCCTTCTGAGTGGCGTTTGACGCATCTTTCGCCGTCCGCTATCGGTGGAAACGATTCTCGCCAGGCTCTCGACGACTAACTTGTCTGTGGAGGGCTCTGGTCTCGACATTACTACGGCGACGGGCGCTCTCTGCTGGTGCGCTACGTCTGATGATTTGGGGGTAGCGCCCTTATCTGCAGGAAGCCCAGTCGCTGGTCGCGGCTGCGAGTGGGGCTTAAGACTCTTACGTCTGAGAAGGCCACCGGTAGGGCCTGCGTCTCCTTAGGCGCTGATGGTTACTTCGTCTTCGACGAAGAAGAGCCGTGGGTTGTGTGTTTATGGGAGTGTGATTTCTGTGCGTCAGTGTCGCCGGGGTGTTCATCCCCATAAGCAGGGCGTGAGCCGAGCTTGTCAGGGCCGGGGACAGATGACGAGGAGCGCGAGCGCTCCTTAGAGAGGTCTACGACTTCTGAATCGGAGGTCGGGTTACCACATTCCTCGTCACTTTCAGCGGCGGCGGGTGAGGAACCAGACCTCGACCTAGCGTAGGCCGCCCACCTCTTGACCCTGCGGTCTTTTAAAGTCTTAGGCTTGAGGAGCTGACAAGCCGCGCAGCCGTCTTCTTTGTGGTCGAGGGGCAAGCAACGGTTACACCGTTTATGCTTGTCTTTCCTGGTAAACTTGCCCTTGCAGCGCGGGCAAAACCTAAAGGGCGTCCTCTCCATAGCTGAGGAAATATTTATCTGTGGTAACGACCCCAAGGGAAAGGAAGGGTAAAGGGAAAGGCATTCTCAGAGAGAAACAAGAAATGTCCCACAACCCCACTCTCCCTACTGTCTTTTGGCCGGCGAGGCCAGGCCACGTGTTCGGCAACGCTGAAGGATCTCCTCCGTCTCGTCCCCTCCGTCGAAGATCTTGCTCGGCGGAGAAGCAGCTTCACAGCTACGTCAAGGGAGGGATCTATTTAATGTATATTAATAATTAAACGACCAAAGGTCGAGGAAAAGAATTTGCAATGTCTCTCGAGGAGCTCCGCGTAAAGGCGACCAATATCTGGGCGGAAAAAAACAATCTGAGGGACCTCGACGCGTGAGGGATTGTGGGTACACCGCACGTCATTATAGGGATAGTGTTGCAGACACGCCTTGTCGACGTCCCCTTTTCGACTACGAAAAACAAAATGCAATACTCTGCAGTGACCACTGGATGTCGGACTATGCACAGCATGTGATTCTAAGCAGATTAACAAACATCAGAAGGAACAAGTTACTTACCTGTAACTGTTGTTCTCCAGCATGGGTCTGGCATGGATTCACATGCTCATGAATATTCCCCGTCGTCAGGCTGGGAATCCTTGGTAAAGAAAAAACCAGTATCAGTTTCGTTTCTGATCTGTCTTTCGTAGTAATAACCAATCACTGGTCTCTGCGTCATACTGACCACAGCCAATGACTGCCCTCTACCTAAGCACCGCCTCTGGCAGCCATCTTCAGATTTGGAAGCACGTGAAGTGGCAGTATGACCAAGTGAAGAGCCGCAGAGGGGTAGGCGGGAGGGTTCGCATGTGAATCCATGCCAGACCCATGCTGGAGAACAACAGTTACAGGTAAGTAACTTGTTCCTTCTCCAGCATGGGGTCTGGCATGGATTCACATGCTCATGAATAAAGAATACATAGCAGTACACACATGCACAACCACGGGAGGTGGCAAAGGCTCAACATTAAGCATTACATCAAACTCAACATTAAGCATCTTACCTCCTCACCAGGCTCACCTCAGGCGAACAGGTTGCGCAGCACTGCTTGGCCGACCCTGGACTCCTCCCTGGAATCCCGATCGACGCAGTAGAACTTCGTGAAGGTGTGCGTCGACCTCCACGTAGCAGCCCTGCATATGTCCAGCAGGGGCACACCAGAAAGGAACGCCGTGGTAGCTGCGATCGCTCTGGTGGAATGGGCTCTCGGACGGCCGGGCAGCGGTCGGTTTGCCAAACGATGACAGTACATGATACAGCCGGAGAGCCATCTGGAAATGGAAGCCTTCGAGAGAGCCTTCCCCTGATTGACAGGTCCAAAGTTCACAAAGAGTTGTGACGTCTTCCGAAAACACTTTGTGCGGTCCACGTAGAACTTCAGCGCTCTAGCCACATCCAGCGAGTGCAAAGTCCTCTCAGCCGGCGACGAAGGCGACAGGAAGAACACAGGCAACACCAAGGGTTCGTTGAGATGGAAGTCCGACGGTACCTTGGGCATGAAGGAGGGGTGCGTCCTGAGCACTACCCTCGTGTCGTGAAAAGTCAAGTACGGGGCCTTGCAGGAAAGGGCCTGGATCTCTCCCACCCGTCGTGCGGAGGTGATGGCCACAAGAAACGCTGTTTTCCACGACAGAAACTTCAACGGGGCCGAGTGCAGAGGCTCGAACGGAGGTCCCATGAGCTTGGTCAGCACCACGTTGAGCTCCCACGCCGGGGCCGGAGCCTTCACCGGCGGGAACGATCTGAACAGTCCCTTCATGAACTCTTTCACCAGACGATGAGACCACAAGGACGTCCGCCCCGTGGTTCTGGTGTATCGGGAGATCGCAGCAAGATGAATCTTGATGGACGCGTGTGCCAGTCCAGCTTTGGCCAGCGTCAGCAGGTACGGCAGAACTTGGGGAGCCGTAATCCGTAGAGGGTTAATCTTCTGTGCGTGGCACCAGACAGAGAACCTCTTCCATTTGTGTCCGTAGCATTTAAGAGTCGAGGACGCCCTGGCCTTTGCAAGAACCTCTCTGCAGTCGGCCGGTATGTCGTATCCTCCAAACTCTAGCGCTGCAGGAGCCAGGCCTGCAAGTTCAGCGATTTCGGGTCGTGGTGGAGGATGGCGCCTCCTTCCCTGGAGAGCAGATCCGCGTCCACCGGCAGCTTGATTGGCGGGGACACTGACAAGTCCAGAAGGTCCGGTAACCATATCTGCCTCGGCCACGCAGGTGCGACGAGGATCATCCTGCACAGTGACCTCTTGAACTGGTTGACGAGCCGGCTTAGCAGTGGCAAAGGAGGGAACGCGTAGAGGAACAGGCCCTCCCAGGGGAACGAGAAAGCATCGCCCATGCTCCTCGCCTGGGGAAACCTGCTGGCGAACCTCCGGCACTTGGAGTTCGTCGCCGTCGCGAACAGGTCGATCTGGGGTGTGCCCCACCGTCGGAAGAGGCGATCCACCAGATCCTGCCGTAGTTCCCACTCGTGACACGAGCGCAGCTCCCTGCTGAGTGAGTCGGCGATGGTGTTTTTTATCCCTGCCAGATGAAACGGCACCAGAAACATCCCTTGGGCGACTGACCAATGCCACAGGTCCTGCGCCTCCTTGGACAGTGCTGGGGACCTGGTTCCGCCCTGTTTTCTGATGTAAAACATGGTGGTGGTGTTGTCGGTGAAGATCCTCACCACCTTGCCCTTGAGGGACGGAAGGAAGGACCTGAGGGCCCAAAACACTGCACAGAGCTCCAGGACGTTGATATGTAAGGATTTGTCCGTCGGGAGCCAAAGGCCCCTTGCGTGCAGATTTTCGGTGTGCGCTCCCCACCCTTCCAGGGAGGCATCCGTGGTCACTGTCTCCTGGTGGGCTGGGGTCTGGAAGGCCATGCCCGCCGTCAGATGCGCACGGGTGCCCCACCACCGGATCGCTCGTCGGAAACTCTCGTCGAGTGTGATCCTTTCCTCGAAGTTGCCCGTCGTTTGGATCCAGCGCGCGTCCAGGAACTCCTGCAACGGGCGCATCCGGAGCCTGCACATGGGAATGAGGTAGATGCAGGAAGACATCATTCCGAGGAGGGACTTGATGGACCTCACCTTGGCCGCGTCGGCCACCAACATCCACTGCACCTTGCCCAGGATGGTCCTCGTCCTCTCCTCCGACGGGGAGGCCCGAAGGGACACTGTGTTGAGCCTCGCTCCCAGAAACAGAGTGTCTTGCGCGGGTACCAGGTGGGATTTGGCGTAGTTCACGGAGAATCCCAGGTCCGTGAGAAGTTGGACGGTCCTTGCTGTGTGGACCACGGCTAGCTCCCTTGTCTTGGCTCGGATGAGCCAGTCGCCCAGGTAGGGGTAGACGTGGATCCCTTCGCGGCGCAGCTGAGCCGCCACCGGTGCGAGGCACTTGGTGAACACCCTGGGTGCCGACCGTAGACCGAAGGGGAGGGCTTTGAACTGGTAATGCCGCCCTTGGACCACAAACCTGAGGAATTTTCGGTGCCCCTTCAAGATGGGAATATGGAAGTAGGCATCCTCCAAATCCAACGACGACAGGAAGTCTCCTTCCTCCAGCTGACCCAGGACGTGCTGGAGGGTGACCATCCGGAACTTTTGCGCCTTGATGAACTTGTTCAGACGTCGCAGGTCCAGGATGGGGCGCCATCCCCCCGTCTTCTTCTTCACGAGGAAGTATCTCGAGTAGACTCCGGAGCCCCGCAGCCTCTTTGGGACGAGTTCGATGGCGCCCTTCTTGAGCATCGCCTTCACCTCCAGGAGAAGTTGAGGGACGTGAAGTTCTTTCCTGGCCACGGGGGGGACGCGCGGACACTTTCTTTGAAACTCGAGCGCGTGGCCCCGGGCCAAGGCGTCCAGCACCCAACAGTCGGTGGAGATGGACTCCCACACGCTGACGAAGCTCGCCAGCCGGCCTCCCACCGGGGTGCTTCGGTGGGGGCCCGACCCCCCGGCCGGTTCAATCCTGCTTCGACGAGGCTTTAGCGCCTTGTCCTTGGCGACGACGGCGGGGTCCGCCAGGCTTGCCTCGTCCTCTGTAGGCCTCCTGAGATGACGAGCGGGCCGCTTGACGGTAGGAGGAGAAACCGCCGCCGGAACCTTTGGAGGCGCCCTTGCCTCCGCTGCTCCGAAAGGGCGTCCGTCGTTGTTGCAGAACTCCAAGGGCCCGGGCCGTCTCGGTGTCCGCTTTAATGGCCTGAAGGGAATCGTCCACCGTTTTCCCAAACAGGTTATTCCCATCGAAGGGCATGTCCAGGACTCTGGTCTGAACGTCTTGACGGAAGTCCGTAGCCTTGAGCCATCCACGCCGCCTAAGGCAAACGCCGTTGCCCAACTGGCGGAACCCAGTGTCGGCGATGTCCGTCGCAACGGTAATGGCATGGTCCGAAGCCACCTCACCTTCCTGCAGGATCTCCAGGGCCTCTGCCCTCTTGTCGTCGGGCAAGAAGTCCAGCAGGGGAGCCAGTTTGTACCAGAGCTCCCTGTCGTATCGGGCCACGATAGCCAAGGCGTTGGCAGCTTTAATCGTCGTCGCTGCAGACGAGATGACTCTGCGTCCCATAGCGTCCAATTTCTTTCCCTCGCCGTCCTGTGGGGAAGTCGAAGTGGAGGCTGCACCCCCCCCGCTTTTTTCCTGGCCGCCGCGGAGACGACGGAGTCCGGGGTAGGCTGCGCCCGGAGGCACAGGGGGGCCGTGTCCGAGACCCGGTACTTTTTCTCGTACCGGTCTCTTCTAGCTGGCGTCGTGGACGGGTTCTTGAGGAGGGTGAGGCCCTCATCCCAAATGTCGTCCAATAGAGGCACCGCGAGGACCGTCTTCCTCTTGGCCTCGCGCCGCTGATAAAGGAAACCTTCCTTCTTCTTCTCCTCAGGGCAGAGTTGGAAAAGCTCGGATGCCCTGGCGATCATTGAGTGGAACGATCCAATCTCGTCGGGCGGAGAAGCCCTGGTGGGAGGCGACAACGGTACATCCTCGTCGTATACCTCGTCGTCCGTACCCGTCGCTGCCGTGTCAGTCCCCGTATCATCCCCTCGGGTGGACGGGGAGGAGGGCTGGAAGGGGCGCGACGGCTGAAAAGGAGGTGGGGGGTGGATCCTTCTTTTCTTGGTAGGGGGAACACCAGAAGGTCCCGGTTCTGGGTCCCCCGACGGGAGAGGTTCCGTCGGCAACGGTAGTCTCGTCCTTATCTCAGAGCATAAGGACTGTATAGCCAACAAAATGGCCGCCGAGTTGTCTCGCGGCGCTGGCAGAGGGGAATCCGACGGGCGATCAGGGGCCCCGTCGGTACCCTCGACGATGTCGTCGTCACCTGCATCGGGATCCATCCCGACGGGCCGGTCGTCTTCCACGCCGAGGCCGTGGCTTAAGACCTCGACCAGCTCCTCCTCCGAGGTTGAGGCCGAATCTACGACGACGCCCTGCCCCCCCTTTTTCTTCCCCACGGGGGATTTCACGGGGGTCCTATCGATGGGCACAAAAGAGGACTCCCTCCGAGGTGGCAGGGAGACTCTGAGCCCCGAGGTCACCACCACTGGTGTAGCCTCCACAGGCTGAGCCAGGGCCGCCGCGACAGTTTCGATAGAGGGCTTGGCCGGATGGATTAAGGCCTTCACCACCTTAGGTGCGCTCACCGCCTTATCCTTGAGGGGGGGGACACTGCCTCGCTCCCCCTCCGCCTTCGAGCTTGACCGGGGCCTCTCCAGGAGCTTCGCCGGGTGCTCGGCCTTCCTCTTACCCGACCCAGAGCGTTGGCTCGTGGTTGATGGTGCCGGGGAGGGTGCGCCCTGCCTGGCGCTCGTAGAGCCCGACCGTTCGGCGCTCCCGGTGCCAGCGGACTCGCGGTGCTTGGCCTTATGTTGGACCCCCGTCGCCGGGGCGTCCTCAAAGGTCTTAGAAGACCGCTCGGATTTCTTCCTCTTCTTCTCGCCGGACGGGCTCTTCCCTTCTAGCCAGTTGGCGAGACGTTGATGGCGGTCCTTCATGGTCCGCTCCGACATGTTGCCGCAAAACGCACAGTTCTTCTCCACGTGCGTCTTGTCCTCATGTAGGCAGTAAAGACAAAAAGAGTGTTCGTCCTACTTGAAGACGTTCTGCAGCTGGCATCCAGGGCAGACCCTGAACAGCTTTGCGGGCGTCGAGCTTCCCTTCTCCTGGGCCATGGCCGGGCCTTTGAAACTTCTGGAGTCCTCCAAAAGCGTAGCTCGACGAAATCTTCACCCTTGAGGGGCGCAGACGAATCCGAAACGGGTCCCCGTTGATCGGATGGAGAGTCGGTGGAGCTTGAGGCTCTTTTGAGAAAAAACTTGAAAAAAAAAATAGCACTAACGCTCGAGAGCAAAAGCATGAGGATCCCAACACATGAACGTGCGGTAAAAATCTGAAGATGGCTGCCAGAGGCGGTGCTTAGGTAGAGGGCAGTCATTGGCTGTGGTCAGTATGACGCAGAGACCAGTGATTGGTTATTACTACGAAAGACAGATCAGAAACGAAACTGATACTGGTTTTTTCTTTACCGAGGATTCCCAGCCTGACGACGGGGAATATTCATGAGCATGTGAATCCATGCCAGACCCCATGCTGGAGAAATATATGTATAGTGGGGGAATGTAACAATATTTATTTAGGGAGAAGTTACCTCGATACCTGTCCTCAAGGAGGGAGAAGGGATTGCACTAAACACCGGAACGGGATTGTTTTTTTAAGGGATTCCTGCGGCTAGAGCAAAAGAAGGGTGCGCAACACACTCCAAAATGGAGTTAAATAGTGATAAGAAACGTCTATCAGGAGGATTAGACAAGACGATCGTGGAAAAAGTTTGTTTGGGGTTTGAATATATCAGTGTAAAAAATTGATGTGTTTTGTATTGTGATAATATAGGGTGAAGGCTGAAAACTGTTGAACAATAATAATACATTCAACTAGCTACTGGATGCTAAAAATAAGCGATTGGTGCAAATCAAATCATAAGGGGATAGCAATTAAGAAAAAATAACATAAAGAAAGACTCGTAGAGTGCCAATAATAAAAACAGGGTAGTAAGAATTGATAGAACAATAAACAAAGAAATAAAAAGAATATTATTGTCTAGGCTTGAAAATTGTTTGAAGAATTGTTTTTCTGATATATGGGCAGTGATTGATGGTGCTTGCCCGAATTGATTGTTGAGGCAGAATTCCTTCTAATAAACAGAATGTTAAGTATTGACAGTTAAACACAACTTGTCATCATGGGGGACACACCCCTTTTACATTTGTGCAAAACATTACCATGATACACACCTAAAATGAAGAAATAATTGGTAAAAGGCGCGGCTGATAGACTATTCATGCCCTGGCCTCAAGAGGGCTCGCTATCAAGAACAGTATTGCAACACATGACAACATATTTATATGCTGCAGACTCAGGAAAAAAGTTAAAGAAAAGGTTAGCCATTTTAGAGCTATGGAGTTAAAGTTAGCAGCGGGTTATGTTAATCCAACATACGCAACTACTGCTTATAATAGTGGGAACAGCTTGGAAGAAAGCAAGAATAAAGAACGTAAATATATGTCCACATGCAATGTACTTAAAGAGCGCAATGAGAGAAGCGATAGATAGAAATAGAAGAGGAAGTCAGGAGACAAAAATAGAGAAAGACAAAGCAAGTTCAATGACAATAGTACAGAGCGAGTGGATGGGAGGACAGATACTACTTAAATTAGATGGAAAGGGCATTGACGATGTTAAAGAGAGAGAAGAAAGAGAGGAACGAGAAATGGAGGAAAAGGAATGAGAAAGGGCATATAAGGTAGAGAAAGAAAAAGAGAGGAAACGAAAGGAAGAACAAAGAAGGCATGAAGAACAGAAAAAAGAGAAAGAGAGAATAGAAGAAAAGAAATGTGAAGATATAGAAGCACATAGATTGAAAGAACGTAGCTTGCAAAGAAGGCAAAAGGAAGAAGAGAACAGGGAGATGAGAAGAAGGGAAGAGGAAATGGTAAGGAGTAGGGCACATATAGATGACGTAATAGATCATATTCTTAATAGATATAACACCCATTGAAGCCTGAGAGCGATGGGAAGAAGGGAGGGGGCCACAACAGCCCCGCAGGGAGCTGTAAGGGATACAGAGAATGCAGACATGGGCCGATAAGCATGAGCCAGAAGTCATAGGGAAAAGGATTTGGGATCTTATATAGACAGATAAGAGAGAAAGGTGGTTACAAGGCTATGGGAGCATTGCAGGATCTCCACTGAAGGAAACAGGACGTAGATCGGATGACGCATTGACGGACAAGCATGGAATGCTGCCTTAAGCAGACTAGATCTTGATGACGAGGAAAGGGATAACAGTTGTACCAGTTGTGGTATAATGATGTCAGACGAAGAAAGGGAAGAAAACGAGAGAGCGTGAGAAGAAGGAGCATGCAGTTTTTCGATAGATCCAAACATAGAGAGAGGTAAAGTGGTCAGATTTTGAAGACTGAAAAAAACCCACCAGAACCGACACCATATTCTGAATGACAACCAGCACGGTTGCATAGTGCATGGGATATATCCCCGCCTTATGTAAGTAGGTTAACTTAAGGTCACTACCAGGAAGAAGATGAACTGGTCAAACTAGCCCCAAATGGAAAACGTGAAGTGTAGGCGGATATGATTTTGGACCAGGATTTACACAATTCCCGTTAGTAGAGAAAGGAGGAGGACAACCATACTGTATTCCATGTCCACAAATGGATAAAGAAAATTTGAAGTGTAAATTACCTAGTCTGACTGAAGATTTACGAATTAGAAAGAATTACAGCAGGAATTATGTTAGCAGTGGGTGACATGAAAGGAATATTAGCAGCTAATCTAGGGGAGAGAGCTGACGACATTTGGAGACGAGCAGCATATGCGAGTGTGACAGCACAAAACATGACATATGACGGAGTGCCATTTAATAATTGCTGGGCAGACATATGAAGGGTGCTTAGAGTACAGTATCCCGACACATCAGAAATGGGTGCAATCATGACATGGAAAATGGGAGAGGACGAAGATCCGGTTGGTTTTATTCAGAGAATTCAAGAACGTTGGCGTCTTTAGACGAGATAACCGTGGGATACTATAGTGGCATTATTTTATCATATTTTATGTCAGGGACTGGCAGATGAAGAAACAGGTAGGGATGGAAGCAAAACCATGGCCAGAAATACAGTTGACTATAGTATACCATTGCCAATTGTTACAAGAGAAAAATGAGAAGAAAGCTGAAAATAGAAAGCAGGAAGAAGCAAAGTTAGTTATGAAAAAATTGTTGAAGTTTGCCATCAAAGGAGTAGTATTGACGAGCGGTGAAGGTGTGGCCACCCAAGAAGTACAGCCCGCACAGCAAGATAATGCAGGGTACCCTAAAGATCAGAGTAGGTACAACCTTTGGCCACGGGATAGAGGTAATGGGCCTAGAGGGCGAGGGGGATTTCAAAACCCCTCAAGGGGGAGGAGGATTCAATGGAGGGAAGCCCCAACAACTGTGGAAGGACAGGACATATAACCCAAATGTGTAGAAGTAGAGGAGGCATGCAACAGAAATGGAAAGTTCCAAGAGGGGGATTGGGCTATTTACCACAGTACAATACTGAGCCACAGGAATATTATGCCCAGGATCACACGTATTATCAACCCCCAGGATAGGGAGTGTGACAGTAGTGGGAGGGAATCCTTTTACAGGTATAGGGATGCATTTATATCCACAATAGGAGAGCCCATAGAGAGACTTGATGTGTTCAGTACTATCTTTGACACCAGACCCACAAGAGGAACCAAGGGTCAGGGTAACGATAGGAGGCAAGACATTTCCGTTCCTCATGGACACGGGAGCAACTCGTCCTGTGTTACAGACAAAAAGTACCCAATTTCTGGTATCACCATGAATGCACAAAGATTCTCTGGGGCCAGAAGTTTGTTTCCTTTTACTGACAAATTACCACTTTCTATAGGTGAACCTGATTTGTCTATGCCATTATTGTATTCACGGCAGACACCAGTTAATATATTAGGATGCGACTTGATGACAAAATTGAACATGATGATATCTTTTTTTTCCATTCTTTTTTTTATTTTTTATTGATATAGCTGAATTTAATCAACTTTTCAATATATAATTAGTACATTAAAAAACAAACATGAATTCATACAACATAATAACAAAGGTATTGAGGGACATAAAATCACTAAATGATGTACATCTTAAAATGTTAAATTCAATGAAAGTAGAAAATGTACAATTGCTATTTGTAGAGATACATTAGAGGTACATAAAAGGGTAGACCATCTTTGTGAAATGTCTAGCATATCCAAGAGGGAATGATGGACAAAAAACTTTAACCGTTTGCAAGTCAAAGCTGGGCATAACGACAATATGTGCTCCAGTGTTTCATGGATCTCCTTATTTGCAAAAAATCGACAAAAATTTGAATCACTCGTAATTAATTTGCGCCTTAGCAGAATATCACGTGTTGGCCACAAATTGAAACGCATTCGTAATATCTCTGATCGGAACTTTGAAGATGGAAATTTAAGCAAATAAGGTTCCATTGAACCAGCAGTTTTATGTTTAAATCTTTGAAACGAGGCATCTTTATATCTTAGACATGCTGTTCGAGTGTCAATCCAGTCATTACGATAGATCAGAGTTTTTGCTCTGTCAGGATTTGAGACTAAAACATCAATAGTTACTTCAGCTTGTATCAAGATTGCATACATTTCTCGTAACCAATATTTGACAAAATGATGGTTGGTCATAAACACATAGGCCCTCATTACAAGTCCGGCGCTATGCCGGAGTCCGGCATGGTGGATGGTGGAATTACCGTCCCATTCCAAGGTGAGTGGGGCGGTAATTCCCCATTCACCATTTGCCCTTCCCCATTCCCATTTTTGCCCCATAGGGCATAATGGGGATGGGGAAGGCGCTAATTACGGCACCGTAAATTACGGTGCCGTAATTAGCACCAAGGTCGCTTAGCGCCTTGGACTTTAACGCCTGCAAAAAGCAGGCGTTAAAGTGTGAATCAGGCGTTAAGGGTTAACGGCGCCGACGGCACCGTTAAACCCTTAACGCCTGACTTGTAATGAGGGCCATAGTCTGATAAATATTTCAAAATGTTATTATCACAAGTAGACATCAAGCATTTACGAAATAAAGCACAGATCTTCCAATGGTATTGTGCATGCAAGGAAATGAGGCCTAGCTCATAACCTAGCCATGGCCCCGGAACACATTGGGGAAGGTGAAGCACTGTTTTCCAATACTTCGCCTCCAGTTTGTCTAGAACCTTGGCAGACCATGGTAAATGGGCTTCCAGACCATATAAAATACAGGGGATTGCTTTTTGCTTCCAGTAAATTACAGCAGGTTTGACAGTGAAAGTACAGAAGCGGTGTAGAATGATTTTGGTTTGAGAAATGGCTGTGTCTAGTTTCTGGGACACAGACTCAAGGTGTCCATTTGCTGAGGCATTGCCGTCAAAAATCATACCCAAGTATGTATAGTTTGCGACTATCATCAGTTTATTTTGGTTGATAGTCTGGATATTTTGGTTGATAGTTCTGGAGGATTTAGCCGCATAAACAACAATTTGTGTTTTAGTGGTATTGATGCTTAGTTCATTACTCTTTATGTAGGTGTTAAACGCATCAAGTAATTTCTGTAGACCACACAGAGTCTTCGAGATGAGGACTAAGTCGTCTGCGTACATTAGACTTTGAATAGGAATATTATTCATTTTGGGGGAATCTGATGACAGTGCCTCAAAGGTTTGTCTAACGTCATGTAAAAAGTAATTGAAAATTGCAGATGTAAGTAGGCAACCTTACTTAAGGCCATGTGCAGTTGGAATTGCTGCAGACAACAGACCCTCCAAAGTTAGTCTAATGCGAATTGATGTTTGTGAATGAAGTAAATAGATGATGTGCAGTAGTGTATGGGGACAGTCATCTCGTTGGAGTTTAGAGATCAGAAGGGACCGTGAGACAGCATGAAAGGCGGTATGCAGATCTACAAAAGCAAAATAAATCGCTTGTTTTGAAGCTTGGGAATGAGTTTTTATTGCATTAAGACAGAGCAAATTTATGTTGGTGCCCATGCCGGCCAAAAAACCTGTCTGAAAAGGATCTCTTCTATTGGTTAATTTTGTCCATGCATTAAAGTCACAGAGGAGCAATTTGGCAAAGAGCTTAGCAGGAGCATCTAAAAATGCTATTGGTCTGTAATTGTGCGGTTCGGTACGGTCTCCCTTTTTATGGATGGGCACAATGATGGAAGTTTTCCAGGACGCGGGAATTTCGCGCGAAGCAAAAATCTGCTGAAAGAGTCTATTCAAAATGTTTGCCCATGCAGGTGGATTCTTTTTAAACATACAATTAGAGCTGAACATTCTAAAGTCCACTTTTGTTAATCTTCTGGCAGGTGAACAGAATGTGGAAAATTCACATCTGCATACAATTTACTATAGTGAAGAATCCACTGAGCTTCAGTGACATTGTGAGATTGTACAATGGATTGATGCTTTTGGGCACATTGATTAAATACAGCCCAGGTCTCTGCAGAATTTGTATTCGCTATTAATCGCTATTAATCTTAGCATGTATTCACTATAATTTTGTAGAATGTGGGCTCGATGTTGTCGGAACCAGTTATGGTATCTACATTTTACATAGTGTGTTGGTGTTGATGCTTTACTATTCCTGTCAACCACTCTACTTAATGTCATTAGATTGACCTCAGACCATCGGAAACGCGTTTTAGCATTATTGACTATCAGATTTTGCGATTGGTAGAATTTATTAGAACCAGCACGAGCCCAGTCAATTGTCAATGCTAGCAAATTATGATCACTATATAATTGCGAGATGACTTCAAAAATTGAATTCGGCCACTTAAATTAGAGTGAATATATATGTAGTCAATGATGCTACTCGCCGTTTCCCTGTGCCATGTAGGCCGAGCTGGAATGTCACCTTGTTGCGAGCCATTAACCATATGGAAATTTCTTTCTGACGTAAGGGTGGACCAACGATTAACTTTTAGTTTGTTGAGTCTGCCTTTCGGATGGATACAATCAAGGTTGAGGTCACCCACTATAATGGTGTCTGTGATATCAGGAGTAACCATGACAAGATCCAAAAGTCTTATTAGTCCTGAGTAAAACGCATCATCTGCTATCCCGATGGGATTGCAATAAAGATTGATTAATGCAATGATATACGGTTGACACGTAACTTTGACAAGCTGAATATAGGTCATGACGGAATCCCATTGCAAGACTGAGAGACCCTTGTTCATATTTACTCCCACTAAGAGACCTGATGAGGGTCTACCTTTGTTTCCAGCAGTAGCTGGCAATAGTGCAATTTCGTAATTGTTCCACACTGGCGTGGTTGTCAGCCACGTTTCCTGTAAGGCTATAACATCATATTGGATCGAAAAGTTACTAATAGATGTTTGGAGGTGTGAGTGCCCACGGGTATTCCAGCTTGCAATGGTGAAAGAACAGGAATATGTTTCTGCTGATGGTTATGACTTTATAGGCTTTACTGAGTTAGCTGAAGACATATTTGCATATCTTTCGTAGGTATTTGTGATCATGTGTGCTGGCTCATTTCTTGAAATCATACGAGCTGGGTCTTGTGCCACCAAAAAACCCATGCTGAAAAGCTGCATTTTAGCTTTCCAGATTGTGTTTAAGACTACTCCTGAGGGAATCCAAAGCCTCACCACAGAACACGTGGTGTCGGATAAGAATCTTATCTGTTCATTGTCTCGAGAGCAGATGTCTTCTAGTTCTACTACCACTGAAAAGATGTTAAGTACACTGCGCCTGTTCAGGTCGTAGGTTTTGAATGGTCCCTCTCGACATTTCAGAATCAAAGAGTGGCAGTCGGAATTGTTCGAAATGGAGTGTCATACAGTAGCCCCAGGCACATCTTGTAGATTAATGTTCGAAAGTACATTATAAGGTCTTAAACAAGGGAAATTGGGGGTCGGATGGTTGGAGATGAGGGAGATATCTGTTCGATCAATGGGTAGCCAATGTTGCAATATGGGCAAATTTATTTTTTTCGCATTAGGTAGAAGCCATTGCTGTAACTGCGGGTCAACCTTGGAATGAACTGGCATAGTAGCTTCTGAAATTGGTTGACTCCGTTGAGATAGATATGTGTCAACCGCTCTGCGTAAATGATCAAGGGTGATGTCAGACACCTCGTTTGCGCTCACCACAGGGAGAGCTACGGGTTTGATGCGCTGTGGATCGGGTAGGTTTTGTTCCTTGGGCAGTGTTGATAGAGGCCATCTTTCTGCTCGATCAAGCTCCCAAAATTAGGGCATCCAAGGGTGGATTTGGTGTATTAGGAATACTTATCCATGAATCATGTACTGGCGAGGTGTGGGGAATCAATTCCCCCTCCACTCCCGCAGTGATAATGTCTTTAAACAAGGGTAGGACTGCTACATTGGGCAATTGTTGAGGCATTTGAGAGCCTATGGTAATAATTGAGGCATTTTCCAGAGGCAACTGACCCTCTGTTATATCAAGATTTAAACCAGAACTTGGGCGTGATGGTTGAGTTTTTGTCCAAAGTAGAATTTGGTCAATTTGGACGGCTTGTTCGTGAATTTTAGCATCCAGCCCCTCAAATAATTTGAGACGGCTCTGCAGCGTCAAGTTCATAGCCGTAAGGGCGGCATCAAGCATAGGGGAGCTGATGGAAGGGAAGGGGTAGGTATGACCGCGGCAGGAGCACGCGGCCTCCGGGGTGTGGGATAGACAAAAGAAACAGAGGGGGAGCTTGCTACTGAAGTTGAGCCTACAGAACTGTTTTGGGAAAGATGTGAGTCGACAAACATCGAGGTTGGAGACTCACATTGGCTTGCATAAATGGAAAGGTCAGGCTCTGAATCACAAGTGATGACCGATGATCTGGTTGAGGCATAGGTCTGGGCAATGCGGGTGATAACAGTGGGAGTGGGGTGTGAAGCATAGTGAGGTCTGAAAGAGGACGAGCACGGCCCACTGTTAAACTGTGCAAATGGGCCGGCGGCCTGCTTGTTAGTGGCACTGAATTCACAGGAGTTAGTGTGATCGATTTATAAGAGGCGCATATAGCGCGGCTTGAGGGCGTTGTTACAGCAGTTGATACAGGAATTTGAGACAATTTTGTGGTTTGGGGCATACCAGTTTTTAAAGTGAACACCATGACGATATCACCACTGTGATATCCACAAAAGGCAACAAGGTAATAACAGGCAAAATTGATATATGAAATAACCTCACTTGAAAGTAAATTGCTGTGGAAGAGAAACAGGACCGTTAAAGGGCCCCAGCTGGACACGCTGGCCGCGCAGCTAAGCAGCCAAGCAGTACTTAACCAGTACTTGCCACGAGTGCGCGCGCGTGGGTGCGTATGCGTACTGTTTATATTGGAAAGACCAATCAGGTCGTAGGTGGAGGCGTAGCTCTGCAAAAAGGGTAGAAGCAATCAAAAATCAAGCAAAGTCCCAACACTGTTGAACACTGTTGAACAGTGCCTATGTTGCAAGAGGATATATGCGAGGCATCGCCTTCTTAAAGGGCCAAAGTCTTTTCACACGAGTCCTTTCACAAGAGTAGCACGTAGCAAGTGGGAACACCAGAAGAACTCGCAGCCAAGCAGTACTTAACCATTACTTGCCACGAGTGCGTGCGCGAGGGTGCGCGTGCGTACTGTTTATATTGGAAAGACCAATCCGGTCGTAGGTGGAGTACTTGCCACAAGATGATGGCGATTCCGAGTCAGGACTACACCATGGAGTAAATAGCTCCATGGTTGGCAACCATGGAGCTATTTACTCCATGGAATACCGGCATGGTGAATGGAGTAATTACCGGTCCATTCCAAGGTTGGATGGACCGGTAATTCCCCATTCACCATAGCCCTTCCCCATCCCCATTTCTGCCCCCATAGGGCTCAAAGGGAATGGGGAAGGAGGTAATTACGGCGTAATTTACTCCTGCTAAAAGCAGGAGGTAAAGAGGGACCCGCAAAGGGAACTCAGAATACGGAGGTAAGGGATTACCGCCATCGGTGCCCTTACAGGCGCCGGTAATCCCTTACCTCCAACCTCGGAATAACCCCCGATATCTTTTACTGACAAAAGGATAGTGTGCTCAACTCCAGGGATACATTACATAAATGTACGTTAATTTCTATTAGCATGTACAGGCCAGGGGGCGTAGCTAAGCAGCCATGCAGTGAGGCTGCTTCTAGAGGAGCTCCTGCCTAGATCCTATGAGATCCAACGTTATAGGGCAATATTCTCTGTGTGGCAAACACCTAAATAACAGGGAGACCTGGAGGAACCTATGGGCCACTGATTGCAGGCTAAGCGGTACATGATATCAGAGCGGCTCACTGCAGGAAGCTTCCCGTAGCGGAGCGTTCCGGCTGAACAAAAGGGAAACATGGCAGCCGCCTGCGGGCTACAAAGAAGGTAAAGAATCCGGCAGCCCGAAGTGACCGTAAGCGCCTGTGTATACCCCAGTGGTTGCGCCTGGACACTGGGGAAGTAGAGAGTATACAGAGCGGGGCACGGCGGCAGCGGAATGCACTGCTGGAATGAAGATGTGGCAGCCACGGCTCATGAGGGAGAGGTGAGCCTGCACGTTCGGTGTATCGGTGATCAGAGGCCATTTGGGGGCGGCCGTACCCTGGCACGGCAAAGAAGTGCGTGTGGCGGTGCTGGCTACCTGAGAGAAAGAGGAACTGTGCAGGGTGATCCGCACCTGCTCAAATAACAGTGTGGAGCCGTAGGGAGGTTCCGTGGCTTGTGGCCTGAAGAACGCTGCACGTATAAAGCCCTCACTACATGCAGAGTGGGAGAATGGGCCCTGTAACATTTTGTCGCAGAGTCTGCAAACTTCACTGCAAAGCCTGCCACATGGGATAAATGTGGCTGACAAAGGCGCAAGTGCCAGTAAAGACCAAGTGCCAAGCAAAGAGTCGCAATTATAACGTAACTGGTCACCAAAGTTGCAAATTGCCTATTAGACTGGGAGCCACTGCTGGACAACTATATTGGCCTCAATCCCAGCACAACACTGAAAGGGCGGACTCTGGTGCGGGCTCCCCCTGTGCAGGAGTCAAGGGAGAGATAGCCTGCAACAAGCTTGAGAGCGAGCAACTAGACAATTCATACTGTGGCCCTCCCTGGGGATACCCCCCTTGGACTGCAGCATAGCTGTGTGCCCATGGCAGGATCAACTGGAAGTGGTGCGCTGGTCGAGTGTAGCCGACAGAGTGGTGGTTGCGCCATTAGGGTCATATTGGTGTAGTGGGCGGCATCACCATCACAAGCCGGATGCCTCCCAAAGCCACCAAAGCGAAAGGCAACCAGAAAACGCGTGACTGCTATACCACTCCTCCACCTCACAAACCCAACGACAAGATAGCCACGTGAAGCGACAAGGAGAGAGAGGGGAGCAACGCAAATGCCCAGATTCTATCAGCAGTAGTGAACAGGGGTCAAGCCAGCGGAAAAAAATAGAAAAAGGTTAACTCAAAGGACATCGTCCAACCGTGTAGAGAGGGAAAAAGTCCCCTTAGCTGCAACCCAGATCACCATACATGAAACAAGAAATAGTTTAAAATACTATATTTATTTATTTCAATTTTAAATCTTTAAAAAGAGTATTAAATCATCTAAAGTTCTAGTACAATGTACACAAATATATCACACAACTATAAAAGAGTGCATACTGTGTAAAAGTGCTAGTTTCAAATATTGGCTGCTACAGGAAGTCACAAAAGGATGAATCACATTAATCCTAAAAGTTAATCTGGGCATGCCGTGAGGGGTGCCTCAAGCGAGTGAAGGAGATCACTCTAATGAGGAAACCCCCGGTTGCCCTGGCCAGAATAAATATATAGCAAACAAATTGTATATCAATGGCATAACCTGAACAATATTGGTAATCAAGAAAACACCAAAATAATATTAATAATAATAATTTGAATAGTCAATTTGGAAGCAGACAAGAAACTAGAAAGGAAGTCATGTTAATTCTAAGAAAAACAGTAAAGCACATACACTAAAATCTGACTATAGGATGCTGTGCGTCAAATTCTATCAGCAATCGCGGAATTGAAGTCTTTGCTAAGCTCCAAGATTGATGAGGTAATCGTTGATGTTAGGCTGCTGAGACAAGAAGTGAGGAAATTGGCTGAGAGACCGACGGAACTGGAATTGCAACTGAAAGACATTAAGACACGTTTCACAACAAAAGGTCAATCTCCTTGAGAGCAGGGCGGAGGACGGGAGGGCAAGAAGGAACAAAGTCCGCATTGTAGGCCTACCGAAAGGTGAGGAGGGTGCAGATCCTACGACGTACATTGAAAACCTATTCCTACAAGATATCAGGCCTGGGAACCTGTCTCAGGGTTTCACGATAGAGAGGGCGCATGGGGCCCTCATTAGGAAACCACCACTGGGGGCCCCTCTGCGACCGATAATAGCCAAAGTCTTGAACTATAGAGACAGGGAGAAGATCCTGTTATACTCCAGACAAGGTGGCACAATGTGCAGGGCATCGGCGAACTTAGCAGTATACCCGGATTACACTTTCCAGGTCCAAAAAAGCACAGAGCAGTTCTCAGCGGCCAAGGCTTCACAAAGCCAGCATGAAGTACATGCTAATGTACCCTTTGTGCCTAAAGGTCCAGAACAAAAACAGAGGCCTATTCTTTGAACAGCCCGAAGAGGTACAGGAGTGGATGGACAGAGAGAGGATCTGTCCAAAGTCGGAGGAGGACACCTCGCCACAGGAGCGCTCAGGGACCGTGAACGTGAGCAGCACTTGAAGTTTATGAAGAGGAGCAAGAACATCTGCACTCTGGGAGTAGGTGACATAAACTGGCGAACGTTTCAGGAGGGAGCAAGAAGTTGTGGCGAGAGTGCACTCTCCAGGAGCTCGAAGCCATTGCCTAGGATGTTCAAGCGGCAGGTTGCTCACCTCAGCTGTTCCCAGCAACCAGAAATAGCAGGCCGATCCCAGGGCTGCTAAATACCCACCTCTCGAGTTTGGTTTTGCCTTTTTACTTTTTTTCCTTTTTCTACTGGACACTTGTTTCTGCGCCCAACCGCTTTACACGCACTTGGGACAGAAACCCGGGGGTAGTGTGCCGAAAAGCGGGCACGCCTGAGCATGGGCAATAATGCTGGGCATTGGTTGTTAGTTGGGGACGTTGTGGAAGTTAATGGGGCTTTTGTGTTGCTGATATCAGTCTCAGTGCAGGGGATCTTTTTATAGTGGGCAGGTTGTGTTGCGCGGGATGGTGGCAGGGGGGCCGGCGGCACTGGCTGTCTTTACCGCAGCTGTGTGGAGATGGCTAGTGAGCTAAAGGTGTTAACTTGGAATGTCCGGGGGCTGAACAACTTTGTTAAAAGGAATAGAATGTACACCTATCTCTGTAGACACAAAATTGACATAGCTCTACTACAGGAGACACACCTGCCCTCCAAGAGGCAAGCCACGCTCGCCAGAAAATGGGCTGTGGGGGGACTTGTAAGCTCCACGTACTCGGCGTACGCCCGGGGGTGCTGACTTGGATAGCACCTGCGCTGCCATTCAAGATGATGCAGTCTCGCACAGACAAGGAGGGCAGGATGGTACTTGTACATGGGCTCGTAGAGAATGTAGACATCGCCATAATGACAATGCATTACTTACCGTAAAAGCATTTCTGATGGTTGTATCTGCTTAGATTCACATGCTGTGCATAGGTCCGACATCCAGTGGTCACTGCGGAGTATTGCATTTTGTTTTTCGTAGTCGAAAAAGGGACGTCGACAAGGCGTGTCTGAAACACTATCCCTATAGAGACGTGCGTTGTACCCACAATCCCTCACGCATCGAGGTCCCTCTGTTTGTATTTTTCTGCCCTGAGGGAGCCTTCTAGACGTGAGTGAGTACAGAAAAGAGAGATATAAAAGGAAGTCTATGTTCCTTCCATCCGAGCGGGGAGGAAGGGTGGGCGCATGTGAATCTAAGCAGATACAACCATCAGAAATGCTTTTACGGTAAGTAATGCATTGTCTTCTGATGTTTGTTAATCTGCTTAGAATCACATGCTGTGCATAGACTAGCGAGCAGTACCCGGAGTTGGCGGTGGGTTATGAGAAGGAACAGTAGAGAAAAGATGTCTTAATACTGCCTGTCCCACCTGGGAGTCAGATCTCGAGTGTGCATCTAGACAGTAGTGTTTTGTAAAGGTGTGCACAGAACTCCAGGTAGCCGCTTTGCAGATGGACTTAAGGGGAACATTTGCAATGAATGCTATGGACGCCCCGTGCCTCGAGTAGAGTGTGCTCTTGGCTTAAAGGGCAGTTCTCTCTTAGCAAGAGTATAGCAGAGAGTGATGCATTGAACAATCCATCTAGAAATAGAGGACTTTGAAACTGCATCCCCTTCTCTTCCTGCTGCCACCGAGACAAAGAACTGATTAGTCTTCCTCAGTGGTCTGGTTCTTTCCATGTAGAACATGACCGCTCTGCGCACATCTAGTGTATGCAGACTTTTTTCTCCCAAGTTGGAAGGATTTTGAAAGAACGTTGGTAGTTCTATAGACTGGTTTACGTGGAATTTCGAGATGAATTTCGGAGCAAACCTTGGGTGCGTGCGTAGAACCACCTTATCTCTGTGAACTGTAACGAAGGGGTCTAGAACAGAAAGAGCCTGTAGTTCACTTACTCTCCTGATGGAGGTGATAGCTATTAGAAAAGCAGTCTTAAGAATGATGTGTTTAAGAGATGCTTTTGCATGGGTTCAAATGGTGAGCCCATGAGTCTGGTAAGTACCACGTTAAGGACCCAGACTAAGATAGTCTGGGTCAGCTATCGGGGGGTGTATTCTCTTTACTCCCTCCATGAAGGCCTTTATAACAGGGATCTTCCACCACAACACTTTGAGTTGGGAAGTGGTGTATGCAGAAAGTGCCGCTAGGTGGACTTTAATGGAATTGAACACTAGACCTGAATCCAATAAATGGGTCAGGTATAGAACAATATGGGTGGGAGAGCAGTCAATCGGGTTGATGCTCTTTCCTCTGCACCAGATGACAAATCTCTTCCACTTGCTAGAATAGCAGTGGCGAGTGTTAGGTTTTCTGGCTTCCCTGAGGATGTCCATGCATCTCTGCGGGAGCTGTAGATGTCCAAATTCTATGATCTCAGGAGCCAGGCTGCTAAATTCATGTTCTGGGGGCATGGATGCAGAGTCCTGCCCTTGTCTTGTGACAGCATGTTGTACGGGCAGGGGAGTTTCACTGGGGGAGATAGAGACATCTCCATCAAGTGAGCGAACCATGGCTGTCGGGCCCACATTGGGGCCACCAGTATCATGGTCACTTGTTCCTGGTGCATCTTGTGCACCACCTTGTTGAGAAGGGGAGTCGGGGGAAAAGCGTAAACAAATTTCCCTGACCATTGCATCGACAGACCGTTCCCCTTGGATTGGTTCTGGGGGTACCTGGAGGCGTAACTTTGGCATTGTGAGTTCTCCAGGGTTGCGAACAGGTCTATTTCTGGGAATCCCCATTGTGTGAAGACGTGGAAGACGATGTCTCCGTGCAGTCGCCATTCGTACTCTTCGGGCAGGGGGAAATCTCTGCTGAGTTTGTCTGCCAGCAGATTGAGTTCCCCTGGTACATGTTGTGACAGTAGGAACATGTTTTGTTTGAGAGCCCACTTCCATATATTTTGGGCCAGTTTGGACAGTCCTGGAGAGTGGGTGCCCCCCTGCTTGTTGATGTAGTACATGGCTGTGGTGCTGTCTGTAAGGACCATCACTGTTTTGCCTTGTAGGTGTTCCTGGAAGGCTTTTAGCGCCTTGAACACAGCTAGTAGCTCCAGTAGATTTATGTGTTTGGATGCTACGTTCGGAGTCCACACTCTGTGAGCAGTCTGATGGGATAGGGGAACCCCCCATCCTGTGAGGGATGCGTCTGTGGTTAGGGTGGCTTCCGCCGCGGGTGTGGCAAAGGGTTTCCCTCTTTCTAGGTTTTCCTTTGTCCACCACCGTAGCGAGAGAACCAAGGCCTGCGAGACCACCACTAGATCGTCCCATAGTCCGCTGGCCTGACACCACTGGCTGTTGAGCCACTCTTGCATTGGGCGCATGCGCAGACGCGCGTGAGGTACCAAATAAATACACAACGCCATCATGCCTAGCAAGCGCATTGCTTTGCGTACCGTCACCTCTCGACCGGCCACATATTGAGGGATCTGAAACAGCATGTTTTGGACCCTCTCGTTGGAGGGGAAGACGAGGCCGTCCTTTGTTTGAATTAGAGCCCCTAGGAATTGTTTGATCTGCCTGGGGTCTAGGATGGACTTCTTTTCGTTGATGGAGAAGCCCAGCTGGAACAAAAGGTCTACAGTCTTTTGGGTATTGGAGAAGCATGTTTCGTAAGAATCCCCTGTTATGAGCCAGTCGTCGAGGTAAGGGTAAACTGGGATGGACAACCTGCGCAGGTGGGCCGCTGCCACTGCCAGTACCTTCGTGAATACCCTTGGTGCAGATGCTATGCCGAAGGGTAGCACTCTGAACTGGTAGTGTTTGCCCTCTATCATGAACCTGAGGTATTTTCTGTGCGCTGGCAACATTAAAATATGAAAGTATGCATCTTTCATGTCTAGTGTTGTCATGTAATCTCCTTGTGATAGCAGGTTGATCACTTCCTGTAAGGTCACCATACGAAACTTCTGTGGTCTGACAAACTTGTTCGCTGGGCGCAGATCTAATACAGGGCGCATGGTTAGATCCTTTTTGGGTACAAGGAAGTACACTGAATAAATACCTTCCGTTACCTGAGATAGAGGCACGACCTTTATGGCTCCTTTTTCCAGCAGTTGTTCTACTTCTTGGAGAAGGATGGCAAGGTGTTCTGGTGTCATGCGTCGTCCCCTCGGGGGTCTGTATGTTGGGGAACCGTTGAATTCGATGCAGTATCCGTGGGCTACGGTGGAAAGTACCCAGCGGTCTGACGTTATTCCCTCCCATGCTGGAAGAAAGGATGTTAGCCGGCCCCCGACCGGTGTTGCAAGGGAGGGGACGCGAATATTCGCGTCACTTGTTGTTGTTGGGGGCTTGGGAGCCTCTGGGGGTGGACCCCCGACCTCTCCCTTTGCCACGGCGCTGGCCTCTTTGGCTGTACTGCCCACTATTGGTCTGGTAATTGGTGGCAGGGTACTGTTGCTGCTGATTCTGCTGTTGGCGTTGGGCACGAAAAAAGCGTTTGTTGCCATAGCCGCGTCTGGTAGTGGGCTTAGAGATCTGGTCAAGAGTTTTGATAGTATCAAACTCTTTTTTAGCCATCTCCAGAGCCTCATCCACCGCTTTCCCGAAGAGGTTTGAGTCTTCAATAGGTTTATTTATTAAAGACGCCTGTGTCTCCGGTTTGAACCCTGAGTTACGCAGCCATACATGGCGTTTTAGGAGTATTCCCTGAACCAGGGAACGTCCCGCTGTCTTTGCAGCATCCAGAGAGTTCTTCATAATGCTCTGGTTGACCTGGGTTCCTTCGCCAATAGTTGATAGCAGGCGTGTCCGTAGTGGTTCCGCGCTTCTTCAGCGTCTTTGCGCAGTTTGGCCCACTGCGCATCCGCGTAGCTAGCTAGCAAAGAATTGTTGTTCGCAATTCTTGCAGAAAAGGCAGCCGAGGATGTGACTCTCTTTCCAAGGGCATATAATCTCTTGCCCTCCTTGTCAGGTGGTGCCTCGCTGGTGGACAGCGGCACCCCTGCCCTCTTCCTTGTATTGGTTACTACAAGGGAGTCAGGAATAGAATGTCCCCTGATGTACAGCGGGTCTGAGGGTGAAGGAGTGAAAAGTTTTTCAATTCTTGGATTAACTCCTCTGATTAGTGCGAACGTGAATAGCGAAGGGATGATTCTTCTCTTCACTGAAGCGAGGAGGGGAATGGTCTGGCTGACCGGGGGTTTCTCCTTAATTACTCTTTCCACAAAGTCTATTTCAGGAGAGATCTCCCCAGTGTCCAGTTCGAAATGTGCTGCTGCTCTGCGCAACAGGGCATTGAATGTGGGCTGATCGTCTATGGGAGACGTGTTCCTAACAGGTGAATTGTCAGGAGGATTTAGGTTCAGGACATCAGTGTCCGAATATACTGATGGGGATTGCCAGGGATGTGAAGGCCCTTCTTCTGGATTTTCTCCAAAGCCTCCTACCATGTCTGGGCTGTCTTCCAGACCTTCCTCCTGGTTCTGTCCCTCTTCATTGTCCACAAATTCATCCTTCTCCTCCAAGTATTGTTCCTCACCAGTGAGGTCATACACATTATGGAAATCTGAGGCTGTGTCCTGCTGGGAGGGATTGAATAGTCTCGGATATTTAGCCCTGGGGTCCTCCTGAGGCCCTTCTCTTGTTCTCTTGGGAGTGGGAAGGTTCTGGGTCTTCATAAACCTCTCCATTCTCTCCATGCAGAGATGGAGCCTTTCCATGGTCTCATGGGGTACCCCTGAGCGGTCTAGCGGGGGAAAATTAGTGTCTTCTGCCTGAAAACGGCTCGACCTCTCCCATAACGTCGAGGAAAGTGTCCCGTCGCCTTCAGAAAAGCCTTCCTTTTTTTTTTTTTTTTTTTTTATTTTTTGTGTTTAATCTAAATAAGATTTTTTAACAAAGAAAGAGGTTGAAAACGCATTTGATGCGGTTGTGACGTTTGACGTTCCTAATGGTTAAGTCGAGAACTGCCTCACGTATTTGTTAATGGAAGGAGGAAGAGGAAATCATTGAGTCGGTGGAACATTGTTTTGAGAGAGCGGTGAAAGGAGAACGTTAAAAATGTGCTTCATGATGTTTGTTGTTGCCAGCTGCCATGTTTGTTTATCACCGTCTATCAATTTGTTCCAACACGATTCTTCGTCCTGCAAGATGAAGTTTGAGAAGGTGTCTTTCAAATAAATTCGACGGATGTCTGTCGTCGCAGGACAAGTCAAGAGTAGGTGTCTTATGGATTCTTTAGTCTCTGGCGATTTGCAGAGCCGACAATTACTGGTCGCAGATATGCGTCTAATCGCCAAGATCTCATTTGTTTCTAATAGGTTGAGTCGGATTTTTAAGAAGAAGTTTCTAGTTGATCTGTTAGGGAATAATTTTAAGTATGGTTGCACAGAGTCTAATTTTTTACAGAACGGAGGGAGATGATTGGTAAGTTTGTATCGAGTAGCTATTTCAAGGGTGTTAATCCAGTCCATTTCTTTGATTTTTTTAATTACTCTGACTGGGTTGCTGATGAGATCCTCCTTGTTGCAGGCGACTGAGTCCAACATGGACAGGATTTTAGTTTCCCATCGGGTAAGCATTTGACATGTCCCGAGACGGATTTCTTCTCTTATCAGCTTGTAAGCGTATGGGGCGTCTTGCAAAATACATTTCCGGTATAGTAGCACACTGTTACTGTCCGTGATAGATTTTAAGGAGGAGAGAGTAAGTTCCCGTCTGATTAATGTTATCGGGGTAGACTTTGGGAGGCCAAGGACTGATCTCCAAAAGATTGCTTCCAGGCTTTGCCACAATTCTTGTGGGAGGTTCGGCATTGCGTCGCAGCCGTAGGTCAGAGATGGTATGACTTTCTTCTTATAGAAGTCTCGTACCGGAATGATTGAGAATCTGCCGAATTTTATGTCGATGGCTTTCCCTTGTGCGGCCAGTTTTATGGTTTTTGCGTGCAGTTCTTCCTTCATCGCGTTCTCTCTGTGCGAACTATCTAAGATGACACCCAAGTATTTAAAGCTGGAGACTTTCTCGATGATGGTCGAACCTAATTTTAAAGGTTGGATGGCTTTCCTTTTTGCAGATTTCTCGATGTTCATCATTTTAGTTTTTGTTTGGTTAATTTCCAAGTTGTTTGTCAGCATATATTGCTGTAAGTTTGAGAGTTGGCGTTGTAAGCCTATTGGAGTGTTGTCCAAAAGGATAAGGTCGTCCGCGTAAAGGAGGCGACTGATTTGGTTACCTCCTAGGTTAGGAGGGAAGGCTCTAACCAATTTTTCTGTTTCCTGAAGATCTCCTAGGTATGTCCAAAACAGGGCCGGGGCTAGGGGGCAACCTTGCTTAACCCCTCTAGCCGTTGTTATTTCTTCTGTAAGGAGGCCTTGTTGGTTGAGGCGTACTCGCATCGAAGTGTTGGAATAGAGGGCTCTGATTGGGGTGAGGATGCCAGGAGGGCATTTCCATCGTGCAAGTTTCTCCCACAATCTGTCGCGATCCACCTTGTCAAACGCCTGTGTCAGGTCGACGAATGCGATAAACAGACTTGGACGTCCCTCCAAAATTTTGCTTTTCAGGGCACTTAATATTAGTATATTAGCGTTGGTCCCTAGGTTCTTTTTAAAGCCGGTTTGGAGGTTATCTTGGCAGGGAGCGTCGTTGGCCCAGGTGGTGAAATGATTTAGTAAAAGGGATCCAAACAGTTTTCCTATTGGATCTAAAAGGGCAATAGGTCGATAGCTGCTAGGGTCTGACCTGTTGCCCTTTTTATAGATGGGTACCACGTTAGCGCTCTTCCACGATGGAGGGATGGATTTTGTGGTGGCACATCGTCTGAAGATTTGGCTTAATAGAGGCGCCCAGGCTTCAGGGTGGGCCTTTAGGTCAAAGTTAGTGATGCCGTCCGGACCTGGTGCGCGTGAAGGTTTTAATTTTTTAATTAAAGTTTTGATTTCTTCGATGTTATCTACACGGGTCCAGGCGGCGTCGTTGTTTTCCGTCACAGTCCGTACGGTCATGGTGTTCTTGAAGAGGTTTCTGAAGTGAGTTTCCCATTCTAACTGGCCTATTCCGTTCAATTGACAAGGTCTAGCACCAGGAGTTGTTGAATGGAGTAGGGTCCAGAAATCTCTTGCGTGATTTCCTGTGATAGCTTTCAGGATGTCTTCTGCGTCTTGTTGGTAAAGCTTGTGTCGATAGCTTTTAAGCCAAGTTTTATAATTTTTAGAAAGAAAAGCCTTCCAGTGTGCTGGGGGTCCCCCCGACTGAAGGGGGTAGTCCCTGTCTTTCTTCGGGCTTTTTCGGCGTGTCTTTCGACCTTTGCGTAGCGCTCGACGTGTCTTTCGGCGTACGCTTCTGGGCGTCGGCTACAACGATCCTCGCCAAGCTCTCTGCGACTCGTTTGTCAGAGGAGGGCTGTGGTTTCGACGTTACGGGTGTCGATCGTTCTACGGCGGCGTGCGCTCTCTGCTGGTGCGCGCCGGCCAATGGTTTGGGGGCGGCGCCCTTATTTGCCGAAAGCCCAGTCGCTGGTCGCGGCTGCGGTTGCGAGAGGGGCTTCGAACCTGAACGGTCCGAGGAGGCCGCCGGTGGAACCTGCGTCTCCTTGGGCGCTGATGCTTTCTTTGTCTTCGACGAAGAAGAGCCGTGGGTTGTGTGGTTATGTGTGGTATCGTGTGCGTCAGTGTCGCCGGGGGTGTTCATCCCTATAAGCAGGGCGTGAGCCGAGCCCGTCGGGGCCGGGGACAGACGACGAAGAGCGCGAGCACTCTTTAGAGGGGTCTACGACTTCCGTAGCAGAGGTCGTGTTATCACGTTCCTCGTCACTGTCGGTGGTAGCAGCGGCGGGTGAGGAATCGGCCTTCGACATAGCGTAGGCCGCCCACCTCTTGACCCTACGGTCTTTTAGAGTCTTTGGCTTAAGAAGCCGACAAGCCGTGCAACCCTCCTCCTTGTGATCGAGGGGCAAACAGCAGTTACACCGTGAATGCTTGTCCTTCCAAGTGAAATTGCCCTTGCAACGCGGGCAAAACCTAAAGGGTGTCCTCTCCATAGCTGAGGCAGTAAATTGTGATAACGACCCCAAGGGAAAGGAAGGGGAAAAGGAAAGGCATTCTCAGAAAGGAAACAGAGATGTCCCACGACCCCATTCTCCCTACTGTATTTGACCTGTGAGGCCAGGCCACGTGTTCGGCAACGCCGAAGGATCTCCTCCGCTCGTCCCCTCCGTCGAAGATCTTGCTCGGCGGAGAAACAGCTTCACAACTGCGTCGAGGGAGGGATCTATGTGTTATATATTAATAGGAAAGCGACCAAAGGTCGAGGAGATGAAATCTGCAATGTCTCTCGAGGAGCTCCGCATAAAGACGACCAGTAGCTGGGCGGAAAAAAACAATCTGAGGGACCTCGACGCGTGAGGGATTGTGGGTACAACGCACGTCTCTATAGGGATAGTGTTTCAGACACGCCTTGTCGACGTCCCCTTTTCGACTACGAAAAACAAAATGCAATACTCCGCAGTGACCACTGGATGTCGGACCTATGCACAGCATGTGATTCTAAGCAGATTAACAAACATCAGAAAAATACTTATGCTCCCAACCACAACACAGCCGCCTTCTTCCAGACACTTTACCCTAGGCTGAGCCCCTAGAGGAATGGTTCTGTCATATGGGGGGGCGACTTTAACTATGTCCTGGATCCCTGCATACACGGATCGGACTCGGATCCCTGCATACACGGATCGGACTCCAAAGTCCAGAAACCGCCCCTGCCTACCAGAGCTTTGCACTCCATTGATAGCGTATGCCAAGGTGCCGGGGGTACTTCTAAAGGACGTAGCAGACCTGTAGGACTTTGTTTTCGGGACTTGTGTTGTGCACAGGTGCCACAGGTTCCGATGAACTGGACAATGTCCTTTCGCCAAGTTGGTCCCCAGTAATTTTTCTTTATTTTAGCTTGGGTTTTGGCTATTCCCGGATGCCCTTCTATAATGAATCGTGATAGTTTGCAATGATTTGATTCTGTAATTTCTTATCCGGGATGTACAATCGTCCTTGGTAGTATGGTAGGTTGTCCACGATCATATACCGGTCTCCCTTCCCTAGCCATTCCTGTTGCGCTGGTGGACTCATCAAGTGTTGCAGGTCAGATTTTAAGTTGTCTAGAGTGGTGGTTGCAGCAATCATGCCTTGGATTCGTCCTTCGGGGATGATGGCCACGGGGTCTGGTGTAGTGAATGCCTCTTCTCCCTCACTCATGCGAGACAGGGCGTCCGCTTTTCCATTGCGCACTTCGGGTCTATAGGTGATGACAAAGTCGTATTCCGCAAAGAAGAGAGCCCAGCGGAGTTGGCGGGATGATTGCACTTTAGTGACTGTATGTCTTGCTCCAAGAAGATAATGTCTCCAGGCTTTGAACAATGCCTTAATTGCTAGCAGTTCTTTATCAGTGATTGCATAATTCAATTAAGGATTGAAAACTTGCGAGACCAGAATGCCACGGGATGCAACTGACCTGTTTCGGGGTCTCGTTGTGACAGGACTGCTCCAATTGCTATGTTGGAAGCATTCGTTTCGACCACGTATGGTAGTTCTGGTCGAGGATGCCATAGAATTGGTGCTGTGGTAAATGCTTTTTTTAGCTCCTGGAAGGCTTTCTCTGCCTCTCTTTAATTGTTTATTTTTCCGTAGTAAAGAGGTGATTGGGTGGACGATCTGGGAGAACCCGGCGATAAAAGTTGGCGAACCCGAGTACACTCTGTACTCCCTTTATGGATGTCGGTAAGGGCCAGTTAAGGATAGCGTCTACCTTGCGCGTGTCCATGCGTATGCCTCGTGGTGTGAGAATAAAGCCGAGAAATTCTACCTCTGTCACATGAAAGAAGCATTTCTCCAATTTGGCATATAGCCGGTGTTGCCGCAGTTTCTCCAAAACTGCCCGGACATGGTTGACGTGGTCCTCCTTGGTGGGCGAATAGATAAGAATGTCATCAATATAGACAAGAGTGCAGACGTCCAACAGTTCGCGGAGAACGTCATTCGTGAAAAATTGGAATGCCGCCGGGGCATTACATAGTCCACAGGGCATAGCCTGATATTCATATAGGCCATATTTTGTGTGAAAGCCCGACTTCCACTCGTCTCCTATTTTTTACTCTTACTAATAATAATAATAATAATAATAATAATAATAATAATAATACTAGATGGTAGGCCCCCCGCAAGTCTAGTTTTGTATATATCTGAGCGTTTTTGACTTGATCCAAGAGCTCTGGGATAAGCGGTAACGGGTACCGTTTTTTTACCGTGATCCGGTTAAGTGGTCTGTAGTCAATGCAAGTTCTCAGGTCTCCCTCCTTTTTAGGCTCAAAAAAGAGGGGCGAGGATGCAGGGGACTTGGACGGACGAATGAAGCCATTTGCCAGATACTGATCGAGGTAGGTTTTTAGATGCTGGTTTTCCTGTTCTGTTAGGGCGTAAATCCGGCTGCAGGGAACTTGAGATCCAGGTACCAGATCAATTTAGCAGTCATACGGTCTGTGCGGAGGTAGGGTGTTTGCTTGCTCTTTTTGAAAGACATCTTGGTAATCCAGGTATTCAGGTGGTAGTGAACTGGTGAGGCCCAGTATGGTTTCTTTCTTTAACAAGCCTGGGTTGGTAAGACCTTTTAATGAGAATCCCTTGCTATAACAGGTGTCGGCACAGTCTTGTGGAAAGGTCAGAACTAGTTTACGCCAGTCAATCCTGGGATTGTGGGTCTCCAGCCAGGGCATTCCCAGTATCATCTGGAACTGAGGAGCAGCGATGAGATCGAAGGTGATGTCCTCTTGGTGACCGTCCTGACACAGAAGCGTGACCTTCTCGGTGTAATGTGTCACTGGACCGGATGATAGCTGAGATCCATGAACTGCTGTGACGTTTTCCGAAACGTGCTTCTGTCGGAGAGGAAGGCTTATCCGGGTAGCCAGATCTTGGTCCATGTAATTTCACACAGCCCCACTGTCAAAGTATGCCTCCGGTTGCTTGTGGTTTACCAGGAGCACAGGGATGACTAGATGTGAGGTCTGTATGGAACAAGTTACATACCTGTAACTGTTGTTCTCCAGCATGGGTCTGGCATGGATTCACATGCTCATGAATATTCCCCGTCGTCAGGCCGGAAATCCTCAGTATAGAAAAAAAATCAGTAATAGTTTTGTTTCTGATCTGTCTTTCTTAGTAGTAACCAATCACTGGTCTCTGGGTCATACTGCCCCCAGCCAATGACTGCCCTCTCCCTAAGCCCCTCCTCTGGCAGCCATCCTCAGATTTGGTAGCATGTAAAGTGGCAGTATGACCAAGTGAAGAGCCGCAGAGGGGTAGGCGGGAGGGTTTGCATGTGAATCCATGCCAGACCCATGCTGGAGAACAACAGTTACAGGTAAGTAACTTGTTCCTTCTCCAGCATGGGGTCTGGCATGGATTCACATGCTCATGAATAAGAGAATACATAGCTGTACACACATGCACAACCACGGGAGGTGGCAACAGGCTCAACATTAAGCAATACAACAACTCAACATTAAGCAACTCTTACCTCCTCACCAGGCTCACCTTAGGCGAACAGGTTGCGCAGCACTGCTTGGCCGACCCTGGACTCCTCCCTGGAGTCCCGATCGACGCAGTAGAATCTTGTGAAGGTGTGTGTCGACCTCCACGTAGCAGCCCTGCAGATGTCCAGCAGGGGCACACCAGACAGGAACGCCGTGGTAGCAGCGATCGCTGTGGTCGAATGGGCTCTCGGACGGCCGGGCAGCGGTCGGTTTGCCAACCGGTGACAGTGCATGATGCAGCCGGAGAGCCATCTGGAAATGGAAGTCTTCGAGAGAGCCTTCCCTTGATTCACAGTCCCAAAGTTCACAAACAGTTGTGACGTCTTCCGAAAACTCTTTGTGCAGTCCACGTAGAACTTCAGCGCTCTAGCTACATCCAGCGAGTGCAAAGTCCTCTCGGCCGGCGACAAAGGCGACGGGAAGAAAACTGGCAACACCAAGGGCTAGTTGAGGTGGAAGTCCGACGGCACCTTGGGCATAAAGGAGGGGTGTGTCCTCAGCACCTCCCTCGTGTCATGAAAAGTCCAGTATGGAGGCTTGCAAGATAGGGCCTGGATCTCTCCCACTCGTCGTGCGGAGGTGATGGCCACGAGGAAAGCTGTCTTCCATGACAGGAACTTCAAAGGCGTTGAATGCATAGGCTCGAATGGGGCCCCCATGAGCCTGGTCAGCACCACATTAAGCTCCCACGACGGTACAGGAGCCTTCACCGGCGAGAATGATCGGAATAGTCCCTTCATGAATTCTTTCACCAGGCGATGAGACCACAAGGACGCCCGTCCCGTAGTCTTGGTATATCGGGACATTGCACCCAGATGTATTTTGATGGAGGCGTGAGCCAGTCCAGCTTTGGCCAGCGACAGTAGGTACGGCAGTACTTGCAGGGCCGTAATCCGCAGAGGGTTAATCTTCTGTGCACGGCACCAGACAGAGAACCTCTTCCATTTATGTCCGTAGCACTTGAGAGTTGAGGACGCCCTGGCCTTTGCAAGAACCTCCCTGCAGTCGGCCGTGATGTCGTACCCTCCAAACTCTAGTGCTGCAGGAGCCAGGCCTGCAAGTTCAGCGACTCCGGGTTGTGGTGAAGAATGGCGCCTCCTTCTCTGGAGAGAAGGTCTGCGTCCGTCGGCAGCTTGACTGGTGGGGACGTTGACAAGTCCAGAAGGTCCGGGAACCAGATCTGTCTCGGCCACGCCGGTGCGACGAGGATCATCCTGCACCAGGACCTCTTGAGCTGGTTGATGAGCCGGAGCAGCAACGGCAGCGGAGGGAACGCATAAAGAAATAGGCTGTCCCAGGGGAACGAGAAAGCATCGCCCATGTTCCTCAGCTGGGGGAACCTGCTGGCGAACCTCCGGCACTTGGAATTCGTCGCCATCACGAAGAGATCGATTTGGGGTTCGCCCCATCGTCGGAAGAGTCGATCCACTTGATCCTGGCGTAGTTCCCACTCGTGCCACGAGCGCAGCTCCCTGCTGAGTGAGTCGGCGATCGTGTTTTTTATTCCTGCCAGATGAAGAGGCACCAGAAACATCCCCTGGGCGACGGCCCAATGCCACAGATCCTGGGCTTCCTTGGATAGGGCAGGGGACCTGGTTCCGCCCTGCTTCCGGATGTAGAACATCGTGGTGGTGTTGTCGGTGAAGATCCCCACCACCTTGCCCTTGAGGGACGGAAGAAGGGACCTGAGGGCCCAGAACACTGCGCGGAGCTCCAAGATGTTGATGTGGAGAGACTTCTCCTCCGGGAGCCAAAGGCCTCTCGCGTGAAGATCTCCGGAGTGCGCTCCCCAACCTTCCAGGGAGGCGTCCGTCGTCACCGTCACCTGGTGAGCTGGGGTCTGAAAGTCCGTGCCCGCCGACAGATGGGAGCGGGTACCCCACCACAGGATCGCCTGACGGACGTTTCGTTGAGAGGGATCCTGTCCTAGAAGCTGCCCGTCGACTGGACCCAGCGGGCGTCGAGGAACTCTTGTAAGGGGCGCCAGATAAATGCAGGAGGACATCATCCCGAGGAAGGATTTGATAGATCTTACCCTGGCCATGTCCGTGGCCAGCAGACGCTGCACCTTGCCCAGAATGGTCCTGGTCCTTTCCTCCGACGGCGAGGCCAGCCGCGCCACTGTGTCGAGCTTGGCTCCCAGAAACAGGGCGACTTGCGACGGAACCAGGTGGGATTTTGGAAAGTTGATGGAGAATCCCAGGTCCGTGAGCAGCTGGACGGTCTTTGCAGTGTGCTCCACGCCGAGCTCCCTTGTCCTTGCCCGTATGAGCCAGTCGTCCAGGTAGGGGTAGACGTGGATCCCCTGTAGGCGCAGCCGCGCCGCCACCAGTGCGAGGCACTTGGTGAACACCCTGGGTGCCGACTTCAATCCGAACGGGAGGGCCTTGAACTGGTAGTGCCGCCCTTGGACCACGAACCTGAGGAACTTTCGGTGTCTTTTTAGAATGGGGATGTGGAAGTACGCATCCTCCAAGTCCAACGACGACAGGAAATCGCCCTCCTCCAGCTGTCTCAGCACGTGCTGGAGGGTGACCATACAGAACTTCTGTGCCTTGATGTACTTGTTCAGTCGTCGTAGGTCCAGGATGGGGCGCCATCCACCTGTCTTCTTTTTTACGAGGAAGTACCTTGAGTAAACTCCGGAGCCCCGAAGCCTCTTTGGGACGAGCTCGATGGCACCCTTCTTGAGCATCGCCCTTACTTCCAACAGTAGTTGAGGGACGTGATTTTCCTTCCTGGCCACGGGTGGAATGCGAGGGCACCTCTTCTGAAACTCGAGGGCGTGCCCTTGGGCCAGGGCGTCCAGCACCCAACGGTCGGTGGAGATGGACTCCCACACGCTGATGAACCTCGCCAGCCGGCCTCCCACCGGGGTGCTTCGGCAGGGGCCCGACCCCACGGTCGGTTCAATCTTGTTCGGAGGCAGCCTTGCCTCCTTGACCTCCCTGTCGACGACGACGGGCACCACCTGACTTGCCGCGACCCCTGTAGGCTTCCTGGGACGAAGATCTTGCCGCTTGGCGGTACATGGAGGAGCCACTGCCGGATCCCTTGGAGGCACCTTGTCTGCCTCCGGAGCTCCGAAAGGACAGCCGTCGTTGTTGGAGCACTCCCAGTGCCCGGGCAGTCTCTGTGTCTGTCTTGATGGCCTGAAGGGACTCATCAACCACCTTCCCAAACAGGTTGTTCCATTCGAAGGGCATGCCCAAAACCTTGGTTTGTAGATCCTGGCGGAAATCCGTGGCCTTGAGCCATCCTCGTCGTCTCAAGCAAACGCCGTTGCCCAACTGACGGAAACCGGTGTCGGCGATGTCCGTTGCTACCGTGATGGCGTGGTCCAAAGCAATCTCACCCTCCAGTAGGATTTCAAGGGCCTCAGCCCTTTTGGCGTCCGGAAGGAAGTCCAACAGAGGGGCGATTTTGAACCACAACTCCCTGTCGTAGCAGGCTACGATAGCCAGGGCGTTGGCCGCCTTGATAGTCGCCGCTGCGGATGAGATGATCCGCCTTCCCATCGTGTCCAACTTCCTGCCCTCGCCGTCCGGCGGGGAAGTTGATGTCGAGGCCGATGCCCCCCAGCTTTCTTCTTTGCCGCCGCCGAGACGACCGAATCCGGGGTAGGTTGCGCCCGAAGGTACAAGGGGGCAGCGTCGGGGACCCGGTACTTCTTCTCGTACCGGTCCCTCTTTGCCGGCACCGTGGCAGGGTTCTTGAGGAGGACGAGCCCCTCATCTCAGATGTCATCAAGAAGCGGTACGGCGAGGACCGTCTTCCTTTTAGCCTCGCGCCGTTGGTAAAGGAACCCTTCCTTCTTCTTCTCTTCTGGGCAGAGCTGGAAGAGCTCGGATGCCCTGGAAATCATGGCATGAAAGGATCCAATCTCGTCGGGCGGGGACGACCATGCAGGGGGTGACGGGGGACACGGCCCTTCGTCGTCATCTGTACCTGTCGTAGCCGTGCCTGTATCATCCCCGTGGGTAGTAGACCGGGGGGAAGGCAGAGCAGGCCGCAGAGGTGGGAGAGGTGGCGTAGGATGCGTCCTCCTCCTCTTATGCGGTGGACTTTCCGAAGGTCCTGGCTCCGGTTCTCCCGTCGGGTCTGGCTCAGGTACCTCCGTTGGGAGGAGGGGAAACCTTGTCCTTATCTCCGAACATAAGGACTGAATCGCTGACAAAATGGCCGCCGAAGTGTCCTGCGGCGCCGGAAACGACGGGATTGAGGGCTCTTGAGGAGTCTTGTCGGCGACCCCGTCGCTCTCGTCGACGCTCTCGTCGGGATCCCTCCCGATGGGCTGGGCCTCTTCCATGACTTCGATGAGCTCTTCTTCAGAGGTTGTGTCCGTATCCACGATGGCCACCAGCCCCTCCCCCACCTTTTCCAATGAGGACTTCGTGGGGGTCTTCTCAATGGGCCTGAAAGAAGACTCCCTCCGCGGTGGCAGGGAGACTATGGGTCCTGAGGGCGCCTCCACTGGTGTAGCCTCCACAGGCTGAGCCAGGGCCGCGGCGACATCCTCAATTGAGGTCTTAGCAGGGTGAATTAAGGCCACCGTCACCTTCTGGACGCCTGGGGCCTTCACCTTGGGGGGAGGGTCCGAGCCTCGCTCCCCCTCTGCCGGAATCTTCGAGATCGACCGGGGCCTCTCCAGAAGCTTCGCCGGGTTCTCGGACTTCCTCTTACCCGAGCCAGAGCGTTGGCTCGTGGTTGATGGCGCCGGGGAGGATTCGCCCTGCCTGGCAGCCAAGGAGCCTGACCGTTCGGCGCTCCCGGTGCTCGCGGACTCGCGGTGCTTAGCCTTTTGTTGGGCCCCTGTCGCCGGGGCACCCTCACAGGACTTAGAAGATTGCTCGGACTTCTTTTTCTTCTTCTCGCCTGACGGGCTCTTCCCTTCCAGTCAGTTGGCGAGACGGAGGTGGCGATCCTTCATGTTCCCACAAAACGTGCAGTCCTTCTCCGTGTGCGTCTTGTCCTCATGGAGACAGTAGAGGCATAACGAATGCTTGTCCTCCTTGAAAACATTCTGAAGCTGGCATCCAGAGAAGGTCCTGAACAGCTTCCCGGGCGTCGAGCTTCCTTTCTCCTGGGCCTGGGTAGGCCTCGGAACTTCTGGAATCCTCCAAAAGCGTAACTCGACGAAATCCTCACCCTTGAGGGGCGTAGAAAACTCTGAAACGGATCCCCGTTGATCGGCTGTAGAAACGGTGGAGCTTGAGGCTCTATTTAACCGAAAAATGAGAAAAATCTCCTGAAAAAAGCGCGAAAATGCAGCAAAGCTCGAGAGCTACAGCACGAGGACTCCCAACACTTGAACGTGCGGTAAAAATCTGAGGATGGCTGCCAGAGGCGGGGCTTAGGGAGAGGGCAGTCATTGGCTGGGGGCAGTATGACCCAGAGACCAGTGATTGGTTACTACTAAGAAAGACAGATCAGAAACGAAACTGATACTGATTTTTTTTCTATACCGAGGATTCCCGGCCTGACGACGGGGAATATTCATGAGCATGTGAATCCATGCCAGACCCCATGCTGGAGAAAGGTTCCTTTTCACCGCTCGACAAGTGGACCCCTACGATTGTCGGGCGTTGGAGTTTCCCGAGTCCTGTTCTTCTTCTTCACCCTTGTCAGTTGCTCCTACTGCTTTCCTGGGTGTTTTCACCGGGCATTCTCAGAGATAGTGACCTGCCTTACCACAGTACAAACAAAGCTGCTGCTGTCTTCTTTTCTCCCTTTCTGACTTGGTGAGTGGGTTCTGCAAGCCTCCGATTTGCATTGGCTCGGACGGATCATGTGATTTGGTTTGATTCTCACGGGGTTGCACGTAGACCGACCGCCCCTCGGCCTTGGCCCGATCCATCTTCCGATCCTACAATCAGTGATCGAGCTGCACTGTCAGGTCGATGTATTCAGCACATCTTTCCGGGGGATTTACTACTTGGGCTAATACGTCCTTAAGTTCCCCTCGCAAGCCTCGGTAAAAGAGCGTAGTTCTTTTCTCCCCTGGCCAGTTAGTTTCTGCTATCAGACGATTGAAGGAAGTGATATATGTTAGTAAGTCTTGATTACCCTGCTGTAGTGATAACAGTTCATTCTCCAGAGCCTGCCCTTGAGTATGCCGTACAAATAGTTTCTCCATTTCACGCTGGAAACCTCTGAAGTCTCGAAGCAAAGGATCATCCTGGTTTACCAAGGGTATTGACTAGTCCGCTGCACTACCTCCCAAATATGGAAGTACAAATGCCACTCTCGCTTGATCATTGGGGAATGCCCCAGGTCTGCACAAGAAATGTAGGCGACATTGATTCATAAAGATGGCGTACTTATTCGGATCGCCTGTGAAGCGTTCTGGTTGGGTGCAAGGGGAACCCCCCCTTGAAGAACCACCTGTACTGGCGTGGGCTGTGGAGGTGCGGCAGGAGGGGCATACCCCAGCAGTGGGACCTGGCCTGCCTGTGCCTGGAGCATTTGCCTTGCTAGTTCATCTGTCCGACTCCCGGTTCACAATTTGATCCCTCCTAAGGGCATTGGTTTCCTGTCTTGAGGCATGAACTTCAGCCCGTAACCCAGTAATCGGGCCAACTGGTCAGTTTCAGAAGTTTCCATAACGCTCAGGCAGAGATTCGAAGAGGCTTTGCGTTCTGTTACGCTCACCTGGTCTCTGCGGAGCCGTTGGGGCACGGGAGCAGCCCCCCCGGGGGTGAGGTCGCTCGGGTCAGACTTCGCCCTCTAAGCTTATGTGGTGACTGGTGGTAATAGGTGATGCTGCTCAGGACTGCTCCTGTTGATTAGTTTTGGCGAGCACTCCATCCTGCTGCTTCTGGCAGGGGCGCTTGTATGATCTGGACCGAGTTTCTTTACTGGTTCCTTGCATGTGGTAGTCCAGTCCTGCTGCGACTAAGCCACTATACTTCAGGTAAGTGTTCCTGTTTGCCTTTGTCTTTCCTCGTCTGTTTTTGTTGTATTGTAAAGTTTGTTGTCTTTTATTGCTGTCCGTTCCACTTTTGATGTTTGCTCTTTTGCTTTCTTCCCTTGCAGGTGATGTTGCCGGCCCGGCAGAAGCTGCGGAGCTCGAGGCGGCAGCCGGAGGGAATGAGGAACAAAGCTGCAGCGGTACAGTAGCTGGTAAGTTAACTAGGGGGCGCGCAGGGTTCAAATGTGGCGCGGCCCTAGGACGGATGTTCTAACCTTGTCTTTCTTCTTCTTCACAGGGTCCAAGTTCGTGGATGCGGAGTGCGGTGCTGCGGCGTCGGGATCAAGATCACTGGATGTCAGGAGATGAGTCTGCAGATGAAGCGATGAAGCACTGGTTTCCTGGAGGTCAGTATGCAGGAGAACGCCTGGTTTCAAAGGTAAGTAAACTGGTCCAAAGGGCGGTGAGCGTCACGTTGCACGCGAGTGCACAGTAACGCGAAGCATCGGCCTTAAGGATGGAGCAGCTTATATAGCTGAGCTTCTGAAGCCATGCCCACCAGGTTCAGCCTGCCTGCCACACCCGATGAGTCAGCACATGAGGATGTTCTCTGGAATAAAGGCTTTCAGCTCCTGGAAAGTTCTTGTAAAATAAAAGCACTCCTGCACTGAAATAAAGTAAAAGCACTCCTGCACTGAAATAAAGTGTTCCTGCCCACATCTCTATATGAGCCTGGTGCCTAAGGCCCCTGTGTTTATGGGTCCCAAAGGGACATAAGTGAGTCAAGTGAGGCATTGCCCCCATCACTACATGGAGTGGTTTTTGTGTTCTGGGTCCTGTGGCCATGACAACCTTTGGTTGGAAGAAAAAGGTGGCAGATGACTTCTGTTCCTGTGCAGCTCTGCAGATCCTATTGTTCCTGGGCCTCAGTCGTGGGGACAAGAGGGAGGACTTCTGGGGACTCCTGCACTGCAACGAGATGGTCAAAAACAGCGACCGCTAATCTTCAAACAAGCGGTACTTCAGTCTTTCAGCTCCTTGCGTCTATCGCAAATAGCACCACCGTGGTTTCTGGCATCGAGATGGGCTTTCCTTGCATCTGGGGTTCAGCACTCTGTTGAGGTGGCTCATGCTCGGTCAGTCCTGCTTCCTGGGAGTCCGGAGGATCTTCCTGGAGCTCTTGGCCAACTTAAAAGTTATGCACTCCGAATCTGGTGTTCCTCTACCTGGCGCGTCGTTTCCTGCAGCAACAAGGAAGTACAGCCAGCTCAGAGAGGATGTCCAGATGAGTTCACTTTGGGGTTGATTGGTCCCACCAACTCAAGGGGAGAAGTCGCCCTTGCAGGGCTTCTCTAGTCGAGGCGAATTCGGAGCTTCAGCAAATGCTGCAGGGCTTCACTGGGCAAACCAACGGTCCAGGAGTTGCAGCAGGCGTCTCTTCCAAGTTCTTCTTCGGATTCCTTCGTCCAGTGGTCGACTCTGCCTTCCGAGCCAAAAAGCCTTGCGTTTTATGCAGGTTTCTCCAATTCATTCCAGCCTAGCTGCCAGTCAAACAGCAGGGTGGGTGTCCTTGCCAGACAGCCAGCCAGCCAATCACCTTAGGGTGCATTCCCGTAACGAAGGGGATTAAGCACAGGGAGTTCTGGGCACCTGCCTCTCTTCCTGACCCTGCCCTCCACTCTGGAGCCAGAGGCAGGCATCACTTGTGAATCCCGCCAAAGACAAAATGGACAAAGGGGCCAAACCTGATTTGGCGCGCAGAGTAAATTTCAAGAAGGACCTTTCCACAAACAAATGGTGAAAAAGACGATTGGGGCCATTTTGACAAAATGGGCACCCATGGGTGCTTTACTGCAGCTGCGAACGCAGTCTGCAGTAAAAACACACAACGGTAGTAAAAAGTAAACCACTGCCACCAGCCATTAATTGTAGAAAGGGTAACATATAAAATGTTACATGAGAAGCTAGACAAAGGGAATACTAAGTAACCCCTGCAGCACCCTATTGTAAGACAGTGAGTGCTGGGTCTAGAAATGTAAGTAAAGTCAATATCACTTCACTGTTCTTGTAAACAGTAGTTTATCCAAGAGAAGGTATTTAAACCTTTGGGAAATCTGAAAGACTTCCCTGTGGCACTGCACTGAAGGTGCTGTGTGTCACAATGTAAAACGATGCCTATCGAGTTTGTCAGACTCCACAAACCAAAAGAAACACAGAGAACACATAGAATGAAAAGTACGAAGTCCTAAAGTTAAACAAAAGAGCTGGGAGTCTCTAGGGTAGAGAGGAATTAGCACATTTCTGAGAATTCTCCCTAACCCTCGCCCCCCCAGACTAAGGAACTGGAGGATCTAATCCTCACCAGGATGGATCTCCTTTTGCAAGTCAGTTAAATGGCCTGTTGGGGACACAAGAAACCTTTTGTAACCCTTGCTATAGCACTTTTTATCAGGTGTTTTCATTTGTAAGATATATGACCCACAAATATTGTGAGGTAGATCTTTCTTATTTAATGTATAGGGGATCTGAGTGAACAGTCCCTCAGAAGTTGTGACAACTTCTGAACCTGCAATAGGCTTTTTCAAGGGGTCCTTAGAAAGGAATCCCTTAGACCTAGAAGGGCCTCCATGGTTCCTCACCACCTCTCTCACAAGAGCAGGTTGGGTCTCGGGTATCTTGGTTGGAGGGGTTGTGGGCAAGCAGGGTGCATGCTTCCACTTCTTCTGAGATCATATTTTACCTTGCTTAGACGTTTCCCTCCTAACACTAGAATGTATACTGGAGTCTTCAACAGAAGGTCCAACTGTCTCAAGGTGTTTAGCCTTAGACCTACCTTTCCTGGTTTCCCACCAGCTTTGAGAATTACCAGTTCTCACAGACCTAGACAGGGATCCAATTTGTCTATCCACATCTTCCTCAGAAGCAGTGGGAGTCAAAGGGCCTCATCACGACTTTGGCGGTAACCCTTAAATCCAGCAGTAGCGCTATTACCGCCAGATTTAAGGGTCCGCCAAATCAGGACTTCGGCGGATTTCGCCCCAGCTCTGAGCTGGGAGGAAATCCACCGAAAATTCGTGCTATTACCGCCGGCGGGAAATCCGCCGGCGGTAAGAGCGTGAATTTTCCCCATTGAGCCCAATGGGGAATGGGGATTTACTTTACCGCCAAACTTGTGATCCGGCGCTATTAGCGCCGGGGAGTTCAGCGGTAGGGCTAATACCGCCGGCGGTAATACCGCCGGCGTTACCGCCCAAGTCGTAATGAGGCCCAAAGACTTTACAACAGGATGGGCAATGATGCAGTTTGGTTGGGGCTCCCATTTCCCTAATATTCTAGCCTTAGATGTGCCTTGGTTAGAGGTTAACTGACTAACACAAGGACTTACAGTGGGGGTCTGTGTAGAGGGTCCCACAGGCTTAGTGGACTCTTAAGGTTGCCTCTCTAGCCAACTTAGTTTGGTTCTGTTTCCTCTTACTGGGAGGCCTGGGGGTACTGAACACTACTCCTAGAGTTTATAAGTCATTCCCCAACAGGACCCTCCCAGGCAACTCATTCTGAATACTGACAGGGATCCTCACTGTCATATTGTTACACTGAATGAGAGCTGGTAGAATTGGAACCATTTGGACAGGGCCTCCAGCAAATCTCGTGGGGTCTTTGGGTGCCTTAGCAACAACCTCAGGCTTGAAAAAGGTTTCATCAACCACTGTAATGCTGGCCCCAGTGTCTCTAATGGCAGGGATTTCCTGACCATTCACAAGTACACTGTCCTTGTAACATTCTTTCGTATTATCTGGAATAGAGTTATATACATCTAAATGTTGCTGTTCCCACAGACCCAGGTATACTAAAGAAACACTGCCAGAGACTCCAATGGGGCCTTCAGCCAATAGATGAAAGTTTCCAATTGCCATATGAAATTCTCCCTCAGGGTTGAAGGCTAAGGAGGAAGTGTGGATCCCTGAAGGTTTACCCTTGCATCTTCCATCCCCTTTCACATGGTCAGTTGACACACAAGCATAACGTTTTCCAAATACAAGCATTTCGATGTGTCATTTATCCCGCGCTTCCCCGCTTGCGTAACTGGAGCAGCCTCGCTTCCGTGGCACAAATCTGTATACTACACAGAATTGCCCCCTCTCTTGGGAGCAGTGCGCGCTTACGGAACTCCTCTATTTCCACTACTTCCCTTGCACCTCGACTCTGGATGTTACATTATTGCGTCACCTTACTGTGTGGGTCGCACGCCAATACCACTGGCTAATCCGAGCCTTCTGCGCTGCTGCAGCATTCTGTTTTTCAATCCAATGTTCCAACAGGTATTAGACTGCTACCTTAAAATGTTCTCATGGCTTCTCTCGATCTATTATGGTCCATAACCTGATTACTGGCGTGCACTTCACCTTACACATGCTAATGTAATAATATTTGTTTAGACCTAGCCACTGTCTGCATATTTATGTTACTTGTACACCCTACATATGATAATGCTGACCAACTAGCTCAGTCGGGTCAATTCCTTCTTACCCATTTTGTGCTAGTGTGCCTACTACCTTAACTCTGTACTTGTAATAACATCTGATTAGATCTAGTCGACATTGCTTCTGTTTTGCAAATATGTACAGCGTTGCACCCTACATACGCTAAACTAGCCAGCTCAGCTTGGCGCTCTCTTTGGTACCCACTCCTCTCCAGACTACAGTTCACTATGGCCTGCATTACCTTACTTTAAATACACCCAGCACTGTGTTGTATATTTCTGTATCACTACCCATAGCCCTATATCACATGCACTTCAGTTCCATCTCAGTGTAATTTAGCAAAGGTAGCGGGCGCCCCTCTCTCGCAAGAACAGACATGATAACCTGTTCAGTGGTTATTAACCACTTGAGAGTTGGCAGCCACTGCTTTTACCCACTGTGGCTTTCACAGATGGGAAATATCCATTTGCATATCAGTCTTTGTCCTGCCCAGGGGCAGTCCAGCACCGAAATACAATGGCAATTCCAATCTGAACGAGAGTACCACCAGCAACCCCATACACGTGTTTCACCCTTGTTGGGGATCATCAGTGAGGTGAAGCTGATGCCTCTCTAAGCACAGTGAGAGGGAGACCACGTCTGGTTGCCCCCAGGAGACCTAGGGTTATCAATCCCAGGTTCCTTAAAAAATAGTTTAACAAAGGTAGCGGGCGCCCCTCTCTCGCAAGAACAGACATGATAACCTGTTCAGTGGTTATTAACCACTTGAGAGTTGGCAGCCACTGCTTTTACCCACTGTGCCTTTCACAGATGGGAAATATCCATTTGCATATCAGTCTTTGTCCTGCCCAGGGGCAGTCCAGCACCGAAATACAATGGCAATTCCAATCTGAACGAGAGTACCACCAGCAACCCCATACACGTGTTTCACCCTTGTTGGGGATCATCAGTGAGGTGAAGCTGATGCCTCTCTAAGCACAGTGAGAGGGAGACCACGTCTGGTTGCCCCCAGGAGACCTAGGGTTATCAATCCCAGGTTCCTTAAAAAATAGTTTAACAAAGGTAGCGGGCGCCCCTCTCTCGCAAGAACAGACATGATAACCTGTTCAGTGGTTATTAACCACTTGAGAGTTGGCAGCCACTGCTTTTACCCACTGTGCCTTTCACAGATGGGAAATATCCATTTGCATATCAGTCTTTGTCCTGCCCAGGGGCAGTCCAGCACCGAAATACAATGGCAATTCCAATCTGAACGAGAGTACCACCAGCAACCCCATACACGTGTTTCACCCTTGTTGGGGATCATCAGTGAGGTGAAGCTGATGCCTCTCTAAGCACAGTGAGAGGGAGACCACGTCTGGTTGCCCCCAGGAGACCTAGGGTTATCAATCCCAGGTTCCTTAAAAAATAGTTTAACAAAGGTAGCGGGCGCCCCTCTCTCGCAAGAACAGACATGATAACCTGTTCAGTGGTTATTAACCACTTGAGAGTTGGCAGCCACTGCTTTTACCCACTGTGCCTTTCACAGATGGGAAATATCCATTTGCATATCAGTCTTTGTCCTGCCCAGGGGCAGTCCAGCACCGAAATACAATGGCAATTCCAATCTGAACGAGAGTACCACCAGCAACCCCATACACGTGTTTCACCCTTGTTGGGGATCATCAGTGAGGTGAAGCTGATGCCTCTCTAAGCACAGTGAGAGGGAGACCACGTCTGGTTGCCCCCAGGAGACCTAGGGTTATCAATCCCAGGTTTCTTAAAAAATAGTTTAACAAAGGTAGCGGGCGCCCCTCTCTCGCAAGAACAGACATGATAACCTGTTCAGTGGTTATTAACCACTTGAGAGTTGGCAGCCACTGCTTTTACCCACTGTGCCTTTCACAGATGGGAAATATCCATTTGCATATCAGTCTTTGTCCTGCCCAGGGGCAGTCCAGCACCGAAATACAATGGCAATTCCAATCTGAACGAGAGTACCACCAGCAACCCCATACACGTGTTTCACCCTTGTTGGGGATCATCAGTGAGGTGAAGCTGATGCCTCTCTAAGCACAGTGAGAGGGAGACCACGTCTGGTTGCCCCCAGGAGACCTAGGGTTATCAATCCCAGGTTCCTTAAAGAATAGTTTAACAAAGGTAGCGGGCGCCCCTCTCTCGCAAGAACAGACATGATAACCTGTTCAGTGGTTATTAACCACTTGAGAGTTGGCAGCCACTGCTTTTACCCACTGTGCCTTTCACAGATGGGAAATATCCATTTGCATATCAGTCTTTGTCCTGCCCAGGGGCAGTCCAGCACCGAAATACAATGGCAATTCCAATCTGAACGAGAGTACCACCAGCAACCCCATACACGTGTTTCACCCTTGTTGGGGATCATCAGTGAGGTGAAGCTGATGCCTCTCTAAGCACAGTGAGAGGGAGACCACGTCTGGTTGCCCCCAGGAGACCTAGGGTTATCAATCCCAGGTTCCTTAAAAAATAGTTTAACAAAGGTAGCGGGCGCCCCTCTCTCGCAAGAACAGACATGATAACCTGTTCAGTGGTTATTAACCACTTGAGAGTTGGCAGCCACTGCTTTTACCCACTGTGCCTTTCACAGATGGGAAATATCCATTTGCATATCAGTCTTTGTCCTGCCCTGGGGCAGTCCAGCACCGAAATACAATGGCAATTCCAATCTGAACGAGAGTACCACCAGCAACCCCATACACGTGTTTCACCCTTGTTGGGGATCATCAGTGAGGTGAAGCTGATGCCTCTCTAAGCACAGTGAGAGGGAGACCACGTCTGGTTGCCCCCAGGAGACCTAGGGTTATCAATCCCAGGTTCCTTAAAAAATAGTTTAACAAAGGTAGCGGGCGCCCCTCTCTCGCAAGAACAGACATGATAACCTGTTCAGTGGTTATTAACCACTTGAGAGTTGGCAGCCACTGCTTTTACCCACTGTGCCTTTCACAGATGGGAAATATCCATTTGCATATCAGTCTTTGTCCTGCCCAGGGGCAGTCCAGCACCGAAATACAATGGCAATTCCAATCTGAACGAGAGTACCACCAGCAACCCCATACACGTGTTTCACCCTTGTTGGGGATCATCAGTGAGGTGAAGCTGATGCCTCTCTAAGCACAGTGAGAGGGAGACCACGTCTGGTTGCCCCCAGGAGACCTAGGGTTATCAATCCCAGGTTCCTTAAAAAATAGTTTAACAAAGGTAGCGGGCGCCCCTCTCTCGCAAGAACAGACATGATAACCTGTTCAGTGGTTATTAACCACTTGAGAGTTGGCAGCCACTGCTTTTACCCACTGTGCCTTTCACAGATGGGAAATATCCATTTGCATATCAGTCTTTGTCCTGCCCAGGGGCAGTCCAGCACCGAAATACAATGGCAATTCCAATCTGAACGAGAGTACCACCAGCAACCCCATACACGTGTTTCACCCTTGTTGGGGATCATCAGTGAGGTGAAGCTGATGCCTCTCTAAGCACAGTGAGAGGGAGACCACGTCTGGTTGCCCCCAGGAGACCTAGGGTTATCAATCCCAGGTTCCTTAAAAAATAGTTTAACAAAGGTAGCGGGCGCCCCTCTCTCGCAAGAACAGACATGATAACCTGTTCAGTGGTTATTAACCACTTGAGAGTTGGCAGCCACTGCTTTTACCCACTGTGCCTTTCACAGATGGGAAATATCCATTTGCATATCAGTCTTTGTCCTGCCCAGGGGCAGTCCAGCACCGAAATACAATGGCAATTCCAATCTGAACGAGAGTACCACCAGCAACCCCATACACGTGTTTCACCCTTGTTGGGGATCATCAGTGAGGTGAAGCTGATGCCTCTCTAAGCACAGTGAGAGGGAGACCACGTCTGGTTGCCCCCAGGAGACCTAGGGTTATCAATCCCAGGTTCCTTAAAAAATAGTTTAACAAAGGTAGCGGGCGCCCCTCTCTCGCAAGAACAGACATGATAACCTGTTCAGTGGTTATTAACCACTTGAGAGTTGGCAGCCACTGCTTTTACCCACTGTGCCTTTCACAGATGGGAAATATCCATTTGCATATCAGTCTTTGTCCTGCCCAGGGGCAGTCCAGCACCGAAATACAATGGCAATTCCAATCTGAACGAGAGTACCACCAGCAACCCCATACACGTGTTTCACCCTTGTTGGGGATCATCAGTGAGGTGAAGCTGATGCCTCTCTAAGCACAGTGAGAGAGAGACCACGTCTGGTTGCCCCCAGGAGACCTAGGGTTATCAATCCCAGGTTCCTTAAAAAATAGTTTAACAAAGGTAGCGGGCGCCCCTCTCTCGCAAGAACAGACATGATAACCTGTTCAGTGGTTATTAACCACTTGAGAGTTGGCAGCCACTGCTTTTACCCACTGTGCCTTTCACAGATGGGAAATATCCATTTGCATATCAGTCTTTGTCCTGCCCAGGGGCAGTCCAGCACCGAAATACAATGGCAATTCCAATCTGAACGAGAGTACCACCAGCAACCCCATACACGTGTTTCACCCTTGTTGGGGATCATCAGTGAGGTGAAGCTGATGCCTCTCTAAGCACAGTGAGAGGGAGACCACGTCTGGTTGCCCCCAGGAGACCTAGGGTTATCAATCCCAGGTTCCTTAAAAAATAGTTTAACAAAGGTAGCGGGCGCCCCTCTCTCGCAAGAACAGACATGATAACCTGATAACATGATAACATAACCTGATAACATGATAAAAGCAGTGGCTGCGAACTCTCAAGTGGTTAATAACCACTGAACAGGTTATCATGTCTGTTCTTGCGAGAGAGGGGCGCCCGCTACCTTTGTAAAATTATTTGTTAAGGAACCTGGGATTGGTAACCCTAGGTCTCCTGGGGGCAACCAGACGTGGTCTCCCTCTCACTGTGCTTAGAGAGGCGTCAGCTTCACCTCACTGATGATCCCCAACAAGGGTGAAACACGTGTATGGGGTTGCTGGTGGTACTCTCGTTCAGATTGGAATTGCCATTGTATTTCGGTGCTGGACTGCCCCTGGGCAGGACAAAGACTGATATGCAAATGGATATTTCCCATCTGTGAAAGGCACAGTGAGTAAAAGCAGTGGCTGCGAACTCTCAAGTGGTTAATAACCACTGAACAGGTTATCATGTCTGTTGGGGCGCCCGCTACCTTTGTAAAATTATTTGTTAAGGAACCTGGGATTGGTAACCCTAGGTCTCCTGGGGGCAACCAGACGTGGTCTCCCTCTCACTGTGCTTAGAGAGGCATCAGCTTCACCTCACTGATGATCCCCAACAAGGGTGAAACACGTGTATGGGGTTGCTGGTGGTACTCTCGTTCAGATTGGAATTGCCATTGTATTTCGGTGCTGGACTGCCCCTGGGCAGGACAAAGACTGATATGCAAATGGATATTTCCCATCTGTGAAAGGCACAGTGAGTAAAAGCAGTGGCTGCGAACTCTCAAGTGGTTAATAACCACTGAACAGGTTATCATGTCTGTTCTTGCGAGAGAGGGGCGCCCGCTACCTTTGTAAAATTATTTGTTAAGGAACCTGGGATTGGTAACCCTAGGTCTCCTGGGGGCAACCAGACGTGGTCTCCCTCTCACTGTGCTTAGAGAGGCATCAGCTTCACCTCACTGATGATCCCCAACAAGGGTGAAACACGTGTATGGGGTTGCTGGTGGTACTCTCGTTCAGATTGGAATTGCCATTGTATTTCGGTGCTGGACTGCCCCTGGGCAGGACAAAGACTGATATGCAAATGGATATTTCCCATCTGTGAAAGGCACAGTGAGTAAAAGCAGTGGCTGCGAACTCTCAAGTGGTTAATAACCACTGAACAGGTTATCATGTCTGTTCTTGCGAGAGAGGGGCGCCCGCTACCTTTGTAAAACCATCTCAGTGTAATCCCATTTTTGGATATGTAATCAATTTGCAAAATAACCTATTCTGCCTGAATATACTAGCCCATTTCTTGCACATGTGATTAAATTGTGAAATAGTTTACTCTGCCTAAATGTACGTGCCTATCATGCACAAAAGTCTCTTGTAACAGCTATTCTGCACTGAATGTTTTGATCCATGTATGAATCTACATTATGCTGATCTAGTTTATACTATCTAAAATATCGCTTCTGTAATAGCCGCTTTTCGCTAGCTAATAGACCCATCATGATCAGCACCCTCTGCATTATTCCGCTGATACTCACCTTCTCAAAGTTCCATAGCAGCCTACCTCCCAGCCACATGTCGGAGCCCCTCAGAGACCTTGACCTAAGGGTTCGCCTAAGCACCATAAGCGCCATCCCTGACCAGAAGCCCATGATTAAACCCACCATCTTCCTTCCAGCATTGAATTCAACCTACTGGAATCACAAGGTTAAGCCTACCTCTTTTCTCCCCCATTACTCTCCTTCAACTCTCCCAGATTTAAATATGACATACCCTACCCCCCCCACTGCCTCTCAATTGCCTCATCCACGCACAAGTATCTCCACCTCCATCCCAGACATAACAGATCGCAACAATAGACTAGCCACTAGACTCCTGATACACTTGACCTTCCAATTAAACGTAACCCCAACTCCATTAGAAAGCGCTGCACTAAATCTAATAGCAAAAAACAAATATGCAAAAGGACCCACACCAACCAGCTAACAAACCTAGTGGCAACACCGCAAACCATGTCCTGAAGGACACACAGAAATTACCTATAAAAGGAGCCCTCCTAAATGCCAGGTCTCTCATTGCCCATGCAACTGAGATCGCGGACCTAATTCTGACTAACAATCTCGATTTCCTTGCTGTAACTGAAACCTGGCTGCATGACGCTGCAGGCCCTTCCCTTAACTTAGCTGTTCCAGACAACTACTCCATCATCAGAGTAGATAGACCCAACGCTCGAGGAGGAGGAACCGCCATCATTTTCAAATCCACACTAGACATGAGATTGGTCACCTCTCCCTCTTTGACATCTTGCGAACTCCTCTCAGCCAAGCTTCAAACATTCCCCAAAAATACCATTACTATCCACCTTATATACAGGCCCCCAGGTCCTCCCGGATCCTTTGAGGAAGACATAACTCCATTAGCAGCTAACAACACCAAACTCACGTCACAAAACATTATTCTAGGGGATTTCAAACTTGGTTACAATGACCCTAATGACTTACCTGCCACCTCCTTAGCCATTGCACTAACTGAACAAGGCTTCATTCAAGTCAGCACCTTACCCACCCACGAGAAGGGAAGGATACTCGACTAGATAGTAGACCGCAATTGCAACATCACCCTCAAAGAGCCCACACCACTTGTGTGGTCTGACCATCACCTCTTATCCCTAGAACTTAATATAAACAACTCAGAGTTAATAAAGCCTCCAGTTGCACCCCCATGTTTCACCAGAAATAAATGCAATATTACAGCCGAGGCCACAATACCCCTGGTTATCCCTACCCTCAATGCATTACCTGACACCAATGACCTTGATCTACTGGTTGACACCTACAATGATTCCATGTCTAAAGCTATAGACACCATTGCACCGCTCAAATTACGTAAAGGTAAACCCAGAGCACATTTGAACTCCTGGTTCACCCCAGAACTCAAACTACTCCGCGCAGAAAAAAGAAAACTTGAAACACTTTGGAAATGATCTCCTACCCCAGAAAACAAAACCAACCTTATCAATACCACTGCCACTTACAAAAGTGAGATCATCTGAACCAAAAAAGAAACCTATAAAGATCGAATCAATCAAGCAGGATCCAACACTAAGGAACTATTCATTATCCTTAGAGAATTAGACAATCCCAACCCCCCAATAGATACCAGCACTAAGGATAAACACTGGTGTACCAGTATCCAAAATGCGCTTTCCAACAAAATTTCAGGACTCCAGACCAAAATAGCAGACAAACGACTCCAACTGTCCTCAGCCAATCCAATTAGCCCCACTCTGCCTTCCACCCCTGACCATAACTTAAGTTTTAAATCCAACAAGGTTTCCATGCCTGAAGTACAAAAAATTATAGCTTCATTTAAACCTTCGAATTGTAAAGGCGACAGCTGCCCAGCACAGATTATTAAAGATGCGGCCAGGGATTGAGCTCCCTTCATCACTAAACTAATAAACTCCTCATTCGCTAATAACTCAGTCCCAAGTAATATAAAACAGTCATGGGTCCTCCCCTTACTCAAGAAACAAACTCTTGACCCGGCTATTCCCACCAACTATAGGCCGATTACTACAGTCCCCTTCCTATTGAAAATCTTAGATAGAGTATCCTACTTGCAAACTTAAGACTACCTAGAGCTCAATAAACTACTAGGAGCTCGTCAATCTGGCTTTAGACCACAACATGGAACCGAAACAGCCCTTGTTGACCTCAAAAGCCAAATTGATGACCTAAAAGACAAAAGTAAAGTTGCTATTCTACTCCTCCTAGACCTGACGGCAGCCTTTGATTTGGTTGACCATAACATTCTATGTGAACACCTGTCATCGGCTGTTCGCCATCATGTGAATATGTTCCTTCCTTGACAATAGGACCATGCACGTCTTCTCGGCTACAGCAGCGGCAGATCCGATCCCCATCACCTGCGGAGTCCCACAAAGGCCTTGTGTAACGCCCACTTTGTACAATATCTTTACAAAGCTCTTATTTGATAAACTGGACCGTCTGGGTGTCACCTACACTAACTACGCAGATGATACCAGATACTCCTACCACTATCTGGTACCTACGACATAGACGTCTGCCAGATCAACAAAGTCTACACCATCATTCAGGAATGGATGGCCACTCATGGCCTCTGCCTGAATGATGATAAGACTGAGCTGTTCATAGTCGGATCACCCAACAAAACTCAGCCCTAACTACACTAGTATCCATATAGATGGGAATAACATACCTATAGCCAAAGTGGTAAAAACCCTAGGGCTTTACCTCAATGCCAACTGCAACCTTACTAAACAAGTTAATATGACTGCCTCAGCCACTGCCTATACAGGCAAGCTGATCAGGGCTTGCATACCCTTACTATCCTCTGACAGCTGCCTCACATTGGCCAGAGCACTTATACAATCCAAGTTGGACTACTGCAACGGTTTATACCTAGGTGCCAACAAATCTATAACCAACAAGCTCCAGATTCTGCAAAATAATGCGCTCAGAGCAGCATTAAACATTCCCAAAAGAGAGCACATCTCGGCTACTAGAAGACACTGCAAGTGGCTGTCCATTCAAGAAAAAATTGACCTAAAAACACTCTGCCTTACCCACAAAGCTCTGAACCATCGAGCCCCACAGTATATTACAGATAAATTTACCCACAAATCGTCAGCCAGAACCACCAGATCCACCAACACGTCCTGCCTTGTGGTGCCCAGATACAACCGTAAAAAGGCAGGCGGTAATAGCTTCCTGGTTCTTGCCGCCCAGTTATGGAACACACTTCCTCAGAACATCAAATCCACACAATCTCCTAAAGAATTCAGAAGCCATGTCATCTCATGGTTATTGAACAAAAACAAACCTAAAACTGTCTAACTCTGTGACGCCAGCAGATCATTGTCACACCTGGTACTGATCACTTGTATATTGTACTTACGCATGTGTCTTGCGACCTGAACACATCTGTATTATGTTCACATCTCTATTATGTACCGGTTGTACTATGTATTTGCTGCCCACCTGTAATCATATGTAACTATAATCTGTACTGCAAGCGCCCAGATACCCCTGGGACATGGCGCGCTATGTAAGCAAAATAAACAAACAAACAAACAAACAAATGTTTTGACAAATGGGGGCTTTGGCTGACCTCCCTCTAGTTTTGCACCAGAGGTTTCACTAGACTGACCTGGTTTCCCAAATGACTTACCCTTCTTACATTTGTGGCCCTCTTTTGGATGGAAGGTTTTAGACTTCTCTTTGTCATCCTTCTTGTTCTGCTTCCCCTCATCCTTCTTCTGAGTGGCCCTAGAATCCTGGTGAGTGGCCCTGTTGGCAACCCACAAGTCAGTAGCCTTTGTTAACTTCTAAGGATCAATCTCTTTAGAGTCAGCCAAGTGCTGTCTCAGCTCAGGAGAGCAGGCATCAAAAATAGATTCCAACAAAAATAGATTTCTCATTCCTTTAAAGGAGTTCACTCTGTAACCCTTAACCCAACCATCTAAGTTTTTCAAACATTCACACACCCAGTTAGCCCAAGGGATAGCATCAGTCTTTTCGAGGGTCCTAAACCTCTTAAGGTACTGGGAAGGAGTTTTCCCAAAGCTAGCTAACAAAGCTAGCTTCACATTCTCATACTCCAATCTTTCAAGTTCCCCCACCTCCATTACAGCATCAGTTGCAACCTGGGGGAGCCAAGACAAAAGCCAAGGAATCAACTGATTCCCTGTGAGACCCTGAATCCCATGATTATGTTCAAAAGTACCCAACCAATCCAAAATATCAAGTTTCACATCATACATACTCACTGCTTCTTTGGGCAGGAAAGGCCTCTTTGGGCTGGAAGAACTAGAGGACTCTGGGAGGGAAATGCTTTCAAGAGGCAATTTCTTCATTTCAAGAGCATGCTGCATTTCTAACTCCCTGTCCTGATGTTTGGTTTCAGCTTGGATTTGTAATCTTTTGAATTCCAACTCAAGTCTCATTTTTTCAAAAGACACACATTCTGGACTCAGTGATGGACCTTGTGGGTCCCAGTGGATACAGGTCGAGGCAAAAGGGCAGGCTGGGGCACAGAGGGGGTCCCTTCCTGGGACTCCTCTCCCTCTTCTGACTCTTCTAAGACATTAGAGTTAGACTCTGAATTATCATCCTCATTATCAGTTTCCACATTTCCCGGGTTAGTAGGTGTAATAGACCCACTACCCAGACTTTGATGATTCAACAATCATGTAACCAATTCATTTTTCTTTCCTTTAACAGGGAGATTCCTGACTTTACACATTTCTTTCAGTTCATCTACTGTTAAAATGATCAGGGCTTCCTGACTGAAGTTATCCATATTTGGCATGTTGCAATTGTTGTTCTAGTGGAGCTTAGCCATGTGAAGGTTTTAGTTGAACAAAAGCAAAGCAAATACTTAGTGTAACAACTCTACAATAGATCCTCACCGCCTGCCACCAGAGTTAGGTAAGGATTTGGGGTAGTACCCTTTTGGTGCACTACAACAACCTTAGCCTCCTGGTAATAGGAACCCAACCTTTGGTATAAGTCTGTACTACACAGGTTGGTAGTGTGGTTGAGCAGCCAGGCTTATCTCAAGAGGGGTCAATGTGAGCTGTAGGGTAGTTACACAAAGATTCACAGTGACAAGTGTCAAAATAAAAACTTAGACTCAAGGTTTCGTGATTAAACAATTATTAATGTATTTATCAGTCAGTTTGAATAAGCCTTCTTCAGAAGGGCAATAACAGCAACACACAAATACACTCCAAAAATACACACTCTTAGTTTGGGGATGGCACACAGACACTTTCTACACGCTCAGGTGACTTAAATAGCTAGGGCACTGTGAACATTAATATATTACTGGTGCATTCAGAGCAAACACTGAGATGAGTGTCGAAGAAAAGGTTATCAGAATAACACAAGAGAGCACACAATTATTCTGAAGCAGGTAAATACTTTTTGAAACCCCCACTGCAAAGTAAGTTAACTCTTTCCTGGAAGGAAGGCAAAACACACAATCAGAGAGGAGAAGAGACATTCAGGGTACCAGGCCAGGCAAATGTCAATTGGGTAAAAGTCTAGGTGAGCTGAAGCACTTCTTGCAGGTAAGTAAATGTCGTGCACAATGTTTTAGAAGACTTTGTAGAAAATAAGAATCAATGTAGGGCCACAAGTTGTTAGACCTGTGAGTAGTAGAAGATGCAAGCAACTCTACAGAGCAACTGTTAGGCAGAATTGCATGCAGTACCCTCTGGGACCACTCACACAATTAGGACTACAGGTGTTAGCCAAACCAACCTTTGGTATAAGTCTGTACCACACAGTTTTTGGTAGTGAGCTGAGCAGCCAGGCTTATCTCAAGAGTGAATGTGAGCAGTGCACGTAATTACACAGAGGACTTTCAATCACAGTGGTTCAAGTAGACACTTATACTCTAGGTTTCTTTTTAATTTATAAAACAATCATTTAGAAAACATTTCACTAGAAGGAGGCAACTTAATATTATATACAAATACACTTCAACATAAAACTCTAAGATTTTGAGCTCCCCTGAAATAGGAGCAACATGGCAGTTCAGTTACTTAGAAGTGAGCAAAGGGGACAAGGTCAGCAGAATAGATCACATATACTTGTTAGACAGTGAAAATAGTTTCAGTTCACCAGAAGAGTTCAATTCGAGTCAATTGGCCAGGCCAAAGTCAATGGGCTAGTGTTCTGGTATCAAACGGTAAAGTCTTTGCAAAAGTTCTCAGAAGTAGTTTAGGCGAAAAAGAACCATATGTCGGGTCACAAGCTGATTATGCCTGCAAGTTGGTAAAGTTTCATGAACTTTCACCGCGAGAGTGGCGTTCTCTCAATCGGGTTGGCACAGTACCTTAGTATGAAGAACAAAATGCAGCTGAAGACGTTGGTTCCTGGCAGTTCCTGCTGATCTCACTGTTCCTGACCCTCAGTCGGGGGGACAAGAGGGAGGACGTCGGGGGACTCCTGCACTGCACGGGATCGTCAAAAAAGCAAACAAGATGGAGTCACTTCAGTTCCAGTAGCTGTAGCTTCAAGCGCACAAGCTGGTATCCCTCTCCCTGGTTAATCCTAACCAGCCTTGAGAATGGTATCCAGGTGGCTTACGACTTGATTGGTCCCACCAACTCAAAGGGAGACGTCGTCCTTGAAGGGGCTCCTCTGTCCAGATGAACTTGGCAATTTGTGCTTAACTGGGCAAACCAACGGTCCAGGAGTTGCAGCAGCCGCCCTCTTCCAGCTCTTCTTCGGTTCGTTCGTTCCAGTAGTCGACTCTGCTTTCCAGTCCAAGAGACTCACCTTTTAAACAGTTCTCTCCCTTTCATTCCAGCCTAGCTGTCACTCACCCAGCATGGTGGCTCTCCTTGCCAGACAGTCAGCCAGCCAATCACGCCAGAGTGCATTTGGGTCTCCTAGGAGACTAAGCACAGGGAGTTTCGGTCACCTCCCTCACTTCCTGCCCACCCCAGACACTCAGACGCCAGAGGCAGTCTTCAGTCCTGAAGCCTGCCAAAGGCACACGAACAAAGGGACCAAACCTGGTTTGGCGCGCAGAGACAAATACTAGAAGGACCTTTCCAAAAAGAAACGGCAAAAAAAGAAGACCGGGACCTGTTTAAACAAAGGGGCTTAAGGAGCCATCTTGAAAAACATGGCTCCCGTGATTTTTAGCTACCGGTGTTCGCGGTTGGGAAAAATCATGGTAGTTCGTTGTAAAACCACTGCCACCAGCCTTTTCAATAGGAAAGCGTAGCATTTGACTGCTACATGAGTATTTAGACACAGGGGATACTATGTAACCCCTCCAGCACTCCATTGTAAGGTGGTGTGTGCTGGGTCTAGGAATATGGAAAGACTAGTAAAGTCAATTTCACTTTACATTCTCTGGGAAACAGTAGTTCATCCCAGAGAAGGTATTTAAACCTTTGGGAAGTCTAAAAGACATCCCTGTGTCACTGCACTGAGGGTGCTGTGTAACACACATGAAAAGATGCCTATGGAGTTATCTTAAAACTCCATAATCAAAAGAACACAAGAGTAAAACATACATCAAAATACATGAAAGAGTGGGAAAAAAAGACTCACACTCTTTCCAGGTAAAAAAAATCAAGTCCTCAAAATCCAGCAAAGTTGCTGGGGGTCTCTAAGGTGAAGGGAATTAGCACATTTATGAGAATTCTCCCTAACAGGGAGCACTCAACTTCCAAATGAAAGGCGTCATCTTTTCAATTTTGTTGGCTGCCATCAAATCGTTGGTAGGCTGTTACATGCACCAGGTTTCTCTCGGGCGTGAATTTAAGCAGGGTTCCGGATGCCATTTCACTCTGCCAGCAATATCTAGGTTTGGTCATTGCAGCCCTCACTCTCAAAAGCAGACAATACGGGAAACGGGGTGCCTTTGGAGAACTCAGAACCCTAGAGTTTTAGGGTGACTCTGGGCCACGTCATAGAGTCACATTCCTAAAGAGTCCTCAGACTAGTACACAACAGGGAAAAAGTTGCAAAACCAGTCAGAGAAAAAGCAACAATGAGTGGAACTCTCATCAGAGGTACTGTTTCTGGACTTCTGAGTCGTTTCTATGTTGTCTTTGTAGGACTGCACAAAATATACAAGAAAAACCTACTGAATACAGTACTCAGCTGATATGCAAAAAGAGCAATTTGAAAACAAGGGGTTTTAGAAATGTTTTTGGTTTCCTGTATTCATTTTGTTTCTGTTGTTAGTGTTTGTTGTAAACAATTGTTTGTCATTTATGCACTAATTTTTAGTTTTGTCTAATGAATTGTTTACGTATTTTGATGATATTGTCATATGTTTTGTAAGCATTCGGTTTGAAAGGTTGATTAAATTCAACCATATCAAATAAAAATAAAAAATACAAAAAAAACAAGGGTCAGATTATCAAAAAGTTGCCTAAATGAAAGGAGCGCAGAAAATCCCAAACGGTGCAGAGGGATTCAGTTTGTGAATTGGGGATTATAATTGTTCTTTTATAGCGCGCTTAATACCTGAGATGGTTTCTAATGAGCGCCTCTCAACAAGTGCCTCTAAGAAGTGGATTTAGCTGTTCCTTTTTTGAGAATCTGCCGCTATGAGTTTAAGTTCCCCTTTGTGAAGTTTGGTGCTACATTAAAAAAAAACAGAACCCCCCGGCCCCCAAACTTCAATACTTTTTAGAGCAGAAAATCTTGCTACTGTAAGGGTACATAAAGTATTGTACAAATTGTATGCATCTGTTAATGAGGGCTAAACAAGCAGTATATTGGTGTGTTCACAAGTATTAGAAATTCTTCACACTACCTTCCACAAGAAATCTGTGTTACTGGACTGCTTAAACCATGAATCTTTTGAGGGCCTTTCTGCTTTGTGGAAGGGTCATGTCCGAGCTGCCCGTAGGTATCATCTCCAAATGTGTACACACTGCCATCCTAGAAAACATGGAAAATGATGACAAGGTTTTCACCAAATAAAGGATCATGCAACAGGAAAAGGCAATGGGGTAGATTCAATCACCTCTTAAGCAAATATAGCTTCATGTTTCATTTTACCGAACTGAATATGTCACAATATGTCTGAGCAGTCAATTCAAACACCAATGTACTTCTGTACATCAATCATGTTGTGTTCGCCTGTTTGCACATTTTAAACGAAGCCAACCCATCACACAGTGTCTTAAAGATAGAACCTCGTGCAGGAGAAACAAAGAGATTTGCCACAGTAAAATAACTAAACTGATTTTACGTATTGCATCTGATTAATGCTGACCATTTTGTATGCACATTAAGTGACCACTTTTGCAGGGATGTCATTTCACCAAAATGCCTGGGGTAGCGGAAGTGACATCACATGACCCTTGACCCCTGATGACATCACAGGAAGAGATGTCATTTGAGCCCACCCCGAAGTGATATTGCGGGAAGCGATGGAACACGACCTTTCACCCGTTGACAAAACAGGAAGTTGCATCACATAGCACTGTACACTACAAAAAATATGGTTATGATATCACTATAATGTGATGTACATTTCATACAAGAATGGATTGCCATATGTATCGTTAAGATCACTGTGTATAGGCCCATATTACCAAATTACTGTGAATGCAAACAGACCTCCATGACCAAATGATAATGATGTGTTATTATACAGCACTTACGCGTAAGCGCTTTATATAGAAAAAATATACACCAAATATCACCCAACCTGTGTTGGTACTCATCGACCTCAGAAGGATGAAAGGGTGAGTTGAGGCGTTTAAGAACAGACTAAATCAGTGACTCACCCCCGGAAGTGTGCCTGAAATAAACCTTTAATGAGTCTAGCAATTATTGTATAGAATTCCAGAAAGACACATTATTTGGTATTCCTATTCTTTCTTATTTAGGGTCAGTGCTGAAAGTGTTAGACTTGTGGCACTCCAGTTCCTATTTTTCTTCTTTTTTAAGGGGCCAGAACAAGAAAGAAATCCACTCCAGAAGTAAAGAGCCATATGGTGCTGGCCACAGCCCAGGAGCTTGCATTACAAAAGAAAAAAAAAATATTTTATTTTCTTTCGGTTTTTTTTTGCGGTCGCAAGGGAGACCTTAGAGGTGCGACCTCTGGCGACCCCTAAATGACGTGCCTGCACTTTTTTAACAGTTTGCATCTCTGAAAAAGGACGATTGTTCATTGAATCATATCAACCTTATTATCTCTGTATTGCCTCATAAAGAGGGTGAGATTTGAGAAGTGTTTTTATAGCTACTCCTTCACATCTTTAATGGTTGAGGCACCAGGTATTTCTACATGAACAAGAAGGCAATTCTTGAATTTGAGCTATGTTCACGGCACAGTGCCTGCACTTTAGTAGCACTTTTGCATTGGCAAACCTGGAACAATGTGCAAAAACATTCAAGCAAGCAAGTGCATAACACTGAACAAACTGGCCAACCTTTTAAGTAAGCTAAAGCGCGGAAATGCCTATCACCCAAATATATGTCCACAGACTTCTTAAAGGGCTTCGTCCAGCAGTGAGAGCCATCCCTTCTAGAAAGTTTGAGGATTTTCGAGGTGGAAAATGCTTTCCCAGATTCATGGAAATAAAATATCATTACAAAGCTTGAAAAAAAAAGGTCCAGCAAGCTTTCCAATATCATTCAGACCCATACGTCTAATAGAGACTAATCAAAACCTTTCACAAACAACATGTTAAAAATCACCCACACATAGATACGTGAAGATGGAGTGCTGAACAAAACACAGGGAGGCTGCAGAGAAGGCTTCCCAACTACTGATCAAGTATTTAGTTTCCTCAACACAATCAATAAGTCAACTGGGATGTGGGGGCCCCTCTACTGAGGATGAACATGGGTACAATACCCTGTTCTATGTGACTTCTCCCACTCAGGAGGCTCTACAACCACGGTTTGCTCACTGCCCCCTTCACAGATCAATAAGTACCACCAAAGACAAAACAGCGAATACATTTCGCATTGCTGGACTTGCGCAAAGCGTTTGATTTCTTTGTATTTGATTTCTTTGTATTTTAATTTCTTTGCAGAATTTGGTCCATGAAGTTGGTCCTCTGGACCGAAAATGCATTGGACATTTTAGAGAGCATGTGCCTTTGAAATAAACACCCATTTTATGGATAACTAACTCATTGATGATTTTGCAAAGTTTGTATAAAGAAATACAGAACTCAACATTGAATTACATGTACAATGTTTGTGAAATACAGATGTTAACTGAATGTATGAACTATATGTGAGTTTTTCATGCAAGGTCCTTCCAAACTCCTGTGTCATCCCTACCCAGGTACCATTCTCATATATATTTCCACACCTCACAGTGCAAGTGAGGGTATTTTGGTAACAAGACCACAAAACGAATTAAAGATTGTGTAACAATAGAAAAAGATTTAAATAACTAGACGTAGCGGTGCCCACTCATCCAAGTTCTTGCTTTCCTTTGTAGCCCATTTAGCTACCAGTGCATACTCTTTAAGAACCTAATTTTAACCCACAGTGAACTTTGTCACCCAGAATTTGTAATGGGGGTAGGTTGGTGGCCTCTACATGGCATATGTTTGTCGACAACACCTAGCAGCCTGCATACCGGATTGGTAGACAAATACCCAACCATTGTGGCCATTTGACCTTTAAATCGTTTTTAAAATCGTACACCACAGCAATATTGTTTTGTGGTCTTTGTGTTAAACACGTGAAATGCCTAAAAAAGGTTCTTATGCCCACAAAGGCTCTTCAAACAGCCTACAAAGGCATACTTTCTTTGGCTGGTACCTGGTTTAGAGTGGATGTGAGTATCCCAGGCATTTGAATCCAACATCTGTGCACATGTGCCTGAATGAATACATGAAGGCCAATCATTAATGGGTGGCTGCCAAAACTTTGAAAGGTGAATGGCTATGGACTGTGGGGCAGGGCAAACCTCCTGTATATGTGTATAACTTGAACGACCCCGGGGCATTCTGGAGATTCTTATGCTGAACGTACCACTGCTGAGGGTCTTTGTCTCTCTGAGCTGGGGACATCCTGTTCCTCACCTTCATGTAGGCTTCCTGTGATTGAACCTCTATGCCCGCTGCTTCTAGTGCCCTCCTAAAGCGTCCATGTCTCTGTGTTGTTCACTTGACCTAAGGCAAGAGACTCCTGCTGCCAGCTGGAACTCATTGACTTGTTGTAGTTCCGCCAAAAGCTTTGTTCCATCATTGGACATCTAGATTCGACAGCCTGCAGCTTATCCTCCTTGTGGGATTGCCCTGCTGCCCATGCTGAGCACTTTGTCCCCACCTATGCCACCTGTGACCAGCTTCTTAAATTGCCCCTGTACTCGCATTCGCTGCTGGTATTGCTCCCGTTCCCATCTGAAAGAGGTCCCATCTGCATCTAGGATCCTATGCTTCTGGTCCTAGCAACTCGGCGGACTATGCAAATGGAACCAGAGTCCCTAATTGCCATCTCGCCAGTCCCAATGTGACCAATAAAGGCGACCTCTGCACCTGTGCTTCATGGGCCTTCCTTGCAGCATCCTTGTCAGCTTGGACAGCCTTCCCATGTCCGCTGACCCCAATCCTGTTGCTGGCCCTCTTCATCAGGTTGGTGTTCTTGAACCCATCCCCAGAGGACTTCAGAAAAAGCATTCTAACACATAGTATCATATAATTTGGGAGTGTGGGGAAGCTGGGATTTGAACTCCGGTTTCCTGGTTCACCACTTTGCAAGCCAGCTATAATCAATGGGCTTAACAGTGGTAAACATTTAAATTTGCAAGCTCCTAACCAGCCATGAAAAGTCACCCACTGCCTGTCCGTCTCAATTATATATATATAGACAGCACTCCATTTCTTACTTACCAAGAGTCCATTTTCACTAGCCAGCGGCTAATGGCGAGGGCAAATTGTGCACCCTGGGCGTGACACATTGGCTTAGTTTTGTTAGGTCTTTTATAGCACTCCTTAGCAGTTACTGTTTTATTCACCCTCTATTTTAATACATCGGTGAACTAAGCCACAAAAGAGAGACGAGGGATGAAGAAGAGGACAGGATTCTAACACATCTTGTCTCCTGGTTCCAAATTATATATCTCCTCCTACATCAGCTTCACACAAAAATAAGTTACTATAGTAAGAGCAAGCAAACTCAATGCTAGCTTTCTCAACCACATATATGTATTGTACATTGGTTTTAATTGAATTACATTATTTCTACATTAACCTTGAGGGAAGGAGGCAGTAAATGTTCGGTTTTACTACTGGATTCTGACAAAAAATATGTACTTGGTTTGTGCAAGGCGACATACACCTGTTCAGTTGTGTTGAAGTATTGTGAGTATTTGTTCATGTCATGCACTGCCCTTGGTTCACAAACAAGGGTGAGTGTCTTTTTTGCGTGCTTGTAGAATTCACCTTGGAATTTTGTAAGCAGTTACTAATGTAAAGCACAGTACTTGCCATCGATATTTATAATACTGGTCGACAGGCGATGTACCCTTTGCCCCAATATGAGACCCTTTGTCTTGTGAGTGACGTCTCACCCCTCCAATGCCAATGTTTGTATATTGGCATCATTTCATGTTATTGTTTTGCTTTTGTTTACAAATACAAAATAGTACAAAAAAGACATGGACAATATGGGGCCTAAGCTTATGCCAGCTTGGGGCAGCAATTAGCTTCTTGGCTTGGTAGCTGAAGGTTCTGCTGCAGCCTGTGCAGCCACCTGGTACGTGGACATAGTCCTTCCATGGATAACAGTGCCCTGGCTCTGAGCCCCTTGACAAATAATGATGTTTTTGCTTTTACATGCGCAACGCTGATTAATCATATGGCCAACAAAAGCATAAACAGATAATACGGGGTTGAAGTTTATGTACGCTAGGGGCAGCCATTAGCCATGTGGCTTAGGTAGCAGGGATTGCTGCAGCATGTGCAATGATGATGAAAAGGTTTAGATTGTCTGTCCATTCATCAAAACTTCCTGCAAGTCAAAGTCGTTTTTTAGTATCTCTCATTCACACTTGCAAATAACTACAAGAATTAAAAAAGTAGGCTGCTTTATTGAAATGTATGCTACTGATCGAGTTTTGGGTCGTAGTTGGCGAGGACACTCCACTGATATCAACATGCCAACATCCTGCACAGTGTCTGGTACCACCTCATGCTGCTTACATGGCGTTTTCACCTTCTAACATGGGTGATTTCTATCTACCTGTGGATGTAAACAGCCAATAGGCCCTGACTACACCACCATGTGTTGATAGCTGCATTCAGCACAGTACTCTATGAAACAATTAAACTCCAAACTTACATGCACATTGTGTACCTCTCTTCCCCTGTCCTACTCTGTTTAAAGGACTCTGTTGTTTTGAAGATGACCATACATGTATTTGTTGTGCATTGCAACTCATGAGCTTCTTCACCTGATATGCCTGCTGTAATCTACACTTTTCTTTTATTGAACAAAGCCTAAAATCATCAGCTAAAGGAGCTTTCAGTGCTGGGTATTCCATTTCAGAAATAGCTCGTTACTCGTAGCATTTATCTCACCAGTGTGAAAGTGTACCCACATAAGAGGAGAATTAAGCATGAGGATGAGGATGTGCTGTGGGGCGTTATACTGCATACTCCAGGAGGTAGAAATGTACATAGGTTTAGAAGGAATTCCTATTTTGGAGATTCTGGGACCATTTTTAAGGGCCCCTCAAAGATTTTTCTTTGTCCCCATTTTTATTTTTGGATCTCTAACCTATGTTGGGGGCAGAAGGACTTGTTTTAAAGCCCCCCCCCCTGCAATTGCAAACCTTTTTCACTCTTTTGGTGCATATGATCCTAGGTATCCCATAAAGCTCCCAGTTCCAAGGTTGCTTCCTAATCCCCCATTTATGGTTTAGAGGGATTCTAGCACTTTACATTGGTTTTAGGAAGTAGGCTGGATGGAGTTGTACTTTACTTTTGACTTCACAGGGGATGCATACCATTTTGCCACCTTGCCACACCAATGTACCTTTTTTGCTGGCCATCAGGGTACTAATGTATTTTTTTTATCCTGCTCTCAGCCATTTTGTGTAGGGCTTCATTTGTTCTATGTAACCATGAGGTCGGCTTAAAACAGCCTTTCTGCCGCAATGGGCTCTTTGCAAGACTACATGGCAGGGTATCAGGTAATAATATCCCATATATATGGTCGCCGTAAATAATATCGCCGGGAAAATGTCGTGGCGATATTATTTGGGTGACCATTTATATGGGGACAGGGGCAAAAAAAAAAAGAAAAAAAAAAGTTTGGGGGTTGCGGGGGTGTCCCCCGCATGTTCCATGCAATAATGTCACCACAAAAAACGGCCATTTTTCGGCGATATTTTTGCATGGCGAGATCTTTGTGGCGACATTATTACATGGAACCTGTTGCGAAGTGACTTGCAGGCTTAACTTAGGTTATATATTAGGTTTATTCAAGACACTTCAGTTACAGTTACTTTGAAGTAAATACAGGAGTATGGAGTAATTATCAGCACTGGCCCCATCACCCAGGCAGGGGAGCTCTAACTGCCTGCCTCAGTACGGAACCCTCAGATCAGCATTCCATCATTCACCCAACACATTCCATATGACATCACACACTCACATATGGCAGATCAACACAGACAGTCACTATATAACACATCTCCCTCCTTTTCCAAAACCACACGCACAGGGAGTCACAGCGTAACACATCTCCTTCCTTTTCCAGACCATACATGTACAAATCAGACACACAAAAAGGTATTTCTCTAAACCTGTCTCAAACACGCATCTAATACTAACCGAAACAGACACATTCACAGCGACACAACACCACTCACCCATTCAAACATAAAATATACTCAGCCTGTTGGGTGTGACCTCTACTCGCCAACACATTCAAATACTGCGGAAGAAGATGAGACACTGGCCAGGTATCCCAACCCATCTGCGTACCCGGTGAATGACCACAGTCAACTAAATACATACTCGCTAGAGACTGACATGCCATACCCCACTAATTTGGATGAAACTGACATGCCACACCCCACTGATTTGGATGAAACATAGGCTTTGACAAAACTACATATAAGAAAATATACTACAGAGGGGCTACCTCCTTTAACACTTGCGGGAACACACGACACGGTACTCATCCACTGAGGTACCTGTCCTACTCTACACGGGCTGAGGCGCTACCTCACGCACATCACTATGTTCCACAAACCTGAGGCGCTATCTCCCTCATATACACTTGTGTCCATTCACATCAGTGGCGCTTTTCTTGCTAACACTAATAGAGACACCTACCGGAGGCGCTACCTCACTCATATGCACTCTTATCCATGCTCAACAGAGGCGCTACCTCTCTCTAATACTTGGCATAAACCCGGAGGCGCTACCTCCCTAACATACCCTAGTGACACTCACCTCAGAGGCGCTACCTCTCAAAGGAAACTTATTATCACTATTACTAGAGGCGCTACCTCCCTAAAATACCTGTTGAGCCACACTTATCAGAGGCGCTACCCCCATCAAACGTGACCTACATCACAGAGGCGCTACCTCTAAATAACCTCAAAGTGTCATTCACCAACAGAGGCGCTACCCCTTACTGATACTGATGACGACACATACACATCTCTCCTTCCTTACAAAATGTCATTCACATCAGAAGCGCTACTTCTTCAGTTACTGCCTGATACATACCATCTACATGCCCATTGTTGTGTATCTATCTTACTTCCAACTTTAACTGAATCATGTAACAACATTTTACAATTCAGCATCTTATCCGTGGTCATTAAAAGTAGAGGTCATTAAGTTAACCTCCATTTTTATCCTATAAGTCCATGGTCTAGTTTGACCCTAAGTAAAATGACAACTGAACTTCTGAAAATCCTCAAAAAGATTATACTAGCTCACTCTTCCACATGCAATTCCATTTGATACATGCACCACAACATTACTAAAAGTCCATTATCTGCTAGTATCTTCTTCCTTAATCAATGGTTACTCCCAGAACATGTTGTACCTTTAACATACCCATCATATTACTAATAGTCCATAAATTGCTCGTAGATTCCCATGAAAACTTCTCATTGCACACTAGAAATTAAATGCCATAAAATAAACAGTACCTCATGTTCCAGTTCCAGTGAAGAAAAAAACAGATCCACATATAAAACCATTGCTGCTGTTTGGAACATTTCCGCTGTTCAGGATAATTTATTCTTCCTGTGCACACAGCACAAAACACTTTCTTTCCACAAATCTGTGATACGATCACCCGGATTGCCACCAGCTGTCTTCTTACTCCTTGACAGCCGTTGTGCTACTGCTGGCATCGTTTCTCCAACAAACCGCTTTCTTTTCCCCTTTTTTTTTTTTTTCCATTTTTCAAACATGACCGCATCCATGGTTCACAGACTGATTTCATTTTCACATGGCTCGTTTTCACGCTTTCCTGAAGCGTCGAGAGGCCACCGTGTAGGCGCTTCCACCCGCGCAGGTGAAGAGCCTGAACACCCGGCACTCTTCATAGAAGCCGTTGGCCACGTACGCATGGCCTTTCCTCTGCTGTAACCTTCACGCATAGGCGGGCGCTTCACTTGTCACACGCACTCCGGAGCAGACAAAGCGGAATATCCTGGCTGTTAATTTTATTCACCCCCACGTTCCAAAGGGGAGGAGTTACAGTTCTGCCTGCGTCAGCACGTTGATGCTACGTACCAAGGGCCATTCCTCGAATGATTTCCTATTCTCTTGATGGTACATCCACAATACGATCTGAAACCGATGCAAGAACCCTCTCGCAGACGCTTGCTGGGAACACCTGTTCACTAGCGTTCGAACTTCGCCAACACCCCAATGCATTCTAATGCGTCATCATTCGGAAGGTGAGTCTCACGCAGTATTCATCTATGGAGCTGCGACATTTTTAACGGTCGCAACGGCCCTCACCTCTGAATACGATCACGGATCCGGAATCACTTGCTGCACGCATATGCACCTTATAGGTGTCGGCCGTACTTAACAAAAGTCCCGGCATGAACGTTCCCCTTTTAATTAAAGCGCCCGTTCAGTGTAATATGCACCATCAAAGTACTTAATAACCAGAGTTTCACCAGATACCATGTGTGCACATCACAAGTGCTCTATCTCCGCTTCTGTGGCCTCATTTAATATGATCTCTTCATGTAATACAGCCACTCGAAATTTTCATATACTACAGGCATTCTTGACTTAAACTTCCTTATCTCTGGGATAGGCAAGCTTTCACATCCATTTGTCACAGTCTTAGCACATTACAGTATTCTTTTTTTTAAAACAGGCATTTCTCTTCACTCCTGTGGCTGCCTGAAAAGGAGAGTGAGTCCTCCCTTCCCCACCAGGGCTTAGGCCAGGTCGCTGCACAAACATGCTTTATTCTTCCTGTGCAGTTTCCACCTGGGGATACTTCATCTTCATACTGTTTCATAAAAAAAACCCTGTGGGGCCTCCCACTACTGCTGCTCCCTGAAGAAGTGGGGCTTCCTTACTCTTCCCCTCCTTAACCCTGGGTGATGGGTCTCTTACTTGTGTTGTGGGGGCAGTGCTGATCTCCGCTGTTTCCTCCTGTCTACTGCACCCCCCGCAGCAGGCTCCTTCTTCTTCAGCTCCTTCTTTTGTGCGCAGATTCTTGTAGGAAGACCACCTCGTCGCCAATGTTGCGAAGTGACTTGCAGGCTTAACTTAGGTTATATATTAGGTTTATTCAAGACACTTCAGTTACAGTTACTTTGAAGTAAATACAGGAGTATGGAGTAATTATCAGCACTGGCCCCATCACCCAGGCAGGGGAGCTCTAACTGCCTGCCTCAGTACGGAACCCTCAGATCAGCATTCCATCATTCACCCAACACATTCCATATGACATCACACACTCACATATGGCAGATCAACACAGACAGTCACTATATAACAGAACCCATGGCAGACCCTATAATGGTTTTTACTGGTTTAGACCAGTATACTTCCTTGGGCTGTTCCTCTCAGGTCCTTTGGGTAAGCTTGGGCTGAGTGAAAATCCTAAGGGCCAACCAAATTGGTTTGCCACCTGAGCCCTTTGTCCCTATCCCTGTCTTGTACTTGGTGGACTACCTTTAGCCAGACCCTCTGAGTAAAGGTACTGTGAGACAGGCATGGTATCAAGAGACAGCACAGACAAGTTAGACACAGTTTGAAAACCTTTATTCTCAATGGTCAGGGTGGTGTAATGCCTAACTTGCCCTAACTCTAAGATGGGAATGTTCCCTAACGGAAATAAAACTATGGGAAGTCTAAGCCTATGAGTCCAAAACAAAGTACTGGCTGTGTTAAAACCTTTGCTTGTCCTCACTCCTACAGAATAATAGGGTGAATGGCATTTGGTCAACTCAATAGTGTTCAAAATAAAGTTAATGTGATAATGGAGCCTTTCTGCAGCTCCCTTCACCAAGTTTAAGGCACTCAGGAATATAAAGTTCCACAAGTCTCTCAGGTTTCAAGTGGCAAAGAAAAGTTCACTTGGCACAATGTTCACTTGTCAAAAAGTTCACTTGGCAAAAGAAGTTCACTGTACCTTTCACTGGTAAGTTCTTGAGTCTTCTCCGGGTCTCCTTTCTGTGAACCCAGAAGCCCTCTGGTTCACACTATCATGCAGCTCCTTGCTTTCAATTGAGCTCTGCTGGTCATGGCGCAGTTGTCAGACCACAAGGTCCACCCATTACAGGTCGCAAAACCAGGTTCCTTATCCTTAATAGAGTTCTATTTTCCTTATGCTTTTGCTTATACTATAGTCTCTGCAGCCAGCCTGGATCAATCTTCCACCTGGGGGCCACCACAATGCTTTTGCAACACTCTGATAATTCTGGGGTCTCTGCGGCCAGCCTAGATCAATCTCCCACCTGGTGGCCACCCAAATGCTTATTCTGGGGTCTCTTCGGCCAGCCTGGATCAATCTCCCACCTGGTGGCAACCCCAATGCTTTTCCAAAACTCTTTGCTTATTCGGGGGTCTCTGCGGCCAGCCCAGAACAATCTCTCGCCTGGTGGCTACCGCAATGCTTTTCCAACACACGTGTTTGTTGTCAACACTTTTCTATCAGTTTTGTGGATTTGGCTCCCATTTCACTTCTTGTACAGGTCCCCCTTTTTAGGTTCTCTATTTCGCTCCCTTTTCGTGTCTGTGCTCAGCTCCCCTCTTTGCAGACACTTCCTTTCTTTACAGTCATCCGAGAACGTGTAATCATACACATGACCATGCTGTCACTATGTATCATTGCATTTCCATTTCTCAATTTCACCTGACGCGTCTCCAGTCTTACGGGTTTGGGCTGCAACGTTGTTTGTTTCTTTGTTTGTTTTTATTACTTATATTGCGCACCAGAACCAGGGGTAACCGGGCGCATTTTATAAGACAACTCAAAGCTTGGTTACAGGATCACATGGCAAATAAAGCAAACAGGAAACATATAAAGTAATAATATACAAAATATACAGGAATATACAACAGGTGAGAATGCAGATGCATGTATTTACAGTCCTAATCAGAAGCTCCTGGGATAAATAAGTCTAGGCAGTGGATGATCTATTGTGTGTCTGTATGTTTGATCCACGTTATGAGGTTGTGTCGGAAAGTGAGGAAGGGTTGATCTGTCTTCAAGGAGGGTGGAAGGGAGTTCCAGAGTTGAGCTGCTTTCACCTGAAAGCTACAGCCACCAACTTTAGTCAATTTGACTCTAGGTATAGATATGTTGTTGGAGTTGGCAGATCTGGTGAGTCTTGTAGGTTTTAATCTCGTGAATCTCGCAGAGAGGTTCTGCGGTGCGGCGCTGTTTAGGCATTTGTGGACCAAAGAGGTGACTTTTAGTTGGATTTTCCCCTGAGTAGAAAGCCAGTTATTGGCTCGTCTAAATTCGGTGATGTGGGCTCTCCTAGGAATATTAAGTGCTGCTCTAAGTGCATTGTTCTGCAAAATTAGAATTTTTTTGATGACTTCCTTATTAGCCCCAATATAGAGCGAATTGCAGTAGTCCAGTTTTGATAACACGAGCGCTCTCGCGAGAGTGATACAGCTGCTGTTCGATAGGAAGGGTTTGCCTGCTCTTATCAATTTACAGGTATAGGCGGTTGCGGAAGCCAGCGCATTGACCTGCTTGTTAAAAGAGAGGGTGGAGTCCAGGTAGAAGCCCAGGGTTTTTACCGCGTGGGCAGTTGTAATTTGGTTGTTGTCGATGTTAAAAGAGGAGTAGTTGGGGCCCAGTTTTTTGAGGGTGGGGGGTGGGCCCAGGATGATGATTTCAGTTTTGTCATCATTCAGGCATAGTCCGTGAGTGGCCATCCATGCCTGGATGATGAGATACACTCTGTTCACCAAGGCCAATTCCTTGTCGTAATCATCGGTAAGTGGTAGGAGAATCTGAGTATCATCTGCATAATTATTGTAGGTGATACCAAGAAGGTCCAGATCATCGAAAAGGGGCTTAGTGAAGATGTTGTAGAGTGTAGGAGAAACACAGGATCCCTGGGGCACACCACATGTGATGGGGATGGAGTCTGCTGCCGCAGTAGTGGAGAAAACTCTCATGGTCCTATTATTGAGGAAGGATTGGATCCAATTTGTGGCTTCTTCTGAGAAGTGCGCGGCTATATCCAAGTGCCTACAAAGGACCTTGTGGTCAACAAGGTCAAATGCGGCTGATAAGTCCAGGAGGAGGAGTAAGGCTGGTTTGCCTTGATCCCTTAGCTCGTCAATTTGCGCCTTCAGGTCTAAGAGGGCAGTTTCAGTCCCATGCTGGGGACGGAAGCCAGACTGCCATACTCCTAGTAAATTGTTAGATTCAAGGTGGTTCTGTATTTGTGAGTACGCCACTTTGTCTATGATTTTTAGGAGGAATGGCACAGTAGTGATTGGGCGGTAGTTCGTGGGTATGGCAGGGTCTAGCGTCTGTTTTTTAAGCAATGGGAGTACCCAGGATTCTTTTAGGTTACTAGGTATGGAGCCTGTTGCGAATGAGGCGTTAATGAGTTTTGAGATAAAGGGAGCCAGGTCTCTAACTGCGTCCTTTATCAGTTGGGCTGGACATTGATCTCCCTGGCAGTTAGATGGTTTGAGTGAGAGTATGATTTTTTCTGTCTCAATAATAGATACTTTAGTAAACTTAAAGCGAGGGTTGTTGATGTTATTTTTGGGAGGGGTGATAGCTGTTTTGGGCTTCGTATCTAGACTGAGCGAGGATTTTTTCGTGGCAATTTTGGATTGGAGAGTTGTCACTTTGTTAGCTAGGGCTTCCTGAATGTTAGTGCACCATATTTTGTCTTTGACACAGTTGTCAGGCACTGGGGTGGGGGATTCTATTTCCTTTAGGATAATGAAGAGTTCCTTCATGCTGTGGTTGGCTTGGGCTATTCTATTGTTGTAGGTTTCCCGTTTAGCCGACAATATTTCCTTTTTGTAGAGGGTAGATATGTCTCTCGGAGTGCTCTTATTTTCTTCCGATGGTTGTAGTTTCCATGCAACCTTGCATTGTCTTTTTTTGGTATGAAGAGTTTTTAGATGGGGGGTGTACCAGGAGTTGAGGTGGGCTTTGGGTTTGCTGCGTCTTATTTTGAATGGTGCAATTATGTCCAAGGCAGAGGACATAATTTTGTTATAGTCCTTCACTAGAATTTCAGGGTCCAGGTTGTCTGGTAGTGAATTAAGTGTGGGTAGGATGAGCGGGAGTAGGTTATCTGGGGTGATGTTTTTCTTGTTCCTGGTCGGGATGGATGGTGCTCGGTGGACGTAGGTCTGACCGTTTCTAGGGCAAATGTTATAAGGTGGTGGTCTGTCCAGATTAGTGGGGAGATCGATAGGATGGAGGCATTACAGTTGTGGTCTGCCACCCAATCAAGTATTCTGCCCTTGTTGTGGGTTGGGTGAAGTACTTTTTGTGAGAAGCCTAATTCAGAAAGTAAGTTAGCCACTCTGCTTGCCAGTGGGTCGTTTTGGTCATTAAAGCCTAGGTTAAGATCCCCAAGCATGATGACTTGTGATGATTGTTTTAGGTTATGCGATAGAATGGTGGAGATATCCTCCTCGAAGGTTCCAATGGGGCCTGGAGGTCTGTAAATAAGATTGATAGTGAGGGTTTGGGAGTTGTTAATAGCAAATTTGGCTGTTAGGATTTCGCAAGATTTAGTGTCATTCGAGGGAGCAAGCCTGGTGGATAAGTTGGATTTGACAATGAGGGCTATGCCACCTCCCCGGGCTTCACTTCTGTCTGCTCTTAGGATGGTGTAGCCGTTGGCGATAGCTAACATGATGGCTGGTCCTGCGGCGGCATGAGCCAGGATTCCGTTATGGCCAGGAAGTCAAGGTTTTCAGTCAGGATGAGATCAGCAATCTCAATGGCATGGGCAATCAAGGACCTAGCATTGATTAGTGCACCTTTTAGGTGTGGGATGGTGGATGGAGATGTGCATATCTTTTCTTGGGTTGTGACAGAGGTGTGCATACGTGCATTCTGTGTCTTCAGGTTTCGGCTATGTGGTCTTTCTATACCCCTGTTAGGCGTGGGTTTGCTACGGTTAGATGCGGTCAGCGTTCTGGCGCGTGGTTCATATAGTTTTACGAGTCTGGCTCGGAGTCTAGCGTTTCTGGATCTGGTGTTGCATGGTTTAGATTCAAAGGTCCTATATTGTTGAGGTTCTTCGGTTAGGTCATTACGATTCATCAATGGTTGGGGTTGGGTCTGCGTCATGGCAGGGGAGTGGGCTAAACGTTGAAGGGTAGTGTGTTCAATTTTGGGAGCAAGTCTAAGTGTGTAGACTAGGATTGTGTAAAGCTCACCTGATTCCCGTAGAGGCGCCGGTCTTGACTGGGCGTATACCGTATCTTCAAAGGTGATGTGTAACACACGGCTGGCTCTTTGGGCTGGACCTCTGTGCACTGTATGTCTGACTTGAAGGGTAAGATGTCTGCAGATAGAAAATATGGGATTAAGGAACTGGGTTATTGAAGGGTCTCTTCTTCCCTTTCTCTTCTCCTGTAGAACCCCAAAGGTTAACGCTCTCACCTTAGGTAAGTGAACGCCGTGCTCTCCATCTGCCTCGGGGCAGGGTGCTGTAACCAGTTTCTTCACTGGATAAGGGGAGCAGGCCTCTTGACTTCAGAGGACTGCTGTCTGTCGTTTACTGCACGAACGGTAAGTTTCGAGTAATTCTAATGTCTTTAAAGTCTTTAGTAATGATGTTTCTTGTTTTGCAGGGTTCCGGCGATGGCGGATGACGGGCTGAAGTGAGTTGAAGATGGAGCCCGTGTGATGAATAGAAGCGCCTGGAAGCACGTAAGTAAGCGCTTGTTGCCTGCTTCACGATGCGCTCTAACTGTCTTTTTATTTTGCAGGTACAAGTTCGGAGCGGCTGCAGGGTGCCGGAATACCCACTGGGTTAGATGTGGAAAGGAGTAATGGCACGTGAGTATTAAAGTTCCCCAATGTCTTTAAATGCACCTTGTTTTGTCTTTCAGATGTGGGATGCAGCGCCGAAGGCCTCCGGAGCGTGCAAAGAGTTGGTAAGCTTTTGTCTTTCAGATGCCGGAATGCAGTGTGAAGACCTCCGGAGCGCACGAAGAGTAGGTAAGCCTTTGTCTTTCAGATGCCGGAATGCAGCGCGAGGCGTTGGTGACAGCCGATGGACCAGGTAAGTGAAGAGCTGTCACTGAAGACCGTAATGCTAACCTGTTCTTTTTTGTCTTTATAGGTGTTGCTGAAGACTGGATTCAGGATGGTAAGCCTTTTTCCTTAGGCCGAGAATCAGATGCAGAAGACACGATGAGCGTTCTGCTGCAGAGGATGCAGAATAATGCAAAGCAAGATTCATCCATCGGGTGTGGTTTAAATAGCCTCCTGTAGTGCTTAGGTGTCTCCTTCCACAGCCACGCCTAGGTAAGAAAAGAGTTCCTGCTTTCCAGAAGAGTTCCAGTGTTCTGAATCTAGGGAGTGGCTCCTGCCCCACCCAACAGGAAAAGTAGTTCCAAACAGAAGAGGATCAGAGGCTCAACTGGCAGGCAAGTAAGCAGCATGGTCTGCTGCAGGTAAGTCCATCCAAGCATTATGAGCCTGGCGCTTCCAGCGCTGGGACTGGGCATATTTATGAACCTGGTGCCACTGGCGCCAGGACTGGGTCCAAAAGGTCCCAATTGGGACTGGTTGGCACTCGGAACCTGGGTTATGGATCTGCTTCCAAGGGAGTTGGGAAAACCCTGACCTTTTGGAAGCAGAGATCATGACAGTACCCCCCCTCAAGGCCCCTCCCAAACCGGGCTTCTCCGGGGGTTTTGGCTTGTCAGGAAATGTTCGGTGAAATCTTTTGATTAGGCGAGGAGCGTGGACATATTCAGCAGGTTCCCAGGATCTCTCTTGGGGGCTGTAGCCTTTCCAGTCAATTAGGTAAAATAGTTTAGATTTGGAGATCTTGGAGTCCAGAATACTTTTGACTTCAAACTCGAGTTCTCCATCAACTAGGATAGGTTTTGGAGATTTAGTTAGTCGGGTTTGAGGTTGCACGGGTTTTAATAGAGAGACGTGGAAGACCGGATGTATCTTCATGTGCGGGGGCAAGTCCAACTTGACCGCTACTGGGTTTACTATGGTAGTGATGGAATAGGGACCAAGGTATCTTGGGTTGAATGTGCGTGGCCCTTTTAGAGGTAGATATTTGGTGGATAACCAGACTTGATCCCCTACTTGATATTGAGGGGCTTCCTTCCGATGTTGATCTGCTCCTTTCTTGTATTGTTCTTTAGCCCTTTGAAGGTGAGAAACAGCTTCCTTAAAGGCTTGGGTGATTGTAGAATGCAGGTAGTCTACTGCTGGTGTTTCAAGATCTTGGAGGGGATCCAACTCCGAGGTTCGAGGGTGACTGCCGTACAAAAGAAAAAACGGGGTTTTCCCAGTTCCCGAATGGACAGAGTTATTGTAGGCATATTCGGCTATCCAAAGGATGTCTTTCCAAGTTTTTTCAGTTTGTTGCAGCATGCAGCGTAAATACTGTTCCAGAGTTTGATTGGTCCTCTCGGTTTGTCCGTCGGTCTGAGGGTGGTGACTGGTCGATAGTCTCACATCAATTTGAGCCGACCGACAGCAACTTCGCCAAAAATGAGAAATAAATTGACTACCTCGATCCGAAATTAGAACCGAAGGAAAACCGTGCAATCGGACGATGTTTTCGAGAAATTCTCAGGCCAAAGTTGCTGTTGTTGGCAAGCCTTTGATCAGAATGAAATGCGCCATCTTGGAGAATAAGTCCACGATTACTAGAATCGTATTGTATCCGGAGCAATTACTAGAATCGTATTGTATCCGGAGCATGGAGGTAGATCGGTGATGAAGTCCATAGAAAGCATATGCCAAGGGCGAGGTGGGATGTCAATAGGGTGTAAGAGGCCTGCTGGTCTTTCCTTTGGACTCTTGTTTTGGGCGCATACTCCACAGGACATTATAAAGTCTCTGATATCTTTTTTCCAAGACGGCCACCAGAAGTAGCGCTTGATCTTTTCTGAGGTCTTGGCCATACCGGGATGTCCTTCCATTAAAGAATCGTGATAACAAGAAATTACTTTTTTCTGTAAATCTGTGCTGGGTAGGTATAATCGTTCTTGGAAATACAATAAGTTGTCCTTTACTGCAAAGTCCTTTCCCTGCAGATGCCAATTCTGTATGTCTGCTGGAGTTACAAGTTGCCTGGCTTTATCTTTAACTTCCTCTATGGATTTTGTGGCGATTACACCCAGAATTCTTTGTTCGGGAATGATTGGTACAGGTTTAGGGTTGATCAAGTGTTCTTCCACTCCCATCCGAGAAAGGGCATCAGCTTTACCGTTCTTTGTACCAGGTCGATAGGTAATTATGAAGTCAAACTCGGCAAAGAATAATGCCCAACGGAGTTGTCTAGAGGATTGGGCTTTTGCGGTTTTCAAATATTGCAGGTTTCGGTGATCCGTAATCACAGTAACGGTGTGTCGGGCCCCCAGCAGATAATGCCGCCAAGCCTTAAAGGCAGACTTGATAGCCAGAAGTTCCTTGTCAGTAATCGTGTAATTGATTTCAGGAGGCGAGAATTTGCGGGACCAAAATGCCATGGGATGCAACTGATTGGTTACCGGGTCCTTTTGTGATAGAACTGCCCCCATGGCAAGGCTTGAAGCATCAGTTTCCACGAGGTAGGGGAGTTCGGGGCGAGGGTGTTTTAAGATTGGTGCAGAGATAAATTTAGTCTTCAAATCCTGGAAAGCTTGTTCCGCCTCAGTAGACCATTCAAAACGTTTGTTTTTCTTTAACAAGGCAGTGATGGGCTGGACTATTCGAGAGAATTCGGGGATAAACCTGCGGTAAAAGTTAGCGAAGCCTAACATGCTTTGCACACCTTTTACGGAGGATGGTGATGGCCATTTGAGAACTGCATCGACCTTCTTTGAATCCATACGCACTCCGCCAGGTGATAATATGAATCCCAAGAATTCAACTTCAGTCACGTTGAAAACACATTTTTCCAACTTAGCGAAAAGTTTGTGTTGACGCAATCTTTCGAGGACCATTTTCACGTGTTTCCGATGAAGAATAAACGAGGATGTCGTCAATGTAAACAACAACACACACATCTATGAGCTCTCTGAGGACATCGTTCATAAAATATTGAAAGGCGGCCGGGGCATTGCAAAGTCCGAAGGGCATGACCTGATATTCAAATAGCCCATACTTGGTGCGGAAGGCCGTCTTCCATTCATCGCCCTCTTTTACTCGTACCAAGTGGTAAGCTCCTCTAAGATCCAGCTTTGTATATATGCATGCTTTTCTGACTTGGTCCAGGAGTTCAGGGATCAAAGGTAACGGATATCTGTTCTTAACGGTGATCTGGTTCAGGGAGCGATAATCTATACAAGTTCTAAGGTCTCCTTCCTTTTTTGGAACGAAGAACAAAGCTGAAGAAGCAGGGGACTTGGAAGGACGAATAAACCCATTTGCCAGGTATTGATCCAGGTATTGTCGAAGGTGAAGGTTCTCAGGCTCGGTGAGGGCATAAATTCTACTACAAGGAGGAGTAGATCCAGGTATCAGGTCTATCTGGCAGTCATAAGACCTATGAGGAGGTAGAGAGTTAGCCTGATCCTTCCGGAAAACATCTTGGTATTCTAGGTATTCGGGAGGTAACTGGAGAGTCTCTGAAGAAATTGCTGCCAGTGCAACACCAGGTGGAGGGTGACAAGTAGAGACACATTCTGGAAACTGGACCGTTCTTGCTCGCCAATCGATCAGAGGATTGTGTTTCTCTAACCAAGGTATTCCTAGAATAATCTGAAACTGAGGGGCCTTGATCACATCGAACACGATCTTCTCATGGTGTCCATCTTGACTTACTAGCGTCACCTCTTGAGTGGTATGCGTTACTGGCCCGGAGGCTATCTCCGTACCATCCACCGTAGTAATGACGTCCTTTACAGCCTTGGGACAAAGAGTTAGATTCATCCTCAAAACCATTTCATGATCCACATAATTGCCGATGGCAACGCTGTCGACGTAAGCTTCAATTGCATGTAATCGATCCGGATTATCAGGGCTAATGAGGACCATAGGTATCACGAAATGCGAGGTCACGGAACTGGTTTTCACGCTCGGCAAGAGGACCTCTATTCTTGTCGGGCGAGGTCGTTTCCCTGCTCAGAGTTTGTAACTTTGGTAACTGCAGCTCCTACTGCCTTCTTGGCAGGTTTCACCGGACAGTCTCGAAGAAAGTGCCCTGAGTTTCCGCAATAGAGGCATAATTGCAACTGTTTTCTCCTTTCCCGCTCCTTTTGTGTTAGAGGACCTTTCAGACCCCCTATTTGCATGGGTTCCCCGGAGTCTACTCCTTTGGAAGGAGTTGGCGGTTTGGAAAATACTCGAGCATCAAACTTGGAACGATCGGCCTTCCTGTTCTGCAGTCTGTGATCTATTTGAACGACTAAGTCTATATAGTCCGAACGATCTTGTGGGGGATTCACTACTTGGGCTAACACATCTTTGAGCTCTCCACGTAGACCTCTATAAAACAGTGTAATCCTTTTGTCCTCAGGCCATTGAGTTTCCACTATCAGTCTGTTGAAAGACGCAATATAAGCCAAAAGGTCTAGATTACCTTGTTGCAACGAAAGAAGCTCATTGTCCAAGGCCTGCCCCTGTGAATGTCTTGCGAACAGTTTTTCCATACTGAGCTGAAAAGCTTGAAAATCATGGAGGACCGGATCATCTTGATTTACTAGAGGGATCGACCAGTCTGCCGCATTGCCACTAAGGTACGAAAGCACGAAAGCTACTTTAGCTTGATCAGTTGGAAAGGCTGCTGGCCGGCATAAGAAATGCAACCGGCACTGATTGATAAATACTGCAAACCTCTTTGGGTCACCAGAAAATCGTTCGGGCGGAGCCAGAGGTACATTCCCAGGTAGGTTGATCTGCACTGGATTCATAGAGGATGTAGAAGGAAGATTTCCCCCAGATGCGGGTAACGGGGTCTGTCCGGCTTGTGACTGTAGCAATTGTCTAGCGAGATCATCTGTTCGCTCCTTGGAAATAATCAGTTCCCTTCTTAGAGCGTTCGTTTCCTGACGGGCTGCATGCACTTCTGCCCTTAGTTCCCCAAGTAACTGGGCTAGCTGGTCGGTATCCGAGGTTTCCATAGCGCCTGGACAGGAGTTTTGTGGTAGGCTTTGCGTTCTGTAACGCTCACCTGATTCCCGTAGAGGCGCCGGTCTTGACTGGGCGTATACCGTATCTTCAAAGGTGATCTGTAACACACGGCTGGCTCTTTGGGCTGGACCTCTGTGCACTGTATGTCCGACTCAAAGGGTAAGATGTCTGCAGATAGAAAATATGGGATTAAGGAACTGGGTTATTGAATGTCTCTCTCTTCTTCCCTTTCTCTTCTCCTGTAGAACCCCAAAGGTTAACGCTCTCACCTTAGGTAAGTGAACGCTGTGCTCTCCATCTGCCTCGGGGCAGGGTGCTGTAACCAGTTTCTTCACTGGATAAGGGGAGCAGGCCTCTTGACTTCAGAGGACTGCTGTCCGTCGTTTACTGCACGAACGGTAAGTTTCGAGTAATTCTAATGTCTTTAAAGTCTTTAGTAATGATGTTTCTTGTTTTGCAGGGTTCCGGCGATGGCGGATGATGGGCTGAAGTGAGTTGAAGATGGAGCCCGTGTGATGAATAGAAGCGCCTGGAAGCACGTAAGTAAGCGCTTGTTGCCTGCTTCACGATGCGCTCTAACTGTCTTTTTATTTTGCAGGTACAAGTTCGGAGCGGCTGCAGGGTGCCGGAATACCCACTGGGTTAGATGTGGAAAGGAGTAATGGCACGTGAGTATTAAAGTTCCCCAATGTCTTTAAACGCACCTTGTTTTGTCTTTCAGATGCGGGATGCAGCGCCGAAGGCCTCCGGAGCGTGCGAAGAGTTGGTAAGCTTTTGTCTTTCAGATGCCGGAATGCAGTGTGAAGACCTCCGGAGCGCACGAAGAGTAGGTAAGCCTTTGTCTTTCAGATGCCGGAATGCAGCGCGAGGCGTTGGTGACAGCCGATGGACCAGGTAAGTGAAGAGCTGTCACTGAAGACTGTAATGCTAACCTGTTCTTTCTTGTCTTTATAGGTGTTGCTGAAGACTGGATTCAGGATGGTAAGCCTTTTTCCTTAGGCCCAGGATCAGATGCAGAAGACACGATGAGCGTTCTGCTGCAGAGGATGCAGAATAACGCAAAGCAAGATTCATCCATCGGGTGTGGTTTAAATAGCCTCCTGTAGTGCTTAGGTGTCTCCTTCCACAGCCACGCCTAGGTAAGAAAAGAGTTCCTGCTTTCCAGAAGAGTTCCAGTGTTCTGAATCTAGGGAGTGGCTCCTGCCCCACCCAACAGGAAAAGGAGTTCCAAACAGAAGAGGATCAGAGGCTCAACTGGCAGGCAAGTAAGCAGCATGGTCTGCTGCAGGTAAGTCCACCCAAGCATTATGAGCCCGGCGCTTCCAGCGCTGGGACTGGGCATATTTATGAACCTGGTGCCACTGGCGCCAGGACTGGGTCCAAAAGACCTGACCTTTTGGAAGCAGAGATCATGACAGATTGCTGTTAATGTGAGGAGGGCGAATGTGGCTTGTAATGTTTGCATCTTGTGACGTCACCGTGGAGGGGTAGGCAGTTTGAGCTAAAGTAGAGCTGTGTATTCCAGCCTAATCCAGGTTAGAGCATGTGTGAATAAGACGGGTAACTCGGGTATAGTAGACGGCACCTAGGTTTGAGGAGATGGCAGTTGACTAAAAAACGATGGGCAGTACATATGACTCAAAAGCAGTAGACAACACGTAGGTACAATATGGCTCAAAGCAATGGGGCATTTGACTTAGATGGAACACCTAAATGTGAGATAGTAGCAATTGACTAAGAATACATGCAGCTATCATGGGCAGGCAAAATGCAATTGTCAAAAGCGGCTAAATTCAGTTTTCAGAGTACAACTTTCAAGGGCAAGCTGAATGTAACTATCATAGGTAGACTAGATACAACTATTTTGGGCAGGCTAAATGCAGTTTTCAAAATGCAGCTTTTAAAGGCAGGCTAGATGCACCTATCATGGGCGGGCTAAATACAATCATCATAGGCAGGCTAGATGCAACTACCATAGGCAGGCTAAGTGCAATCATGGGCTAGGTACACTAATCCAGCAATAATCCGGCACAGGCAGGAAAAGCACTAATGCAGTCATAACATCAACACGGGTAGCTAGCAGTGTGCACAGGCAATGGGTCACCTAAATTCGATTTTTAGCAATCAGGGAAAAAAGCATAGGTAGCTAGCAATATACACAGGCAATGGGTCACCTAAATTCGATTTTTAGCAATCAGGGCAGCTTACTTCAATACACACTGCGCTCGCACTATGCTTCATTCACCAGTGGTGTTTTCTTTGTTCTTGTGTTAGCATCTTTGTATTTCATTTTACCAATGTAACAAGGGATCAGCACGCCTCCCGGCTCCCTTCTTTGGAATTCTCTTCTCTTTGCTCGAAACATGGGTTGTTAGCCAGGCTTCTCCCAGATGCTTACTCACACAGACCCTCGGCATCTCTGCGTCCCTGTTTCTTCCAGCTGGTCCTGGGCAGCCACGGCTCATCAGCTCTCCTCCCAACTCACTCTCTTTGCTGATTGCTAGTGTTCCTTTTATACTCTCCTGAAGACTTGATAGGCTGCAGGTGGGCATGGTTGGTTTCAATTGCTTAATCTTGCTTGGCCTTGTTGGTGGGCCTATGAACATGTTGATGTGTCTCTATCTGCATCTTCATCGTCCCAGCACCCTAGTGGCGTTTCTCATAGGAAATCTGTACTCCTCTTGATTTCCTCTTCTGCTAGGCCATAAAGACTGCATATGGAAACTAAGGCACAATAACCATATACTATAGTGACACGTCAGACACGAGGTTCGTTTTCCAAACAAGTCTGGTTTATTTAAAAGTATTCTCAGTCGGCCGACTGGGTCTCAACACCTCACGACGTGTGTTCCCAGACCCCGTGAGATGCGAGAGAGCGAGCAACACTCAAGCAGCAATATATATACATTAGACATAATCTTTACGAAGGCAATTCGATCCGCCCACAAACATGTCATACAGGCTACGGTTCAGTGATTGACAATTATGATACATTATTACAAGTCTTCATTCAGTCTAAACATAGTTATTCTAGCAAAGGCAGTAGAGACAGCTTTCTGTTATGAGGAACATGGAGCTCTAGCTCGGCAAAGATATCATGTTCTTAGCAGAGAAACATTCCTTACTACGTTATCTGTGTGTCTCGGTTCATGAGCTAAGGGTCAGACAGTTCTGAAGCAGAAAATACCACTCTCCGCGAAGGAGCACCGCTAGAAGAATATAATTAATGTTTTAACTGCCTTTTACCACAGCATTTGCAAGACAAGCCGGCACCTGGACTACTGATTAGATGCGGCTTCTGCTCAACTTCAAGGACTTAGTGAGAGAGAAAAACAATGTATTTCTGCACAGTTTGACATTCCTGTCTGTGTTAGTATTTCAGCATTCAGGCCGTGGCCTCGCACTGTGTGTGAGTTCGAAGCATAGAATACATTTGCAAAGCGTTTTGACAGAAAGGAAAAAAGCAAATGGCCGACATTTCACAAAATGGACACCCTTTGGTTACATTGACGATTCTAGGATTGCAATGTTTGTCACATGATGATATTGGTTTCTGGCCAACATACTATACATACTATAGGGTTGTTTCGGGTCTAACACTTCTTTGTCACAGTACTTGAGTGATACTTGGAAAAAAGAAGACTGCATGTCTTAATACATTCTATGAAAGCTGAGGGGGGGGGGTGTAGGTCCCTGTCAAGGAAGGCGGTATACCAGGCCTCTGGTCTAGGGGTGTTCTTAGGATAGGAAATTGGTATTGGTTCTTTCACTCTGGTACCCTCAGTACATAAGGTTAACAGGGAAAGAAAGGATTGATTCTCATAGTAGTTTATGATATTAGATGGGCGGTAGGATAAGTCTGGGTTATAGTTAGAAGACAGGGTTTTACATTCTCCTGCTTTCCTCCGAGTGTGAGTATTCGATGGAACATCTTGGGGTAGGGTAGGACATGTGTGATGATATCCTATGACAGTAGAGGGGAGGTAGGATAGATCGGGATTAGTAAAAGGGGATGCCAGATCTCATCTTCGGGCATCCCACTTCCGTTCTTCAAGTAGTACACCTTCGCAGCCTCACTTCCAAGGTCAGAATCTGGCAGTCTTACCCTTCTGTTGGTTATCTGAGATGTGAGAACGCCGTCAGATTTCTCAGTACATAAAGAGAAACCCTCACATCTCTGTCTCTCTAGTTGCTGAATTTTTGTAAAAGCAAATGTACTTTCCTGCTAGAGGAGTTCCACTGTTTCCTGCTATTGTTGCCATTTTAAGTCCTCATTTAGTCATACTGGCTGAATGGAGTGGATTGGGCACATCTCCAGTTAGGGATTTGTGCTGGTGGACGTCCATCCTGGGCTTCCTACATCCTCCTGCTGACTCCACAACCGTGTTGAGTAGGACCTTGTGGGCTGGCGCCGTCTCCTGACCGTCGTTATACCATTTTCCTCCATTTACTGCCAAGGTCTACAGCCTTGGTGATGGTAGCTGCCGTTCACTGAAAGGTTGGTGGGACACCACTACCTCACATCATTTGCTGCTTTGGCTATACTAGGTTAGCTCCACTGTCATCTCCATCGTGGGACCGTCTATTGTGGCCGGGGTATCCTTTGTCCAACTGAGCCGTTGAGACCTGTTTGCAGAGATTCCTCCTTTTCCTCTAGTCTTCCTTGAAAGTATTTTCACTGTTGGTTGTGGGCTTTGTTGTGGGAAGGTTGTTTGTTCTTCCTTTGTTGGGTCTTTGTTGGCACAGGGTCTAACCCCTGGTCCTCGGATCCTGGTAGTCCACCCGTAGGAAGAAGCCACGTAGTTAATAGGTTTTTTCATGCTGCTAGAGCGGTTTTTCTCAAAACCACCATTGGAGTACTTACCTCCGGGCCCTGGGGTAGGTAGTTCTTTTTGATACTACCCACAGAGGTCCCTCTGTTCCAGGGCCAAGGCTTTTTTGAAGCAAGCCTTTACTGCAATTCACATTGGATAGCATTTGGGGTCTTCCTGTTTTGCTGCAACCTCTCCTAGGGCTTTTGGTTCTTAAACTGACTTCTGGATCGCTTCATTGGGGTCTCCTCTGGTTCCCCCTGGAGTAATTTGCCACAGAAACTGCACCTGTGAAGTAAAACATAGTCTTCAGCTTCAGTTTTTCCAAACAGATGACTAGCCTACTGACTTTGTTCCATTTAATTCTTGCTACTCTCCTTGTAGCTCTCCTACAGTGAATTTTCAGGTACATATCATGTGCGCCTGGACATTTCTACTGTACTCCTCTGTGCTTCATGGAGTTCTAGGGGAATAGCTAGATATTTAGGACTTACCAGTTATTTTTGATGTATTTTTAAAATAATGGGTGGTTATGTTCTAGCCCCACGTTATTTGCACGAAGGGGACTACCTCAGTGTGTGCTAGAACTGTATAAAAGGTGAGGCTTCTGGAGTGTAAAGCAAGTCGACCACAAGAAACAGAAGTGACTAAAGAAGAAGACAACCAGAGACGCCTGCAGACCCTTTGCAGGATTGTGAAGCGACCAGTGCTGTTCTGGCCCCGTTTTCTATGTGAGAGAGGAGCTCCGAAGAGGATGACTCCTTCCCTTACGCTGGTTGGAACAACCAGTCCCAAGACGAACTATGAAACAAGCCATCTCTCAAGGTCCTGGGAGCTTCCAGAGCTGCGGAACCTCAATAGCAGGAGAAATGCTGCCCATTTCGAGTGCATCATCTTGGAAAGGCCGAATCCGTCCAAATCTGTGCTGAGCCCGTAAGGACACTCCAGAGATCCGATCCAACTCACCCAGACCCCCACCAGAGTTTGGGACTGCAGGAAGTGAGGAAGATTGACTAGGCGATCCGTGTACTTTGTAGGTGCTGCTGAAAAGGAGCCAAAACCACAGAGTGAACCAAGAAGTTGCTGAAAGTCGTGCTACAGGTCCTCCTTCGAGACTGCTGCTGAGAGACACCGTACATTGTCCTGCCTTTCGTCACCAGACCAAGGAATCTGGAGGTCGGGTCCAGAGCTTCCACATCATGGAGGAGCCAACACAAACACTTTCTTCAAACCAAAGGTACTGTGGGGAACAGGGTATTGCTTACCTGATTCCAAGAATTTGCTCCTGAGCGTTGGAGTGCACGTAGAAGTGTCCAGGGCAACCCCCTCTTACCTCTGACCCAAGCTGCTGCTTGTGTCCCCTTCTCGAATCCGTTTTCGGTCTCCTTTGTTTGTTGCTAACTTGCTGCTTCAATAACTTTATACACTGTAAGAAATCTGCAGGAACTTTTCATTATTCGCTGTTTGTCAAGACTTCAAGCCCTCCCTGAACTACCTTTAGCTAGGGTTGCGATTTTGGACTTTAAAGACTTGCCAGGCGAAGAAACCGTCTCAAGAACTTTGAACTAAGCTCATGTTGCACTAACCACTTATTTTCCTCCCTTTAAGTGACTTTTCTCTATGGGTTTGCAGAGTAAATGCATTACCGTATGACCTGTTGAAATCTGCATGAGTGCGCAATTACCGATAATACGATAACCTTGTCTTTTCCCTTTCTAAAGTTGCTGCAAATGTAACCGCGAACAAACACACAAGTGAAAGTGCCATTTGAAGTGTATTATCTAGTATTCCTAAGTGTTCTACCATAAACCTCTGAAGTATTTAAAGTGACTCTGGTGTAAACATAATGAACAAATATCTTTAATATAACTATATGTGTAAGTGCTTCTTTGGTGTGCCTGTCTAACTAAGATTCAGAGTACTTATCTACAGCTCACATCTTCCTCTTAAGATAAGCCTCACTGCTCTGCCACACTACCAATGTCCTGAGCTAATACAGAACTGATACTAAGAGTTGGGGATCTACAAACAACTGGGATAGCTTACTAAAGTCTTACTGCAAGTAGGAGGACTTTAGCAAAACTCCCCTAAAACTGGTGTTATAACTGGTGGGATTTGTGTAGGTTGGATTACACTGATTTCTGGTTGTATTGCACACGTCCTCCTCCAACTCTCTGAGAGTGAGCCGTTTCTCCAGAGACTTGGGGGTAGATCCTTATCCTCTCCAGGGGCCACCCTCTGGAACAGTCTCCCTGCCTCTCTCCATCTTGAGCCGGATTGCCTCAAATTCCCGAAACTCCTCAAGACCTTCCTCTTCTCCTCTGCATTCTCTCTACCTTCTCCTGCTAACCTTCGCCTTCAACCGGCTACCACCTGCTTCTGCTCAGCTTGCTGACTGGTCGCCTGGCTCACCTCAGAATCTTACAGGTCACAGGAACCCACAACAGTCCATGCACCTGCCAAAAGGCCCCCACACCACTTGCAGCACTGCACACTTCCTAAAAGGCAAACCTCTGCACTTACCCAGCCCTCCTGGACCAGGCGCAATTCCCATCTGTCGCACTTCCTGTTTGGCACTTACACGATCTGAATGCACCTTACCCAGTAAGTTCATTTTCTGTCTGTTCCGTGTCTACCCTCGCCCCTCCTTTACATTGTGCACCTCAAACACTTGTGTTAGTGGCACACTATGAAGGTACAATAACCTGCTCATGCCCCCTCCTATCCTAACTGCTGGTCACGCACTTGCATTATTGTCAGTTTGTAATGCTTGTACCCCCCTCACCTCTCCACCTGCCCTACCCCCTCTAACTACACACACTTGAATTAGCAGAAATGTTGTCAGGCCTAGTATGCTTATTATTATTGTTGTATATCATTCTGAAATTCCAAGGCATTATGAATGATTGTATCCCATGTTCCCCTCCCGTCTTGGAGCGCTTTGAAGGACTCGTTTTGTGTATAAGCGCTTTATAAATAAACAAATCAAATACAAATAAAAAGAATCCATCCTCCAGGTTATGATACTATAAAGTACAAAACCTATGCCCACTATGGAAAACTATAAAGCAGAAGCTCTTGTGTCTCTCTCTGTTGAAAAACAGAAAGAAATGTGTAAAGATAAATGTCTTATTACAATAGGAAAAAAAGCGGAGTTAATCCAAAGATTGTTGGATTACAAAACTGTAAGTAGGCGTGTAACTCCTACTTCCAGAATAGATCTAGAAGAACATGATGATCAAAGTTTAACCCTTAGTGCTCAATTTACAGATAATGAGGTAGAAGATGAAGTGGATGAAAGTATGAATATGAATCCACTTGCCAATCCTCTGACCTCAACCCTACCTGTATCTACCGTGTCAGCTGAGCTGGTTCTAGAATTAGAAAAAATGAAAATGCAGCTTGAATTCAGGAAACTGGAAATAAGTTTGAAATGAGAGACAAAGAAATGAGGAAGGAACTGCAACTCAGGGAAAAAGAGATGACTCATGAACTAGAGATGAAAATGTTGTCCCTTGATTCTATTTCTGTTTCAATGTCCTCTTTGCCAGACCACTCCAGAAGCAGGAAGCCTCGTCTCCCAAACAATTTGATGAGTCTGTATGATGTGAAAACTGATATTATTGATTGGCTGAGTACATTTGAGCAAAGTACAAGGTATTTCTGAAAGTGAGTTTGTTCCATGGGTAATCTCTAGGCTCGCCCAGAATGGCTGTGATGCTGTGATAGAGTTGAATGATGTTGATAGACAAGATTATCAGTTCGTAAAAACTGCTCTCATAGCCAGGTTTGGAAAGACTCCTTCCCAACACCTAAAAAGGTTTAGGGACCACAAGAAGAGAGATGGTAACTTGTGGGCCACTTGGGTGTGTGAAAGCCTGAAAAACGGAGATGGGTGGATTAAGGACTACAAGGTGAGCTCTTATGAAGGCATGAGGTGTCTCTTCATGCTGAATGTATTTGTGATGCCTGTACCCCAGAACTGAGACAGCGCCTTGCTGACTCTAAAGAATTGGACCCCAAGAAGCTAGCAGTGGCTGCTGACTTGTGGGTGGCAATAGGGCTACTCATAAGGATTCTGGGGCTCCTCACAAGAAAGAGGAAAGCAAAACGCACACAAAGGATGAAAAGGATCATTCCAAAAATCCCCCACCAAAAGAGGGCCACAAACATAACAACAGTAAATATCCCCCTAAACAACTTTGTAGGGCTAGTGAATTCTCTGGGCCCAAACCAGAGGGAGTTTATCAGAAAACCCCATTCCAAAAGACATTTGGGAAATGTGTGGTTTGTGGGTCTGGTGACCATGTGAAAGGAGATCCCAGATGTAAGTGTAAACCTTCAGGGAATCCCCTCTGTCAGCTCAGCATTCACACATGATGTGGATATTCCAATGACAGGGGCTAGCATTCACCCTCAAGCTGAAGAACCCATTGGTGTTCAGGCTAGAGTTTCTTTAGTAACTCTGGGACTGTGGGAACAACAGAACATTGAGGTTTATAATTCCATCCTTGATAATATTAAGGAGTACTATAAAGCCATTGTACTTGTAAATGGTCAGGACACCCCTGCCATTAGAGACACTTGTGCCAGTATAACTGTGGTAGATGAAAGGAAGTTGCTAAGGCTCCCAAAAGGTTTACCAAGTTAGCAGGAGGCCCCGTCCAAATGTGCCCCGTATTGCTAGCTATCATTAATTGCAATGAGTTGACTGTGAAAATTCCTGTTAAGGGTTCAGTCAGAAGTACCAGGAAGGGTACTGTTGGGCAATGATTTGAAGGCCTTAGGTTTAGTCTCCTGCACACCAAAACCCCACTCTAAGAAGAGAAGGGAGTTGACAAGGAAAGCCAGAGAGGCAACCTTAAAGGATCTTATAACTGAGACCAAGGGGAAACCCAGAAAACCTAGAGGTCACCCCTGAGGCTGAGACGGTGCAAGAGGAATCCCCTGAAGAACCTTCTACTGATGAGTCGAGGAGGAGGAGGTTCAAGCCTGTCTAGAAGATCTGGATCCAATAGACCATCCTGAGCTGCAGACTTTGCTGGCAGAAGGTGGACCCTCAAGGACAGACTTCAGTAAAGAACAAAGAGAGGATCCCTCTGTAGAAGGACTGCGTCAGCAGGTCGTTTCCCAGAGTGAAGGGCAAGACCCTGAGAAGCACAGGCCATACTGGGATGGTGGACATCTATACAGTGAGCCTATGGAGGAAAATAAGGATAACTGGTACCATATGAATAAAAATGATAGGGAAAGCATAAGAGAAGCAAAGTCAAATCATTTTAATAATGAAATAGCAGCAGCATCTAAATCCACCAGTAAAACTTTTCCGTTAAAGGAAGACTGCGATATAGTTCAAAATGCTTTCGCAGCGAAAACTCAAAAAGCAAGAAACATTAAAGCTAGAGAAACCCCAGGAAAGAGCATTTCGGACACTGATTGTCTCAATCTGGGAGATATTGCTACTTTTAACTTCACACCAGTTTCTGAGAAAGAATTGTTAGCGGTATTGAATCAGATGAAACCAACATCATGTGCTGAAAACATTCTGCCATCAAAAATCATATTAGACAATAAAGACAATTTTGTACCAGTTTTGGAGAAATTAATGAATGATTCCTTTAAAGAAGGCATAGTGCCCAAGGAAATCAAGAAAGTGACCATTACCCCATTGGTCAAAAAGGCTGGCCTTGACCCAAAGGACCCGGGCAATCTTCGTCCAATTACTAATTCCAATTTTATTCTTAAGATATTGGACAAGATAGCGACAAATCAACTACAGAAACGTATAGAAGCCCAGGAAACACTATCAGCAGCAATCAGGTTTTAGGGCCGCCCATAGCACGGAAACGGCTATTTTGGACCTCCAAGGTCATATGCTTGAGATAGTTGATAGGGGCAAAACAGGGATGCTGATGCTGCATGATCTCAGCACAGCCTTTGATCTGGTAGATCACCATCTCCTAGTAAAAGCATTAAGGAGAACAGCTGGGTGCTCCCCGGTTGCCCTGGCCTAGCTTACCTCATTCCTGATGGATCGCCGAGCCAGAGTTCACTGGGGGGAAACTTTTTCAGAGGCTATATCAATCATCTTTGGAGTGCCTCAGGGAGCAAGCTTGTCTTCACTGCTCTTTAATATCTATATGAGAAGCCTCTGTGACCTGTTGGACAGCGTTAGCGTTTTTTTTACAAACTACGCCGACGTTACGCAACTTATTATCGAATTGGAAGGGGAATATCTCAGAGATAGTGCTAAAATAGCGGAAGTTTACAACATCATAGACCTATGAATGCAGCATCACTGGATGTGTTTAAATAACACTAAAACAGAGCTAATGATATTTGGAACCAGCCATGCTAGAGCTAAATTAGGAGAGGAATATAATACTTTCTCCATTAAAGAGGCTAAAATCCAGGTCATGAGCCAGGTAAAGATACTGGGGATGATGGTTGATGCCTCAGTGAGCCTCAGTGAGCTCAGAGGCTCAGGTTAATTATTTGTTAAAATACAATTCATATTACCTATGCCTCATGAGAGCAATTAGACCGTACCTTAATGAGGAAAATACAGCCACTGTTGCCAGAGCAATAATTTTGTCGAGATTAGACTACGGAAATGCACTGTTTCTTGGAGCTACCAAAAAAGATCTGGAGGGATGCCAAGTAATGGAAAATGACGCGGTACGCATAGTGAAGAGGATAAAAACTAGGGAACACATAACAACAGGAAGAAAATCCTTGCACTGGCAAAAGGTTGAAGATAGAGTCAACTTTAAGTCAATGACTATTGTACATAGGTGCCTCTTTGGATAAGCTGCCCGTTATATTAAAAAACAATTTGTAAGATATATTCCCTTGAGACAGCTACGCTCAGCGGATAAAGGACTGCTTAATGTGCCAAGATATTATCGCATGGCAGGTCTGGTCAGATCCTTTTCAGTACGTGCTAAGCAACAGTGGAATAAACAACCGCTTAGTTTGCGGTTGGAAGAGAACTATCTAATTTTCAGGAAATGCCTGAAGACAATATTGTTCAAGTGATTTCCCCTCACTCAGGAAACAGCGAATCTGTAATGCCGCCTCTGGCTTGTCCCAATGTTTGTCTAGTCTTGTTTTATGTTTTCAGTGCCCTGATGCATGCGGGCTATCGGCGCGATACAAGCACATATAACATAACATAACATATGGAGTCTATTCCAGGAGACCTCAGGAGACTAGTGGTTCCCCAGGAATTGAGACCCACATTCCTACATGAAGTCCCACTGGCTGGTCACTTAAGCTCTGTCAGGGCTGTGGGTCAGAGTGTGTGTGGCATGAGTGCAGGGAGTAAGAGGGGCTCAAAGAACCCACCGCCAAAACCAAACAAATACCCAAACCAGAGACAAAGGGGTTTCAGAACATTTAAGCCTATCAAAGTCTTCTTTGCCCTCATTGTAGGAAGGAGGGTTACAAGACCACACCTCCCAGCAGAGCCAGGAACTACAAAAAGCAGACCATGATGGGAGTGGCACTTTCGCACGCATGTGCGCCAAGCTAAGCACAGGGCTTGTGCTCGAGAATCCACCCAGGCAAGAAGTATCCCGAGCAGCTCCCGCCACAGGGATATATGTGAGGGGCCACTCCCCACAGGATCATGATCCCGGCCCCTCGCTCAGACGAGTTAAGGGCTGCAGTGCTTCCTACGGCAGTGGGGACACAGGGGGACACGCACAGGGAGTCCAGCCCCACCCAGAAAAGGCCCCTGCTCCCCATCAAGCGAAGTACTGCGTGCCGGATGCTGCATGCCCCAGGCACCCTGCATGAACCAGCGCATCAGACCAAGCCCACAAAAGTCAGCGCAAACTCGGACAGAATTTAGACAGTGAATAGGCTGTCAAGACAGACCACGAACAACCAGACCTCTGAGCCGCATGCAAATTATCCATGTGCAGCTTCACAAAGCTGCATTTCCTTAACCACATGTGGCCCCCAAATAAAAGCTGCATGACCAAAGTCACATGTGGCCCTCTAACCATAGACGCTGCATGCAAAGCCACATGCGGCCCCCACATGCCCCCCGCATGGCATTAGCGCCCCCAAGCTACTAACTCAAACCACCATAGCCTTCCTCAGTTGAAAACATGCCATGCACGTGTGAGTCAAGTGAAGTCATACTTGTCATGAACTAATATTGGCTCTCTTTGCAGCATTTGAACTGCTCCCGCTGTCTGGACCAAAGAGGAGTCAACAAGGGGCACTCCAGCAGCTGGCAACCATACCCAGAGCAAAATGCTTCTCTGTTCAGTACTGGCACAGTGTCATTGTTACTCATGCATTGTGGGGAATGTATGTATGTATGGTGAGAGTGTGCTCTGGGGTTACTGGTGTGTCTGCGGTCTTACTTAACCTATGTCCCCCTACCCATCAACAACCTCTCCTTAAACCTCTTCCTGGTTACCCTCTGTCCCCATACCTATCCAACCAATGTTACCCTAGCCCTCCTTCCTTGCTGGGGTTTTGGAGGCCTGCGTAAGGTCACACTTGCAGGCACCAAAACCGCAGTGGGGTTGGTTGGTTTGTGCCACTTCCGTGGCTCAGAGCTGTGGACCCTGTCAGAAGCACAAGCCCATGTGTTTTTGGGTGCCCGAGTGGCACGACCCAGCTGCGCCATGGACGACCTCACCAAGGCCCTGCATGAGCTGCAAGCTGAGCACAAAGCCACCAGGCAGGAATATGCCACATTAGCGACCTAAGTACGCAGCTTAGCTGCGCAAACTGCACCACTACCCAGCGGCACTTCCTCCAGTCCGGTCCCAGTGCAGGTGCAAGAGACTCCAGAGCCTGTAATCCCCTTGGCTCCACCCGAACAATATGTGGGGGATCCACAGAAGTAGCAAACATTCCTCATCCACTGCCGTCTGCACTTCCTTACAAAACCTGCAGCTTTCAGGTCCATTCAGGCCAGAACGGCCTTCGTGATTTCCTAGTTGAGTGGAGACGCACCGGCATGGGAAAATCCCCTGGTTTAAAGGGATGACAGGGTTCTGTACGACTGGGAAGGTTTTCTCAAGGAATATGGGAAGATATTCAATAGACCGGCCACCGCAATGTGTAAAGATAGGGAATTGCTAGCGCTACAGCAAGGCAGCACAGAGTTGATTACATATGTTACCCAGTTCAACCGTTTGGTGGCCGAGGCCAACTGGCCTGAGAGAAGAGGATGTCCCTTTTCGACCTAGGCCTTCGAGATGAGCTGAAGGATCAAACCGCACAGGTAGACCCCGAACTTCGCGAATGCCCAGCCATGACTGATCTGGCGCTGCGCTTAGATCACCAACAGGCCGAACGGCGGGGTGACAGGAGGCGGGACGAGCCACGACCAATCGCTAGATTAGACCAGTCCCAACCCCCACGAATCCCTGAGAAGCAAGGCAGGGATGAACCCATACAAATCGCGTCAACCTGGGGCCCGCTCACTAAAGATGAGAAGAACCGGCAACAGAAAGAGGGTCTGTGCATGTATTGTGGAACCGCGGGTCATTTTGTCCGGGAATACCCCTCTAAGACTAAGACGCAGGGAAACGCCTCAGCTCAGCGGTTGTAGGGTTCATACAGTTGAGCCTGGAAGTTACAGGAGCTCCGACCATTGACTACGCCAATTACGCACCGCTTTTCACCTCATAAGGCCAATTGAGTTTTCTGGGTCAGAAGCTCCAGGTCGCTATGCTCATAGATTCTGGAGCCATGGGAAATTTCATTGACATTGCATATGCAGCAAGGATAGGGGCTCATTTGTGTTCCAAGGAGAAACCAGAAGCTGTGCGAGCAGTGGACGGCACTACGCTGAGTTCGGGTCCCATAAACCACTGCATGCGGGTCTTGAAGCTGTACTGCAGAAAGGACCACCATGAGGAGATCCGTTTTGATCTCATTGCTGCACCACAATTTGGAGTTATATTTGGGCTTCCATGGCTCCATAAACATGATCAACAGGTTCAATGGTCCAAAGGAGCAATCAGCCTAGCTTCACCATGTTGCCTAAGGCATTGTACTAACCAAGGGCCGGAGCATTCAGTACCAGGGGCCGAGAAGTCCAAACCTGCGTTTTCGGTCTCATCGGAAAAAACAGACTTCAGTGGTTTGCTGCAGTAGTACCGGGATTTTCAGGACGTGTTTGGAAGCAAGCTGCGGAAACACTACTGCTCCATCGGCCATTCGATTCTCGCATAGATTTGGAGCCAGGTGCAGTAAAACCGTGCAGGAGCATATATGCCCTAATGGAGGCGGAGACAGAACACTTGCACAACTACATAAAAACTAATCTTTGCAGCGGGTTCATCTGGCACTCCATTTCCCCTGTGTCGTTGCCTCTCTTCTTCATGCCTAAAAACAGTGAGACCTTTGTACATGAATTGATTACTGCGGAATCAACTGCATTACTATAAAAAAATGTTATCTGCTTCCCTTGATACCCGTCCTGTTGGATCAGGTGTAGGACGCATCGGTATACGCGAAGCTGGACCTCAGAGACGCTTATCATCTGGTGCGGGTGCGTGCAGGGGACAAGTGGAAAACGGCTTTCCGAACAAAGTTCGGCCTTTACGAGTACCAGCTCATGCCGTCCGGTCTCTGCAACACGCCTGCTGCCTTCCAGGATTTCCTAGATGAAGTCCTCTGTGAATACCTAGATGTGTTTGCCGTAGTGTAAATCGATGACATCTTGATATACTGTCAAAACACGCAAGACCACATAAAACATGTGAGAGCGGTGCTGCAAAGATTAAGGGAGCACAATTTGTTCACCAAACTAGAAACATGCGAGTTTCACTGCACTACAGTCGAGTTCCTGGGGTACTTCCTGACCCCATCAGGGGTACAGATGGACCAGCGGAAGGTACAGGCTATATTAGCATGGCCGGCCCCTTCCTCAGTGAAGGACGTACAATCCTTCCTGGGATTCGCCATCTTTTACCAGCGTTTCATTAAAAACTTCTCCGATCTGGTCACGCCTGTTACTTCCTTACTTCGGAAGGGGCGTGAGTTCCTTTGCGACAGCGCAGCTGAACATGGATTTCAGCAACTCAAAGGAGCGTTTACCTCAGCAGTGGTCCTCAAACATCCAGACCTAGCTCAGCCATTCGTGGTGGAAATGGACGCATCTAACTATGCGTTGGGCACGGTCCTCTCTCAGCGGGATCCACAGACTAGATTGCTGCACCCAGTAGCTTACCATTGGCGCAAACTGCTGCCCATGCAGGCCAATTGCACCATAGCTGACCGTGAGCTATTAGCAGTCAAATCTGCATTCGAAGAATGGAGGCATTACCTCCTAGGGGCTCATCATCCCATCACAGTCATAACTGACCATCGCAGCTTACAATTCATCAAAACAGCTAAGACTCTCAGCGCTCTGCAGCTCTGCTAGGCTTTGTTTTTCACAGATTTCGATTTTCTTATCACGTACTGGCATGAGACAGACAATAGGAAAACAGACATACTCTCGCGATACCCAGAGCCAGATGAGAAAGGGCCTGCAGACCCACAACCTATTATTCCAGCAGCTCAGATTGTGGGAGCTGTGGGTAGACCAAATGTATTTGAAGATGTGCAAAAGGCCATGTCAACTTGGGAGCTGCAGGACTGGTGTACTGCAGATGTGCGACATACATTGGTGGATGGGCTCCCGTACCACGCCAATGCCCTATATTTGCCCACAGAAAACTTGAGAAGAGAGGTTATGCATTAGTGCCACGACTCCTCATTGGCTGGACACCCTGGGATTGCTAAAACCCAGAAACTGGTACCTCAACACTTCTGGTGGTCTGCATCGAGAAGTCTGACTTTATGTATCCGACTGTGAAACATGTAGCAGGCACAATGCCAGTCACCAGAGCCCCACAGTCCTGCTTCAACCGTTACCCACACCACCAGTTCCTTGGCACACGGTCACGATGGAGCTCCTTGTGGGTCTGCTGCCCATTCAAAAATATACCTCTATATTTGTAATAGTGGATTCGCTCACTAAAATTGGCCATTTCATCCCGAGCTCTTCCTGCAGAGCATGGTACGGTTACATGGCCTACCGATCTGCATCATCACTGATAGGCGCCCACAATTCACGCCCCGATTCTGATGCTCATTCTGTAAAATGATAGGAATGGAGGTTAGTCTGTCCCCAGGGTACCACCCGGAAACGCACGGGCAGACAGAGAAGGTGAATCAGGGACTAGAACAGTACCTGCGATGCTATGCCACCAACACCGAAACATATTGGGTGCAATATGTCTGGCTGGCCGAGATCGCATTCAACAACGCTGTACACGAAGCACACCCCGTTATACGGTATGTACGGGTTCCATCCACGAGTCTTGCCATGGCAGCTGCACTCCCGCAACCGTACCTGCCCACGTTAGTGGGATAGCATGCTCACGCCCATCAAGTCTGGTCAGACATCCAGACCAATTTAAATCAAGCCAAAATTACATACAGGCAATATGCTGACAAGCATCCTCGAAAAAGCCCACAATACAAGAAAGGGAACCGTGTATGGCTGTCCACTCGAGATATCCGAATGCAGGGTCCTCGAAAACTGCAACCACGATACCTTGGTCTCTTTACCATAACTGATGTTATCAATCCGGTAGCCGTTCGGCTAGAGGTCCCAAGCCAGGTAAAAATACACCCGACATTTCATGTATCCTTGTTGAAGCTCGCTCGCCCCACTGTCCTTACCAGCAAACCTCCCTCCATCTTGTTACAGGGCCACCCAGAGTACAAGGTGAAAGCTGTTCTAAATTCCCAATTAAGGATGGTCAGGTATACTATCTAAACCACTCGGATGGATATGGTCCGGAAGACCGGTCCTGGGAACCAGCCCGCAATGTCCATGCCCCCAGACTAGTGCGTGCCTTCCATAGCAATCATCTGGAGAAACCCAAGCCAAGGCCCTTGTGTGCGGCGGGGGGGTTGGGGGGAGTACTGTCAGGACTGGGGGTCAGAGTTTGTTTGGCATGAGTGCAGGGAGTAACAGGGGCTCAAAGAACCCACCACCAACACCAAACAAATACTCAAACCAGAGACAAAGGGGTTTCAGAACATTTAAGCCTTATCAAAGGCTTCTGTGCCCTCATTGCAGGAAGGAGGGTTACAGGACCACAGCTACCAGCAGCCCCGAGGCCAGGAACTACAAAAAGCAGGCCACGATGGGAGTGGCACTTTCGCACGCATGTGCGCCAAGCTAAGCACAGGGCTTGTGCTCAAGAATACACCCAGGCAAGATGTTTCCCGAGCAGCTCCGGGCACAGGGATATACGTGATGGGCCACGCCCCACGGGATCTCAATCCCAGCACCTCGCCCAGACAAGATAAGTGCTGCAGTGCTTCCTAGGGCAGTGGGAATGCAGGGGGACATGCGCAGGGGGCCAAGCCCTGCCCAGAAAAGGCTGCTGCTCCCCATTAAGCTAAGTGTCTCGCGCCGGCAGCTGCATGCCTCAGCCACCCCGCACGAACCCACGCATCCGGCCCAGTACACAAAAGGCAGCATTTAGACAGCATACAGGCTGTCAAGACAGACCACGAACAACCAGACCTCTGAGCCGCATGCAAATTAGCCATGTGCAGCTTCACAAAGCTGCATGTCCATAGCCACATGTGGCCCCCAAATAAAAGCTGCATGACCAAAGCCATGTGCAGCCCCAAAACAAAGCTGCATGTCCACAGCCACATGTGGCCCCAAGCAAAGCTGCATGTTCATAGCCACATGTGGCCCGCTAACCATAGACGCTGCATGCAAAGCCACATGCGTGGCATTAGCGCCCCCGAGCTACTAACTTAAGCCACCATAGCCTTCCTCAGTTGAACACATGCCATGTACATGTGAGTCAAGTGAAGTCATACTCTTTGTGAACTAATATTGGCTCTCTTTGCAGCATTTGAACTGTTCCCGCTGTCTCGTCCAGAGAGCACGCAGGCGAGGAGTCAACAAGGGACACTCCAGCAGCTGGCAACTATACCCAGAGCTAAGTGCTTCTCTGTTTAGTACTGGCACAAGCCAGTGTCATTGTTACTCATGCATTGTGGGGAATGTATGTATGTATGAAGAGAGTGTGCTCTGGCGTTACTGCTGTGTGTACGGTCTAACTTACCCTATGTCCCCCTGCCCATCCAGAACCTCTCCCTAATTCTCTTCCTGGTTACCCTCTGTCCCCATACGTATCCAACCAACGTTACCCTAGCCCTCCTTTCTGCTGGGGTTGCGGAGGCATGTGTAAACCAAGACTTGCAGGCGTCAAAACCGCAGTGGGGGTGTATAGTTCGTGCCACTTCTGCGCCTCGGAGCTCTGGACCCTGTCAAGCTCTAAGAGGACCAAGCAGAGGATTTCACTGTACTTCTATTGGCCCAAGATGGGTGCAGACATAGAGCCACGCTGTAGCAGTTGTCACACCTGCCAGTTATCTGGTGAGAGTGGATCCAAGAATGTGGCACCCTTAGTGCCTCTCCCAGTTGTGGGAGTTCCTTTTGAGAGGATGGGGATTGACATTGTTGGTCCCCTAGACACTCCCACATCTTCAGGCAACCAGTTTATATTGGTTGTGGTGGACCATGCCACAAGATACCCTGAAGCAATTCCAATGAGAACTGTTCTCAGGCAGTGCCTAAGGCCCTACTTAGTATTTTTACCAGAGTAGGATTTCCTAAGGAGGTTGTATCCGACAGGGAGTCGTATTGTATGTTCCACTACATGCAGGCCATGTGGAAAACCTCTGGGGTCGCCTACAAGTTCTCAGCTGCCTACCACCCTCAGACAAATTGGTTGGTAGAGAGGTGTAATAGAAACACGAAGAGCACGATTGGAGCTTTGGAAGAATCACTTAGAGGAAAGTGGGACCTTCTTCTGCCATGCCTTCTATTTTCCTGCAGAGACGTTCCTCAAGCTGGAGTGGGTTTCAGCCCCTGTGAGTTACTTTATGGTCATCCAGTCAGAGGCCCTTCGGCCCTGATTAAGGAGGGTCTGGAAAGTGCTCCTTCCCTCAAGCCAGTACAAATTACTGACTATGTGCTTGGCCTCAGACAGAGGATGACACGTATGATGACGGAAGCTGCACTTATGATGACAGAAGCTACTGAGAATGTGATAGCTGGTCAAGCTCTGGTTAAGCAATGGCACGACCAGAGTTCTCATAATGGTCCCAGTAAGACAGATGTCTTACAGGACACATGGACAGGACCCTTCAAGGTTGTGGGAAAACTTGGAGAAGTCAATTATTTGGTAGACTTGGGCAACCCCAAGTAGGCCCCTAGGGTCTTTCATGCCCACCGGCTGAAGGCCTATGTTTCCAGACCAGAGACAGGAACTTTGCGCTTAGCTTCTGATCAAGAAGAAGAGGAGAGTTAGCCTCTCTCAGATCTTCTAAGGGGGCACCATTCAGATGGGTCAGTAGAAGAGATAGACCTCTCTACTAATCTGACAAGGCAGCAAAGGGAGGAGTGCAGAGCTTTGTTGACTCACTTTGCCCCTCTGTTCTCACTTACAACAGGCTTGACCCCTTGGGGCCAGCATGACATTGACACTGGTGATAGTCTAACTGTTAAAAGCAGGGGCTACAGGATGTCAGTAATGTGAGGAATCACATAAAAGAAGAGGTCAATAAGATGCTTGACCAGGGAGTGATTGAACATTCCACAAGTCCATGGGATAGCCCGGTTTTGTTGGTACCAAAGGCAGGAACTAAGGAATGTAGATTCTGTGTGGACTATAGGGTATTAAATACAGTCACTAAGACTGATGCCCATACCTTGCCAAGGACAGATGAACTAGTGGATAAGCTGGGCTCAGCGAAATTCCTCAGTATGTTTGACCTGACAAGTGGTTATTGGCAGATTGCCATGACTGACCAGTCCAATTTGAAGACAGCATTATCAACGCCAGAAGGCTTGTACCAGTTTAAGGTCATAGAATGCACCTGTCACATACCAGAGAATGGTTAACCATGTTCTGAATGGGTTAGAGAACTTCTGCATGGCATACCTGGATGACATAGCAGTGTTCAGCCCTTCCTGGGAAGAACATCTTGACCAGCTGGGACATGTGTTGCAGGCCCTTCAACAGGCCAATCTAACCATCAAAGCAAATAAATGCCAAGTTGGCCAGAGTAAAGTGTTCTACATTGGTCATGAGGTAGGAGGAGGGGAGATCAAGCGCGTACCCAGCAAAGTACAGGCTACTCAAACTCAAGTAAGAGCCTTTGTATGACTTACTAGTTATTACAGGCACTTAATTGAGAACTATGGGACCATAGCTTCTCCTCTGAATACCATATCCTCCCTCAAGTACCATAAAAACGTCAAGTGGAATGAGGACTGTGAAAAAGCCTTCCAGGGGCTGAAAGATGCCCTCTGTAAAGCTCCAATGCTGAGAGCTCCAGATTAGATTACACTCAGGCCTTTCTAGTCCAAACTTATGCTTCCAACACAGAGATAGGAGGAGTCTTGAGCCAATTTGATAGCAAAGGCAGGGAACACCCCATCTGCTTTATTAGTAGAAAATTAAAAGATAGGAAAACAATGTCGGCATTCATTGAACATGAATGTTTTTTTATTGTGTGAGCCCTGAAGAAATTCAGACCATACATCTATGGAACTACTTTCAGGATTCAAACAGACCACCAACCCATAAGGTGGCTGATGCAGATGAAAGGAGAAAACCCAAAACTGCTCAGGTGGTCCATAAGCCAACAAAGCCCTGACTTCACTATTGGGCACAGGTCAGGTACCAACATAAGAATGCTGATGGTCTCTCCAGAGAGTACGACAGACTAGATCAAGAGAGCCATCCAGGAGTGGATTAGATCCTCCTGTCCCTAGTCTGGGGGGACGAGTGTTAGGGAGATTTATCATTATTGTCCTTCATCCCCTCTCCTATTGAGACCCCCAGCACTTTCTGCTGGACTTCTGGACCTTTTCCTTTTAATCCTGAATGAGTGGAGCCTTTTTCCACTCATTCATTATTGTGGGCTCTGTCTTTTGGAACTCTATTCTTTGTAATCTACCTGTTCTATGGAATCTGTCTGCTCCATAGCTCTTAAAGGAACCTGTGTTTTACTACTGCAGCACACAGCTGTGTGCTTGTGAATCCTTATGGGCAGTGTTGCTGGGGAGGGGAGCCTCAGAGTCCTCCTTTAAGATTATTTTTCTATATCCTTAATGTAAGTACAGTTCTTAAGGATAGAGAGCTGCCTAGTGTCTCTGCCAAAACTCTATAGACAGAGATTGGCACACCCCACCTTCAGTGGCGTGGCAAAGGGATACTAAGTATCACCCTTCTCTCTGCTCCTGTGACTTTTTAGTCACGTAGGCAATAACCTAGTTATGGCTGGTGGCAGTGGACGTCTTCTACCAACTATTGTGTATTTTTTATATTGCAGTCTATGTCCATAGCCTCAGTAGTGCACACTAGGGGCACCCAAGTACCACTTGGGGCCTCCCTTCTTTTTTTGTCATTACTAACGTGGTTGTTCTTTGTTAGCGATTCTTCTAGTATGCTGGGAGTGGGAGGTCTGTGTGTGTTTTTGCCTTTGGAGGGAACCAGTAGGTATCCCCACATAGGCTCCACAGTCTCTGGGCAGGCAGGAAGTGGAGGAGGAGTCTTCCACCCCCCTGTCCTTTGTCTGCCAGAGTGCATGGATAGGACCAGCTCCCATGGGGGGGTCTGGCTGTCCTGATTGGACAGCCAAACGCCACTTTCTGTAAAATGCTAAGCGAGATTGCAGAGGAGTGTGTGCTGGAACTGTATAAAAGGCGAGGCTCCTGGAGTGTAAAGCAAGTCGACCACAGGAAACAAAAGTAACCAAAGAAGAAGACAACCAGAGACGCCTGCAGACCCTTTACAAGACCGTGAACCGACCATTGCTGTCCTGACCCTGTTTTCTATGTGACAGAGGAGCTCCCAAGAGGATGACTCCTTCCCTTTGGCTGGTTGGCAACCAGTCCCAAACAGACTTTGAAACGAGCCATCTCCCGAGGTCCTAGGAGCTTCCAGAGCTGCAGAAACCCAATACCAGGAGACCTGCTGCCCATTTCGAGTGCATCATCGTGTAAAGGCTGAATCTGTCAAAATCTGTGCTGAGCCTGTAAGGACACTCCAGAGATCCGATCCAACTCACCCAGACCCCCTCACCAGAGTGTGGGACTGTAGAAAGCGAAGAAGAGTGAACCAAGAAGTTGCTGAAAGTCGTGCTACAGGTCCTCCCTCGAGAGTGCTGCTGAGAGACACCTTCCATTGTCCTGCCTTTCGTCACCAGACCAAGGAATCCGGAGGTCGTGGCCAGAGCTGCCACTTCGCGGAGGAGCCAACACCAACACTTTCTTCAAACCAAAGGTACTGTGGGGGAAAATATATTGCTTATCTGATCCCAAGAAGTCACTGCAGAGCGTTGGAGTGCACATAGAGGTGTCCAGGGGAACCCCCTGTTACCTCTGACCCAAGCTGCTGCTTGTGTCCCCTTCTCAAGTCTGTTTTTAGGTCTCCTTTGTTAGTTGCTAACTTGCTACTTCAATAACTTTAGACACTGGAAGAAATCCGCAGGAACTCTTCATTATTCACTGTCTGTCAAGACTTCAAGCCCTCTCCGAACTTTGGACTTTAAAGACTTGTCAGGTGAAGAAACTGTCTCTAGAACTTTGAACTCAGCTCATGTTGCACTAACCAATTATTTTCCTCCCTTTAAGTGACTTTTCTATATGTGTTTGCAGAGTAAATGCATTACTGTATGACGTGTTGAAAACCGCATGAGTACGCAGTTACCGATAATACGATAACCTTGTCTTTTCCCTTTCTAATGATGGTACAAATGTATACGCGCACAAACAAACACAGAACTGAAAGTGCCCTTTGAAGTGTATTATCTAGTATTCCTAAGTGTTCTACCATAAAAGTCTGAAGTATTTAAAGTGATTCTGGTGTAAATATAATAAATATGACATGCATTACTCACCGTAATACCATTTCTGATGTTTTTATCTGCTTAGATTCACATGCTGTGCATATAGTCTGACATCTAGTGGTAATCGCAGAATATTGCATCTTGTCTTTCGAGGATCGAAAGGGGACGTCAACATGGGCGTGCCTGTAACACTATCCCTAACGTGACGTATAGTGTACCCAAAATCCCTCACGCATCGAGGTCCCTCCAATTGTATTTTTTATGCTGTGAGGGAGCCTTATGACTATCGTGAGTGAGTAGAGAAAATAAATAAGTAGAGGTAAGATGTCTATGTTCCTTCCATCTGAGCGGGGAGGAAGGGTGGACGCCTGTGAATCTAAGCAGATAAAATCATCAGAAATGATATTATGGTGAGCAATGCATGTCGTCTGATGCTTGTGAATCTGCTTAGAATCACATTCTGTGCATAGACTAGCGAGCAGTACCCGGAGTTGGAGGAGGGAGGTGAGAAGGAACAGTAGTGAAGAGATGTCTTAGTACCGCTTGGCCCACTTGAGAATCACACCTATAGTGAGTATCCAGGCAGTAGTGTTTTGTAAAGTTGTGTACAGAACTCCAGGTTGCCGCCTTGCAAATAGACGAGAGGGACATTTGCATTGAATGCTATGGAAGCCCCAGTGCCCCGAGTAGAGTGTGCTCTAGGCTGGAAGAGCAGATCTCTCTTGGCAAGAGTTTAACAGACAATCCACTTAGAGTTGGCCGATTTAAAGACAGGGTCCCCTTCTCTACCAGCCGCCACAGAAATGAAAAACTGCTTGGTCTTTCTAAGTGGTCTAGTCTATATATGACAGCCCTGCACACATCCAGTGTGTGTAGGCTTCTTTCTGCCACGCTAGTGGGGTTCTGGAAAAAGGTGGGCAGTTCTATTGATTGGTTCACATGGAACTTTTAAATGAATTTGGGCGCAAACCGTCGGTGAGTGCGCAGAACCAACTTGTCTTTGTGGATAGTGACAAATGGGTCTAAAACTGAAAGGGCCTGTAGTTCACTAACTCTCCTTATGGAAGTGACTGCCACCAGGAAGGCGGTCTTGTGAGTGAATGCTTTAAGGCTGGCCTTATGCATCTGTTCAAAGGGAGATCCCATAAGTCTAGTTAGTACCACATTTAGGTCCCATCGGGGAGCTGGGTTTGAAATTGGGGGTTTGGAGTCTCTTCACCCCTTCCATGAAGGCCTTGATTACTGGGATCTTCCACCACAACAATTTTTGCTGGGACGTTGTATAGGCTGAAAGTGCAGCTAGGTGTACCTTCAGGGAATTAAAAACAAGACCTGGGTCAAGAAGGTGAGTCAGGTATAGCACAATATGAGTAGGAAAGCAGTCTATGGGATTGATGCTCTTGGAATTACACCAGATGACGAGCGTTTCCACTTATTGGAGTAGCAATGTCTGTGTTAGGCTTTCTTGCTTCTCTAAGTATGTCCATGCATCTGTGCGGAAGTTGGAGGTGCCCGAACTATATTTGTATTTGTATTTATTTTTTTTAACAATTGAGAATCAGGCAAACAAAACATTAAGTAGAGCAATTAACTGGAGGAGAGAAGGAGAGTAGTGCAGTAGAACTGAGAGGGAGAGGGGGGGAGGGTAAGAGGGGGAAAGGAAAGGAAGGGGTGAAGGAAGAGAATGGGGGAGAAGATCAAGGAGAAAAGGCAAGGAGGGAGGGGAGCAGGAAGGGGGAGGAGAAGGAGAGATTTGAGGGAAGTTCGGAATGAGGAAAAGGTGGAAATAGAGCAGAGTGAGAGAGGTAAGGATTTCCAGTGCCGGGGGGCTAGGAGATGGAAGGAGCGGAAACGAGATGAGGCACAAGGGGAGGGAGGAACAGTGAGAAGGAAGTGGTCGCAGAGCGAAGGGAGCGGGAGGGAGTGTAGAACGAGAAGAGGGAGGAGAGATAAGGGGGAGCAAGACCGTGGAGAGATTTAAAGACTAGGCAGAGAAATTGAAATTTGAGATGGGAGTGAAAGGGAAGCCAGCCAAGGGAGGTAAGGGAAGCAGAGATGGAGTCACGGGGGGAGAGGAGACAGAGGGTGCGGACGGCAGAGTGGTAGATAGATTTAAGGGGGGCGAGTTGAGAAGTAGGAAGTCCAAAGAGCAAGGAGGAGCAGAAGAAGAGGCGAGAGAAGATAACGGATGAGATTAAGAGTTTAGTGGCATGGAAAGTGAGAGAGGGGAGGACTTTACGAATATTAAAAAGGTGGAAGCGACAGGCACGAGACATGAGAGAGATGTGATGGGAAAAGATGAGAGAGGGGTCAAAGTGGATGCCAAGGTTGCGAGCGTGGTCAGAGATGGGGCGATTAGAAGGGGGAAAATGAATGAAAGGAGGAGGAGAGGGAGGGGAAGAGAGTTGGAGGGGAAGAAAACTACTTCAGTTTTATCAGTGTTAAGGGAAAGGAAGCGAGAAGACATTGAATTTTTTATAGCAGTAAGGCAGGAGGAGAGTTTAAGATGGAGGTCAGTAGAGAAGGAAGAGAAGGAGAGGAAGAGTTGAGTATCAACGGCGTAGAAATGGTGAGAAATGCCAAATGAGGAGATAACTGGGGCGAGGAGGGAGGTATAGAGTGAGAAAAGGAAAGGGCCAAGTAACGAGCCTTGGGGTATTCCATATTCCAGAGGCTGGAATATGGAGACCTCATATATATATGTATATAATATATATATATAGAATTATATATATGACCCCAGGAGCCAGGCCGCTAAGTTGAGAGTTTGCGGGCATGGATGAAGTGTTTCCCCCTTGTCCTGCGATAGCATGTTGTATGCGCAAGGCAGTTTCATTGGAGATGAGATCGACATCTCCATCAAATGGGAGAAACAGAGTTGGCGGGCGCACATAGGGGCCACCAATATCATGGTTACTGTTTCCTGGTGCATCTTGTGCACTATCCTGTTGAGTAGGGGAGTCGGGGGAAACGCGTAAAGAAATTTCCCTGACCATGGTATCCAGAGACCGTTCCCCTTGGAGCGGTTCTGAGGGTATCTGGAGGCGTAATCTGGGCACTGTGAGTTCTCCAGAGTTTCGAACAAGTCGATCTCTGGGGAGCCCAATTCTGCGAAAGCGTTGGAGACAATGGGGGTCATGACAAGGTAGGAGGTAACCATGCCGATATTAGCGGCATGGCTACCCCCTTACCGGGTACCGTGTCCGGGTTCCTTGAATGAGGAATTACCGGGCCATTCCGACCTTGGAGGGCCCGATAATTCCTCATTCAAGGAACCCAGACACGGTACATCCCCATTCCCATTCGAACCCCCATAGGGCTCAATGGGAATGGGGATGATGCTAACAACGGGCCCGTTAATAACCCGTTAATAACGGGCCCGTTGTTAGCATCCTCGTCTGCTAGCGGGACCCGCTAAGGGCGCAGACTCGTAATGTGGCGGTAAAGGGTTGACGGCTCCGGCACCTTTACCGGCGCCGTTAACCCCTTACTGCCGAACTTGTAATGACCCCCAATGTCTTTGTGTAGTCACCATTCATACTCTGTGGGTAGAGGGAAGTCTCTGCTGAGCATGTCTGCCAGAAGATTGAGTTCCCCTGAAACGTGTTGAGACAGGAGGAACATTCTGTGTTTGAGAGCCCACTTCCAAATGTTCTGGGACAGTTTGGATAGCCCTGGAGAGTGAGTGCCCCCCTGTTTGTTCAGGTAATACATGGCCTTGGTGCTGTCTGTGAGGGCCAGTACTGTCTCTCCCTGTAACTGTGTCTGAAAGGCGTTCAGAGCCTTGAACACTGCTAACAACTCCAACAGGTTTATGTGGTTGGATGCTACTGCTGGGGACCAAACGCTGTGCGCTGTCTGTTGAAGGAGGTGAGCCCCCCACCCCGTGAGGGATGCATCGTCTTGAGAGTGGCTTCAGCTGCGGGATTGGTGAAGATCTTCCCCTTCAAGAGGTTTTCCCTCAAACACCACTGCAGAGAGAGAACGAGGGCTGCCGAGACAACCACTAGATCGTCCCATTGTCCACTGGCCTGACACCATTGGCTGTTGAGCCACTCTTGCATGGGGCACATGCGTAAACGTGCGTGAGGGACTAAATAAATGCAGGATGCCATCATTCCTATCAGTCGCATGGCCTTGCGTATGGTCACCTCTCGACTGGCTACATATTGAGGGATTTGAAACAGCATGTTTGGACCCTCTCATTGGAGGGGAAGACGAGGCCGTCTTCTGTCTGAATTAGAGCCCCCAGAAATTGCTTGACTTGGCTGGGGTCTAGGCTGGACTTCTTCTTGTTTATCGAGAATCCCAGACTGAAGAGTAGATCTATCGTCTTCTGGGTATTTGACAGGCATGTTTTGTAAGAATCCCCTGTTATGAGCCAGTTGTCGAGGTAAGGATAAACTGGGATGGATTGTGTTAGGGAGAATTCTCAGAAATGTGCTTATTTTCCTTCACCTTAGAGACCCCCGGCAACTTTGCTGGATTTTGAGGACTTGCTTTTTTTCCCTGGAGAGAGTGTGAGCCTTTTCCCCCCTCTCAGGTATTTTGATGTGTGTTTTACTCTTGTGTTCTTTGGTTATGGAGTTTTAGATAACCCCGTAAGCATCATCTTTTTATTGTTGTGTCACACAGCACCTTTAGGGCAGTGGCACATGGGTGTCCTATGGACTCCCCAAGGTTTAAATACCTTCTCTGAGACTGACTACTGTCTCCCAGGGAATGTAAAGTTAAATTGACTTTACTAGTCTTTTTAAATTCATAGACCCAGCACACCCTATATTCCTATAGAGTGCTGGAGGGGTTGCCTAGGATCCCTTATGTCTAAACACTCTTGTAACAGTCAAATGTTACCCTTTCCTATTGAAATGGCTGGTGGCAGTAGTTTTATAATGAACTACCATGATTTTTCCCGACCGCGAACACCGGTAACTAAAAATCAGGTCAGCCATGTTTTCCAATATGGCGCCCAAGACCCCTCTGTAAAAACAAATACTGGTTATCTTTTTTCGCCGTTTCTTTGTGGAAAGTTCATTCTTGGGTTTAACTCTGCGTGCGGGATTGGCTGGCGGACTGTCCGGCAAGGACAGCCACCCTGCTAGGTGAGTGGCAGCTAGGCTGGAATGAATGGGAGAAAACTGTTTAAACGGCGAGTCTCCAGGACTGGAAGGCAGAGTCGACCACTGGAACGAAAGAACCGAAGATGAGCTGTTGTACTAGTGCCAAAGGCAGGAACCAAGGAGTTGAGATTCTGTGTGGACTATAGAGCTCTTGATGCAGTCACCAAGACTGATGCCCATCCTTTACCTAGGACAGATGATCTGGTGGATAAACTTGGCTCAGCCAAGTACCTCAGTACATTTGACCTAACATCAGGCTATTGGCAAATAGCCCTGACATACCATGCCAAGGAGAAAACTGCATTTTCAACCCCAGCAGGCCTCTACCAGTTTAAGGTAATGCCTTTCGGACTAAAGAATGCACCTGCAACATTCCAAAGGATGGTTAATCAGGTTCTGAATGGGATGGAGGACTTCTGCATGGCATACTTGGATGACATTGCAGTGTTCAGTCCTTCTTGGAAAGAACATGTTGACCACTTAGGATATGTTTTGCAGGCTCTTGAGCAGGCCCATCTGACCATAAAGGCAAGTAAATGTCAAATTGGTTAGAGCAAAGTGGTCTACCTTGGACATGAGGTAGGAGGAGGTGAAATAAGGCCATTGCCTAGCAAGGTTCAAGCTGTACAAGACTGGGCCACCCCTACTACTCAAACCCAAGTGAGAGCCTTCTTAGGTCTCTCTATTTATTATAGGAACTTCAGTGAGAACTATGGGTCCATATCTTCTCACTTACATGTAGTCTCCTCACCCAAATTTCCTAAAAAGGTCAGATGGAATGAGGAGTGCAGTAAGGCATTTGAAGGACTTAAGAAAGCCCTTTGTCAAGCTCCAGTTCTAAGAGCTCCTGACTATAGCCAAACCTTCATTGTGCAGACAGATGCCTCCAATACAGGTATAGGTGCAGTTTTGAGTCAGCTGGATGAGAAAGGTAGGGAGAACCCCATCTGCTTCATTAACAGGAAACTGAAGGAACCAGAAACAAGGTGGGCAACCATTGAAAGAGAATGTTTTGCTATTGTGTGGTCACTGAAGAAGTTTAGACCATACTTGTATGGATCTACTTTTGTGATTCAGAATGACCACAAACCCTTGAGATGGTTAATGCAGTTGAAAGGGGAGAACCCAAAACTACTGAGATGGTCCATCAGCCTACAAGGGTTTGATTTTACCATTGAACACAGGTTGGAGTGTAATCACCAAAACGCTGATGGTCTCTCCAGAATATTTGACCGAATGGAGTAAGGAGATTCATCCAGGGGTGGATTAAATACTCCTGTCCCTTAGTCAGGGGGGCGGGGCGATTGTTAGGGAGAATTCTCAGAAATGTGCCTATTTCCCTTCACCTTACAGACCCCCAGCAACTTTTCTGGATTTTGAGGACTTCTTTTTTTTCCCTAGAGAGAGTGTGAGCCTTTTTCCCCCTCTCTCAGGTATTTTGATGTGTGTTTTACTCTTGTGTTCTTTCGTTATGGAGTTTTAGATAACCCCATAGGCATCATCTTTTTCAGAGTCGACCACTGGAACGAAAGAACTGAAGACGAGCTGAAGGAAGACGACTGCTGCAACTCCTGGACCGTTGGATTGCAAGGTGAAGCCCTGCTACAGGCCCGAATTGCCCGAATCTCCCTCCAGAGAGAAGCTCCTTCAAGGACGGCTTCTTCCTTTGAGTTGGTGGGACCAATCAACTCAGCAAACGTTAAGGTTAACCAGGGGGAAGGATACCAGTTTGTGCTTGGAAGACACAGCTAATTGAGCTGAAGTGACGCAATTTTGTTTGCTCCGACGACGATCCCGTGCAGTGCAGGAGTTCCCGACGTCCTCCCTCTTGTCCCCACGACTGAGGCTCAGGAACAGCGAGACCTGCAGGACCTGCCAGGAACCAAAGTCTTCAGCTGCATCTTTTTGCTCCACTTTAAGGTACTGTGCCATTTGGTTGAGAGATCCTAACTCTCGCGGTGGAAGTTCGTGAAACTTTCCCAACTCACAGGTCTAATCAGCTTGTGACCCAGCATATCTTTCTTTCTCGTCAAAACTACTTCTAAAAACTTTTACAAAGACTTCTCCACTTGTAGCAGGACTGTGTTGTCCTATCCAAGAACACTAGACTACTGACTTTGACCTGGCCTATTGAATTGAACCGACCCTCCTGGTACATTGAACCTTTGGATTATCTAAAAGAAGTGTCTTTCTAACCCTTTGTACAAACCTATGCTTTTTATTCCTATTTAAAAGTATTGAAGTGCCATTTGGCTCCTTTTTCAGTGGAGCGCAAACTGTCTTTATAACTTAGAATTTGATACTGTAGTATATTGGTGTTTAATATTGAGTTGGTTTCTACTAGTGAGAGTTTTCTAAATGACTGTGTAAATAAATGTTTAAGTATTTTTTACCAAGAAACCTTGAGTGTAAAGTGTCTACTTGAACCACTGTGATTCTGCTACTTCTTTGTAACTTCTGCTACTGCTCACATTCCCTCTTGAGATAAGCCTGGCTGCTCAGCTCGGTACCAAAATTGTGTGGTACAGACTTATACCAAAGGTTGGTTTTTGCTTACACCTGTAGTCCTAATTGTGTGTGGTGTTCCCAGAGGGTATTGCTGCAATTCTGCCTAATAGATTGCCTGTGCAGGTGAGCTGCTGCTACTGCCAGTGCCTTTGTAAATCCCCTTGGGGCTGAGGCAATGCCGAAGGGAAGGACCTTGAACTGAAAGTGTTTGTTCTCTATCATGAACCTTAGGTATTTTCTGTGTGCTGGAAACATTGAAATATGAAAGGATGCATCTTTCATGTCCAATGTTGGCATGTAATCCCCCCGTGTTAGTAGAGGGATTACCTCCTGCAGGGTTATCATACGAAACTGTGGTTTGACAAATTTGTTCGCTGGCCACAAGCCTGGCACAGGGAGCATGGTGAGATCCTTTTTGGGTAAAAGGAAGTACACTGAATAAATACCCTTGTTTACCTGTAGAATGGGGATGACTTTGATTGCGCCCTTTTTCTGCAGGATCTCGACCTCGTGCAGTAGGATCTTCAGGCATTCCGAGGTTAGACACCTGGACTTTGTTGGTCGGTATCGAAGTGGCCGGGTGAACTTAATACAATAACCATGGGTGACGGTCTTGAGCATCCACTGGTCTGTAGTAATGCCCTCCCATGCGTGTAAGAATGATGTTATCCCTCCCCCGACCAGGGAGGCAGGGGAGTAGACCCGGATCTGCAAGTCATTTCTGATTGGAGGCCGAGGGAGCCTCTAGGCGTGGCATTGCAACCCCTTGCTTTACCACAGCACTGTCCTCTAGGCGGATACTCATTTGAGGTAGCTACCCCCTTTTCTGAGGACCAGGTCTTACCCTTTCCGTATTGGTTGTGTGGGGAAGATGGGTAGGATTGTCGGCGAAAGGAGCGGCGAGAACCCCCACCTCGCTGTTGGAAGGGCCTTTGAGTAATCTGGTTTAAAGATTTCTAAGTCTCTTTTTCTTTTTTTGCTGTTTCTAGCGCCTCATCTACTGCTTTACCAAACAGGTTCGAGTCTTCCACCGGTTGGTTAATAAAAGACGCTTGTTTTTCTGGCTTGAACCCCGAGTTCTTTAACCAAGTGTGCCTCTTTACAAGGGTATCTTGGGCCAGAGTTCTCCCTGCTGTCTATGCAACATCTAGGGTATTCGTAAGGATATTATGATTCACCTGCCTCCTCTCTGACACAAACGCCAGCAGGCGTGAACGTGCTGGTTCAGGGACCTCTTGAAGGCCTTCCTGGAGCAGGTTCCATTGAACGTCGCAATAGCTGGCCAACAGCGTGGTATTGTTGACAATCCTGGTGGAGTAGACTGCCGCAGTAGTGACACGCTTCCCCAGGGCATACAGTTTCTTGCAGTCCTTGTCTGGTGGTGCTTTACCCATGGAAAAGGGCACACCTGCCCTCTTTCTAGTTGTAGTCACCACGAGGGAATCTGGGTTGGCATGTCCCCGAATGTACAGAGGATCTGTAGGGGTGGGGCAAAACATTTTCTATACCCTTGGGTTCACAGCCCTTGTTTGTGAGCAAGAAGGGGCGATACAGAGTTTAATGGAGTTTAATAAAGGAATAGCCTGGCTTACAGGAAGCTTTTCTTTAAGAATATCTTCCACGAAGTCAGTGGGGGTCATTCCGAGGTTGGAGGTAAGTAACGGTCCTTACCGGCATGGCGCAAATAGCGTGTCCGTGTAGTCATTAGCCCGCTAATAGAGGGCTATTACGACTTCGCGGGCACAAGCTTTGCGCCATGCCGGTAAGGGCATTACCGCCATGCCGTTAAAAGCACGAAAAATGCCCTTAGCGGCATCATACATAGCGCAGATAGCACTACCGGCATGAACCAATGCGGCATTAGCGGTCACCGCTAATAACGGTCATCGTAAATAAGCGTAACCAGAAGTAGCGTCATCGCACAGGAACGGGAAGGAGCACGGCAGCCATCTTTAAAAACACAATCCATTGCCACCGTCAGCACACAGGACCTGTGGGACTCTGCTGTTTGTTAGAAAACCTTCTCCAAACACACCACAATGCCCAAGGCCCTTAAGAAGGGAGCTGCCCACCAGCGCAAGGAGCGCTTCAATGAGGATGAGTTGGAGATGCTAGCCGGGACACTGCAGGAGCATGCTGGGATTGTGTTTGCCATCAGCATGAAGAGGGAGGCCATCTTAAAGAAAAAAGAGATCTGGGCACTTGTGGCACAGAACTTTAGTGCAGTTGGAAACACCCCACGCACACAAAAGACTGCCGTAAGCGCTGGGACGACTTGCGGCTCAGAGTAAGGAACATACTCTCCGTCAACAGGAGCCAGGCAATGGCAACAGGGGGAGGTGCCAGCTCACCCATCAAGTTGACCCCATGGGAGGACACCTGCGCCAGCATGATTGGAATGGAGGGGATAGAAGGTGTCGGTGACATGGAGTGTGGCGCCACAACATTGGCCGAAGGAGGTGAGTGTCCTAAGAAAACACTGTCATGCAGAGTCTGATGAAAGTCAACCAATATGTCAGTCCAAAGAGGCAAGCCATGGCCCAACACACACACACTCCCAGCAAAGTAGGCGGATGCAATACAGACACATGCAGATGCCTGCAGCAAGGCAATGCAGTACCTGACACATACCACACAAAGATGTAAATGCCATAAGTCACACAGCATGCAGGCCCCAACAAATATGCATGTCAGATAGCATGGGTCTTGGCCAACATGAGTGACCCCGACGTATGCCTGCATAACCCACCCATGTATCAAACAACGTGAACATTCAAATCTCAAATGCCTATTACCCTCAATTGTGTGGATGATCAATTGTCCAAATGTATGTATGATGACTATCAAAACATCACTCATGCCGTCCCTCTCTTCGACCCCCACAGGCTCTGACCATGACAGCGATGGCCAGGACTCAACCCCTGCGAAGACCACACCCCGGAAGAGGTCCCGGGATGATGCCAACCGCCCTTCGACCTCGAAGGGACAACCCAGGGGCCGCCGTGCACCACCAGTCAAGACCCCCCAGGTTGCCAGTGCACCGGTGCTGCCAAGGGCCGTAGAGGCGGAAGCACCAATACCCATTGCCCAGCCTGAGGAATCAGCCGAGGCACCACACTCGGAGGAGTCAAGTTTGGCTGGGGAGGTGGCAGCCACAGCACCCCAGGCTGTGGAGGAGACACAGGATGAGGTATGGGTGCCCGTTGAGGACGATTCCTCAGAACTGCCCCGCACGCCCAGTCCACAGGCATCCCCCCAAATCTCATCCCTTGAGACAGACCACGCCACCACCCCGGAGCAGTCTGGGCGGGAGCAAATTGAAGGGCACTTTAGTCCGATAGTGGCGAGTATTAAGGCTGAGCAAGACACCCAGGAACCATCCACCTCCACAGGTGCACCCAAAGGGCCGCAGCGTGCAGAGCAGCTGACTGCCCTTGTGTGGCAGTTCGTTGAGGACAACACACAGGCTAGGCAGGGGTGGCGGGAGAACATCGCCTCTCTGGGCAGGACCTTCTCAGAGAACACCACCTCCATGGGCAAAATATTTGCCGAGAACACTAGCCGCCTCTGCGAGGAGGTCTCCGCCCTGCGCCAGGTACTAGGCCGCATAGCCGATGCCATGGAGGCAGGGCGTCCGGCAACCCAATTTGAGCAGGCGGCCACACCGTCATCGTCTAGCTCGATCCAGACGAGCCCGCTCCGCAGGTCATCACGCACCCTGCGCCAGCCAGACATGCCGCCACCTGGTCCAGGAGTGCGAATTAATAGTCTGGGCAGCCTGATGTAGGCATTAGAGACTTGATGGGACATGTGTGGGGGAGTTGTGGGGGTAGGGGGAGGGGGGTGAGGGTGTGTGGGGGAGTTGTTGGGGTAGGGGGAGGGGGGTGAGCGTGGTGGAGGTTTATTGCACCGGTTATCGCATTGTTTTCTTTGTTAAATTTAATACACCCGTTGTGTCAAAAGCAAGACCTGAGTGGACATTCATCATTGCGCATGTGTCATTTATTCATATACAGTGCATAGTGTGCATGTACCCACACACCCAGTGGCCTCTGTCAGAATATCATGTCACCCTCTGCAGCCATGTGTGTCAGTAATATTGTGCAATCACTGACTGACGCACAGCACGTCCCTTCTGTTCATCGGCACCGCAATGATGTGCAGCCACTTCTTCTTCATCCCCTTCATCATCACCAGGTGGTAGCAGTTCAATGTCAGGGGCACGTTGCATCGGATACACATGTTGTGCAGCAAACACATGCCATGATGGTCTTGGCCACCTTCTCATGCATGTAGAGGAGAGCCCCACCTGACGGGTTAAGGAAGCGAAACCATGCCTTCAACAGGCCAAAGGTCTGGTCAATGACCACACGGGTAAGGGTGTGGGATCGTTTGTAGTCCTCCTCATGCCTGTTCTGTGTGTTTCGGACAGGGGTGATGAGCCACGGCATCAAGGGATAGCCACTGTCACATGCATGGGAGGCATAATAAGCTATATGTCAGTCGATTGATGATGGACAGCTGAACTAGTCACACATGTCGGCAGATTATCGTTGGTCACATATCAGGCACAACAATGTGTGATGATCTTGCTTGAGTCGCCTTCCATCTGCACCCGTTTGTAGTGGTATAGCTTGTGAGTGCGGTAAACCACCTCCAAGGCATGCAGGCCACCTTTTGTTTCAAGAATCTCCTGGGGAGTCCGTGGTAGGGATGTGTATTCCATTGTGTGCTTGAGGAGGGCATCCAGCACTTGCTTCAGGATGCGAGTGAATAAGGGTGGTGATGCCATGCATGTACCCCACTGTGTGCTGGTAGGTGGCTGTGGAAAGGGAGTGGAGCACCAACACTACCTTCAGTAGTGGGGGGATGGTGGTGCGTGTTTCAATGAGGCTGAAAATCGTGTATCATGTCCACGATGGTGTTGATGGTTTCCCGGTCCAGATGGTACAGGGTGTGGTTGTGCTGCGGGGTTGGGTTGGAGGGACTGGCTCTGATGTTTGGGATTGGGGGCTGCATGCGTGGTTACGCTGGCTGCACTGGTGGGGCATGCTGGGCCTGTCTCACCCTCCTTCTCCTGCTGCGTCTCCTCTGTGGTGCCTGCTGTTGGTGTTGTTGCCGGTGTTGCAATGCATGCATGTCCTCCAGCTGAAGTGTTGATGCTAGTATTGGATTGATCTTGGTGTGGAAAGGGGTGTGGTGTGTGTGTGTGTTCTCCTTTTGGTCAGGCCCTGACTCTATTGCCTCTACCTGTGCTGATGGTGTGCACCTGTGGCAGTTGGGAACACTGCACATGGCATTTTACGGTTGGTCAGTGATGCCGGTATTTACGGCATGCCGGAATCCACTTTTAACGCCTTCATGATGCCGGTATTTGGATGTCCGCTTCACTTCTCACAGCAAGCTACCACATGCATCACCTCCTTCCCCGGGAAGGCTAATGGGGGTATTCTCAGACCAAGCATGCGCCACCCCTACACCCATCCATTGCGGAGTTCCGCAGGGATCCTGCACGTCACCGACTCTCTACAACATTTTTACTCTCCCTCTCTTGAACGATCTCGATGATCATGGCATAACTTACACCAATTATGCCGATGATACGCAAGTACTACTCCCACTCACCGGCTCCTATGAACAGGACACTGCCAAGCTAAGTGAGATCTATGCCATCATCCAGGCCTCGAAGGCGGCTAACGGCCTCTGTCTCAACGGAGACAAGACTGAAATACTCATAGTAGGCACCAAACAAACACTCAATAAATTGGACAGCAAATACTCCTCCTTCATCATAGACAACACTCCCATCACCACATCAAAAACAGCCAAAACACTGGGAGTACACATAGACTCCACCCTATCCATGTCACGACAAGTCAGCGCCATCACATCTTCGGCAGCTCTTATCACCAAAATCATAAATGCTGTCAAACCTTATCTCTCACCTCAAAACTGCCTGTCCATAGCCAGAGCCACAGTAGGGGCTAGATTGGACTACTGCAATGTCCTCTTCTTAGGCACCTCAGCCAAGAACTTAAAGAAACTCCAAACCACTCAAAACAACGCCTTCAGGCCAGCCCTCAGCATTCCCAAAAGGGAGTACATCTCCCAAACCCGGAAAGACGCCCACTGGCTCCCAGTCAGAGAGCGCATCCTATTCAAAGCCCTTTCCATTACACACGCCTGCCTAGCAAACACAGCACCTCCATACCTCTCAGAAACCATTCACCGCGCCACTTCAGAAAGACCTACACGCACTCAATTCTGCAACCTGCTCGCCACCCCAACCTTTAAAAGTGCCAAAGCTGGAGGCGCCAGCTTTGCAGTCTTAGCACCAAAACATTGGAATGCACTACCACCAACACTCAGGAAAGAGACCTCATGCTCAGCATTTCGCAAGTTTCTGAAAACTCAACTATTCCACTAGGCCAGCCACCTTAGACACTTCAGACATACCTTACCCGACCTGTGGGTTCATCCATGTTAATTGCCCAATCCGTAACTGAAATGTATGTCTAAACTGCTGTATGCTCTTGTAACCCTATAAGCTATGCTCTTTGTCTAAGCAAGTATCCTTAAAAAGCGCTGCGATGCTCTAGGGCCGACGCGCGCTATAGAAATGCAAATAAATAAATAAATTAAATAAACTTGTGATCTCCTCAGTTTACGGCATGCCGCTATTGCCGGTATGATGGCCTGCGTGCCCACGCCCATGCCGCTATTAAAGGCATCCTTATTTACGGTGCCGCTAATAGCGGTTTGGCTGGTCGGAATAGCCCGGAGCGGTAAGCGATGCCGGTAATCCTTTACCGGCATCGTTTATCCCTTACCCCCAACCTGGGAATGACCCCCAGTGTCTATGTAAAATGGAAGACTCGGGAGCCGTGGATTGATGCTGAAATGATATCTTTATTTTCCAATTTAAATTTTACTGGGTTGATTATAAGGTCTTCTTGACAGTTTCCTCACTGTCAAGTCCTCCGTAGGTATGGAAGAGGAAGTTTTCGGGTCTGCCTCTCACTCCTTGGGCTCAGGATAGGCCCACCACTCTCTTCTTCCTTCTCCTTCCTGCTCAGCGTCCTGTAAGGTAAAGAACAACATTCCCGGTAAATACGCAGACTTTTGTAGCCTGCCCCTAATTTATCTCCCCACCAATCAGCAACGTTCTGGCATATGACGTCTTTTATTGGTTGGTGCTTGTTAGCACCACCTCTTATAAAAGCTGCCGTCCTTTCCTCGCTCACTTCCTTCCGGTCGTCAAGTCCAGCGTGTCCCTCCTCCGCCCGATTCTGTTGCCTCCCCTGGCTGAGCCCTGCATGGTAAGGGGATGCCTTGGCCCTTAGCCCCTCCCCCTTTGCATGGCGTATCCACGTCCTCGAGACGGAACGGCAGGGACGCCTCGGACATCTGTGACGTCCGAGTCCAGCATTCACTGTGGTCTCCTTCAGTATGCTGCCGTGTGCATCCTGGTCCTGGTGGAGGGAAGCGAGGCGCGAATCCATTCTCGGGCCGTCTGCCTTTTTCTCTGGTGAGTAAACTTCCCGGTGGTCTGTGTGATAACCCGTGCCGGTCTGCGTGCTGTACGAGGGCTGTGGGTAGGGTGGCTGTCCAAGGCATGTGTCTGTTACCAATGTCTTTAACTTTGGAATCGGTGGTGCATTCCATGTGAGGCGTGGTCCTTGGTCAAAGGTGTGGTTGCGTAACGGTACCCTCCCGGGGTCTACTTTACAGTCTACCACTGCTTCTTGCGTGGCGATTTGAAAAACCTTTTCCAGAATGGCATTAAATGCCATCTGGTCATCTATGGGAGATGCCTGTCTAACAGGTGGAGATGCGGGAGGGTACATACATATTGTGTCTGGGTCTGGGGTATTGGTAGGTGACATCCATGGTGGGTTATCCACTGGTGGTGTATCCCCCCAATCTGGGTCCTGGCCAGTGGGGTCCTCAAAGGGGTCATCTTCCTGTAAAAAGGGGTCCTGAAAAACCTCTTCTTGATCCAAAGTTTAATGCAGTACCCTCTGGGAACACTACAAACAACTATGACTACAGGTGTAGGAAACCAACCTTTGGTATAAGCTTGTACTACACAGTTTTGGTAGCGTGTTGAGCAGCCAGGCTTATCTCAAGAGGGGAAATGTGAGCTGTAGTGGAGTTACACAAAGATTCACAGTTATAGGTTACAGGTATTCAGATAAACTCTTACACTCAAGGTTTCTTGCATAAATAATTATTAATTTATTTATAAGTCAGTTATAAAGCCTTCTTTAGAAGATTGCAATATACTAGTCACACTCAAATACACTTCAATACTGTAGACTGAGTTTTTTTTTATTTGAACTTTACTCAGTTAGTAGTTTTGTCAAAACCTTCTAGGTTCCGCTAGTAGCGACAGGAAAAGGAGGATCATGCAAAAACCTCCCCAGGGGGGGCTGGCCAGGCCTCTGTAGCAGGAGAGAAGCAGCTGACATGGCCGATTTAAGTCATCTTTCCGCTGGATCAGAACCCCAGACCGGGCCACCCTCAGGCTGTAGGCTGTTTATCTGATCAAACACACTCTATCACCAGGTGCTTCAAAGTCTCGATGACAAGATCGTCTTTACATAATCGACAGCGCTTCTCAACACCAACTCCTCTGATTGTTATAATCTATCTAGTAGGCAGGAGATTAAGTCTGGCTCTCATAATCGAGTTTCTCAGCTTCTTGTTAGGGAACTTTGCACAGTATTGCAAGGGTTTTTTTTCCCTTGTTGAAAGTCGGGGGTAGATGTTTTAACAGTTTATTCCCCACCGCTTTCTCCGTTGTCAAAATCCAGTCCATGTTTTCAATTTTTCTTTTAACCCTGTCCGGATTTTCTTTCAGGTCTTCCTCCGTACATTCGATTTTAGCCAGGTCATTCTTTCTGGCATTCACCCATTTGTTCAGGGCCTCACATTTACCTAATTCAATTTCTTCTCGAATGATGTTGTATATCGGTAATGTGTCTGACATGATGATTCATCTGTACAAGCGCATATTGCTTTGATCGACCATTGACACTAATGATATGAGGCCCAAGTCTCTCCTTATCGCCGGCATAGCAGTGGATTTGGGTAGACCTAAGACCGCTTTCCACAAGTCGCCTTCAAGTTTGTTCCAAGTATTCCGCCGGAGGTATAACGCCGCCTCCGTTCCGTACGTCAACGCTGGGACCACTTTTGCATTATAGAATGTTATGGCCGGAATCAAGGAAAATTTTCCGTATTTACGGTCCACTGCTCTTATTTGGGTCGTTAACCTTTTCGCTTTTTCCCATAGTTGGTTTAAGAGCCTCTTTTCTACTCCGGAGCTGTCCATTTGTATCCCCAAGTATTTGAAACTAGTTACAATTTCAATTTTGGTCTTATCCAGGTAGATCTTTAGATTCTTTGTATTTTTGCTGGGGACTTTCTCATACACCATAACTTTAGTCTTCGCTTTGTTGAGTTCAAGGTTGTTTTCCACAATATAGGACTCCAGATTGGAAAGTTTTCTTTGAAGGCCCACTTTCGTCTGATCGATCACGATAATATCGTCTGCGTAAAGCAGCCGAGGGATCTCAGTTTTCCCGATTTTAGGGGGAAAAGATCTAATTTTTTTTTTCGGAGAGTTGGTAATTGCCTAAGAATGCCGTAAACAGAGCCGGCGCCAGAGGGCACCCCTGCTTAACTCCTCGGTTCACATTTATCTCCTCTGAGAGCGCGCCCTGTTGGTTTAGTTTGACTCTTGTTTTAGTGTTCGAATGGAGGGCTTTTATGGGGTCCAGTATACTTGCAGGACAGATCCAACCTTGAAGCTTAGCCCAAAGAGTTTGTCTGTCAATCTTGTCAAACGCCTTGGAGAGGTCCACGAAAGCTAGGCATATCTTGGGCGCTCCCTCTTTGACTTTTGCTTTCAAGATGCTGAGTCGCATGAGATTGATGGAGGTGCAACCATTTTTTTAAAAGCCTGTTTGGAGTCGATCTTTGGCCTGACTGTCTTTTTCCCATGTTCGAAGAGAACAAGGAGATGGGTAGCGTAAAGTTTGCCTAGAATGTCCAGGAGGGCGATAGGTCTATAACTCGCCGGTTCTTGTCTCGGACCCTTTTTATAAATCGGGACTATCACCGTTTTTTGCCATGATTCCGGGACCATGTTCATTCTGCCACATTCCGAAAAGATTTTGCTGATCATTTCCGCCCATTTTTCTGGAAACATTTTTAAGTCCATATCGTGAGTCCATCCGGACCCGGGGTTCTAGATGTTTTCAACTTCCGTATCGATGCTTCTATGTCTTCAATATTTGACAAGTCGACCCACAATGTCTCTGAGTTCTGCTGTGTCGTTAGTGTGTCGGTGGTCGGACCTTCAAATTCCGCAGTAAAGTATTGGATCCAATTTTCTTCTGCTACTGCGTTAGACATAGAGGCGGACTGGGTGTCATTCATCTCTTTTATCAACCTCCAGAATTCACTTGATTTTTTGGTTTGTAATTTCTGCATCATTGCTTCGGCGTCGTTTTGATATTGTATGGCTCTGTGTTGTTTACGCCAGTTATTATAGCTTTTGATTTCCCTGCGCCAGATCTTCCAATCACACTCAGCGTTAGATTTCTTTGCTATTCTTAGCAGTCGACGGCCGACTTTTCTTTTTTCCACTAAGGCTTTGTCATACGTATGTTTGTTGTCTAGGCGATTTTTCGATTTCTTTGAGCCTTTCACCTGGAAGGAAAGAAGTAAGGGTAAGTAGTTCGGTCTTTCTTTCCTGTCATTCCGGGCATGATCACTGACTCTCTTCTCCCAGCTCTGATTCATTTTCCCAATGTCTTGTTCCGTTAGACGAAGGCGGGTCTGTTGCAGGTTTGTCTCGATCGTCCAGTCATACGTTTTCGATCTCATGATTGTAGTACGCCAGGTAAAGCAGAGTAGATTGTGGTCACTATGGACGGTCTTTTGGACCTTGAAGCCTGTCAGCCCGTGAATGAGTCCATTGGAAATGAAGATGTAATCCCACATAGCTTTGGATCCGTTACGTTCCCATGTCGGACTGTTCGTTTGATTGGGGAACAAAGAGGCAACATTTTGCACATTTCTTTGGCTGATTGCTTCATTCCAGGCTTTACCTCTTTCAATGGTTGAATCGAGACATCCCCGCTGCGCGGCAGCGCATTGTTTGTCATCCAAAGCCTCGGTACATTTAGCATTCAGATCTCCGCATATGATGAGCTTGATTCTGTCGAATTCTGCGTAGAGCTGGTCTATCGTTTCTGAGATGTTATCGCAGAAAGTTTTGGTTGACATTCTCTGGGGATTCCAGTAACAGATTATTATGGCCACTATCTTCTGAAAGCCATTTTCCCTCTCGGCTTTTCCCTCTATTTGCGAGGTCAAGATGACTAGCATTTCGTAGGACTGTTTCCACTTTTTTGGTTCGCTCAGTCCCGTACCTGTTTTTATGGCAGTTAGAAGACCCGATGACGGTCTACCTAAAAGGCCTTTGACTGCGGGGGAGATCATCACCGAGAACCCATCAAGAACTGGTTGGTAGACGAGCCAGGTTTCTTGTAGGCACAGGATGTCGAAGGAACCCAGATCGACATCTCCGGGTATCGTGAGGTGCATATGGCCTCTTGTGTTCCATGAGCCCAAAATATAGGATTCCTTTACGGGTTGCTCGCTGCTTTTATCGCGGAAATTTTCGCTGGAGTCGCTGAGGCAAGCTAACCCTGGTCATTGCTATTTACCATCCTTTTTCAACCAGTTTGTCATTAGCCACTTCCATGGGCCTTTCGGATGTCTTTCGTCTCCCATTTCTTCCTGATGCGGGACCTCTCTATTTGTTGTGTCCTCTGAACGTTCACGATCTGACCTGGTGTGGGATCCGACGTATCTCTGTTCTTCTTTGTTGTAGCTTGTAGAATTCCCCGTACAGTCGGACTGATCTGTAGGGCGTTGGTAATGCTTTTGATTTGTGTGATCTCTCTCCATCTGTTCCATGGGCCCTTTTATGTTCCGGTCTTGATGGATGGACGTCTATACGTATCCTGCCTTTCCTGAGTCTTATACCCTCGGGTTTGCTGGTATAAGTCCTCCGTTTTAGATCTGTAGTGGTATTGGCGTTTAGGCTTTTTTTCCATCTTTACCTCTTGAGGGGATTGACTGTCCGTATTACTTTTATGTTCCATCAGGGAAAAGCCCAGGTGATCGAATTCTTCGTAGACTGACTCGTCGATATATTTGATGGCAACTGCTTTTAAATGTAGATATGCTTTTGCCTTCTTTTCCCTATGATAGGGTTCAACAAGCAGGAGGTCCTCTATTCTGATCTTTTTCAAGGTTCTCATTCTCTTTGTTACTTGAAGTATTGTTGGTCTGTTTAGAATGCAGAAGTTTTTCGCCACTTCCTTTTGTTCCAGCTTAAAAACTCGTATCTCCTCTTTGGATTCTTTTCTACTTTCCAATTCATTTTTTTCTGGTCGGTACTTCCACGGGCTTCTTTGAGTATCCGCTCTTTCACGGTGATCTTTCGACTGAGGAGGGCTTCTTCTTATTCTTGGCACATAGGTCTGAAGCTTCTCATTTTCCTGAGTTGCTTGGTTGCCCGCTCCTTGTGTAGCTGGCAGGCTTGGTACGCTCTTTTCCCTCTGGCTTGGTCGCTCCCTGTCCCTTTTGGGCTTGGCTGTGTGACATTCTGATCGATCCGAGGGGTTTTTCACCCTCACTTCTGTGGTGGATTCCTTTTGTTCCAGTGGCCCCTTTTCTGAGTGAGTAGAGATGTTCATTAGGTCGGTATAATCTAGAAATTCCTCTATTGTTCTTGGAGATCTCGTGGGGCCGGTCTCCTCTGCGTTAGATCTCGAATCCTGTCGATTTTTGCTCGCTAGGGATTCGCCAAAGCCCTGCACCCTCAGGTCTTCTTTGACCGACGTGCTGACATCCTTTTTTGGATTTGATTTCCTTACGATCAAATCACTTTTCGGTGGCTGCGTTTTTTGTACTTTGGCCAGTGGCCTCCCTTCTGTTTTTTCTTGAGTCAATATCAGCACAGTTTTCTTTTTTTCATTTGTCTGTGTCACGGGATCATCTCCCACATCTTCGGAGGCCAATGGGCTTGTTAAGGACCTTTCATTCAAGAGTTCCAAGCTCTCGATCTTTTTCGAGCGCTTCAATTTTGGTTTCCCACATTGTTTTCCGATTTGGCAAAATCTGTGGTCCCTCTATCGGTCTTACTGGGTTAATTCCGATCGGGTTTTCCATGTTCTCCATCTTTTTCTCCAGCGCTGCAATTTTCTTTTCCCAATGAGGTTTCTGATTGAATGGAATTTCAGCGTTTGTTGGTAGACGGTAGTGCATCTGGGCTAATTTTGCCATTATGTTGGAAAGAATTGCTGTATTGTCTTGTACATTTTCTTTAATTGTTTCATACAGTTTACAGAAGGGAGCTAGAACAATGGTCATGGCCGACATGATGGCAATCATTTCTGGTTTCTTATTTGGCGATTCATTTTGTAGAGCCACTGCAATTTCGCTGAGTCGTCTCTTTTTCAGTGAGGCTTGGATGTTATCCGGTTTTTTAAAATTTACTGATGAGTTTATGTCCGGACATTCCCCTGTTAATCTTAGATTTCTATCGGTGTTTGTGGGGTATCTTGGTGATCCAAATTTCTTCGATGACAGGGGTGAAACCGAGGATAACCTCCTGGACAGATGTGGCTTTGTCCAGGCCAAACGATCCTCTCTGTCTTGTTGGTCCCGGTCCGTACGATTGTATCCCCCATCGGATTGTACCCCCTTTGAGCCCTCTTCTTCCTGGTACTCATCCGAGACGAGGATCTCCTCTATAGTTTGGGGAACCCCATTAAGGGCATTTTGAGTTTGGGGAGTTCTGCTCCACCCTCTCAGGTTGTCAATTATGCTCGAAGGGACCGGTTCCGGAGTCTCTGGGCCCTTTTCTTTTCCACTCTCAATTTGTGGATCATTTATGGGGATCGTGGCTTTTTCCTGCTGAAAACCGTTTGACCGGGCTTGATTGTCTCTCGCCACTTTGGAAGGGTCAGTTTTCCTCTGTTTTTGCGCGGGCTGGGATTGCATTGCTATTTCCAGCATCTCCGCGTCTGATACTTCCATATCAATGCTTTATTTTCTTTTATGTTGCTGTGTAAAGAAAGCTTTTAATGGGCGTGATAGCAGAGGTTTTGGCAGTCCTTTTTTTGTTAAGTTTTCTTATTTTTTGATCCCCCAAGCATGGTGTTTTTTGGCAATCTTATATTTGCTGTTTTTTTTTTCCCTCCTTGCGGCCTGGTTGTTGCTGGGGTATTCGATGTACCTCTTTTTTTTCTTTTAGGAACAGCTCTGGTTTTCAGTTGTTCACCGTCCGTTTCTTTATTAGAATCTTCTGAATCACCCTGCGTTTGTTTTCCACTGTCTGAGTCCTCTTCAACCGAATCTGTGTCTTTATCTGGATCGACGATTATCACAGTGTCTCTGACTTCTCTAGCAAGGTTGAGTAACCTTGCCCTATTGTTGCCCCGGCCTTGCACGGTTTTCTCGCTGTCACGATCAGTCTCATGCATCATAGCTTGAATGGATATCGCATTAGGCATGGGGTCGGTTCTTATTGTTCCAGCTAGCAGATTGGCCGCCCTTTTTCCTTCCACCACGGGAGCATTTCTCTCCCCCTCAGAAGTATTTCGCTGAGTTTGGATTTCTTTTTTTTTGGGTTCGTCCGTTGTCATTTCTTCAAACCCTGTCACCGTTCCCCCACTTGCATCTATGTGGCCAGCAGTGGGATTTCTGGCTTCTGTCCGCATCTCCTCTGTGATAGGGTCTCTTATGGGAGGGGAGAGCACTCCAAGGCGATCCAGATTGGGTTGTTCGGGTTCGGGTTCCATGTCTTTCTCGCCGCTACGGGCCGATAGCCTCCAAACGGGGACAGACACAGGCGCGGGCGCCGGCTCGTGCACTTGCGCATTCGGGAGCTGCTTCTCTGCTCTTTCTTCCCCGGTCTTCCCCGACAGCGCCGCCGACTGGGCTGCCGACGCCCCTCTGGGCTCCTCCGCTTGCCCTCGTGAGTCAGGTACGTTAGCGTTTCCTTGTTTGATGTTCGTCGGAGGCTCCTCCCCCGTGCTTGAATGTTCGTCGCAGCCAAGCTTGTGGCCTGTTTGGGGGATAACTGAGCCATTTGTAACAACTCTAGGATAGAGGGGGACGCCATCGGGGTGGTCCTCGGTCTGGGAGCTGAGTCGGACTTACTCCTCCTTTTTCCCGGGCTTAGTTTCCCTCCCGAGTGTGATGTTTTTTTCGAATAAAAGTCCTTCGGGAATGTTTTAGGACTTTTCATAGCTTTCGGGGGACGTACCTCTGGCTCCATTCGGCTTTGGCTTCGCGTCTGCAGCGGACTGCTGCAGACTGGCTCACACCTCAGGCTTATAGCTCCGCTCACCGCTCTGCGGTGTTTCACAGCAAATATAGGCACTTCCTGGCGCTTCCACACAACGATGTGGACTGGTGCTGCAGACTGGCTCACACCTCAGGTTCACAGCTCTGCTCACCGCTCCGCGGTGTTTCACAGCAAAAATAGGCACTTCCTGGCGCTTCCACACAACGATGTGGACTGGTGCTGCAGACTGGCTCACACCTCAGGCTCACAGCTCAGCTCACCGCTCCGCGGTGTTTCACAGCAAAAATAGGCACTTCCTGGCGCTTCCACACAACAATGTGGACTGGTGCTGCAGACTGGCTCACACCTCAGGCTCACAGCTCCGCTCACCGCTCCGCGGTGTTTCACAGCAAAAATATGCACTTCCTGGCGCTTCCACACAACAATGTGGACTGGTGCTGCAGACTGGCTCACACCTCAGGCTCACAGCTCCGCTCACCGCTCTGCGGTGTTTCACAGCAAAAATAGGCACTTCCTGGCGCTTCCACACAACGATGTGGACTGGTGCTGCAGACTGGCTCACACCTCAGGCTCCAAGTTTTTGAATCAGACAAGGCTCTTTTGGGATGGCCCACAAACACAACCTACGCCCACAGGTAACTTCAATGACAAGGGTGCTGGGGACATTAATATCTTACTGTTGGCATTCAGAACACTCTTAAAAGTTGGTAAAAGGCAAAGGTTATTAGAACACGAGAGATCAACAATATTCTTAAGCAGGGCAAATACTTTTAGCTTGTAATAGAAGAGTCATTCAATTCAATAGGCTAAGCCAAAGTCAATGGGCAAAAGTCTTTGTATAGGATGCAACACTTCAGGTAAGTAAATGGAAAAGTCTTTGCACAAGTTCTTAGGAGTCTTTGATAAAAAGAAGAATCTTAATGTAGGGCCACACGTTACAGGCAAGTTACAGGCACTTCCACAGTAAGAGGTAAGTTCTCTTAGACTTGTTTTACAGTACCTTGGTAAAGAAGAAAAGATGCAGCTGATGACTTCTGTTCCTGTGCAGCTCTGCAGATCTCACTGTTCATGGGCCTCAGTCGTGGGGACAAGAGGGAGGACGTCAGGGGACTCCTGAACTGCACTGGCACTGTCAAAAACTGCCAACCGGCAACTTCACTTTCAGTGGCTGTTTCGCGTTTCAGCTCTTGCGGCTACCGCAAATAGCAACAAGCGCAGTTCCTGGCTGTTAAGGTGGACTTTCCTTGCTTGTGGGGTCCCGCACTCGGCTGAGGGGGGTCAGGCTTGGTCAGTCATGCTTCGTGGGAGTCCGGAGGATCTTCCAAAAGCTTTAGGCCAGCTTAAAAGTAACGCACACAATCTGGCGTCCCTCTCCCTGGCTATACGGTTTCCTGCAGCAACTCTGAGGATATCCAACCAGCTCCGAGATGGGTGTCCAGGTGGCTTACTTTGGAGTTGATTGGTCCCACCAATTCAAAGAGAGAAGTCGTCCTTGCAGGCCTTGCAGGGGCTTCTCTGTCGATACGAACTTGGCAAGTTGGCACTGCAGCAGGGCACTGCAGCAGGGCTTCACCAGGCAAACCCAGGGTCCAGGAGTTGCAGCAGGCGTCCTCTTCAAGCTCTTCTTCGGTTCCTTCGTCCAGTGGTCGACTCTGCCTTCCAAGCCAAAAGACTCACCTTTTATTCAGTTCTCTCCCATTCATTCCAGCCTAGCTGTCACTCACCCAGCAGGGTGGCTGTCCTTGCCGGACAGTCAGCCAGCCAATCACCACAGAGTGCATTTGGGTCTCCTAGGAGACTAAGTACAGGAAGTTTCGGGCACCTCCCTCACTTCCTACCTACCCCAGACACTCTGGAGCCAATGGCGGGTTTCTCTCAGAAACCCTGCCAAAGGCGAAATGAACAAAGAGACCAAACCTGGTTTGGCGTGCAGCGAAACTCTCTAGAAGGACCTTTCCACAAAGACATGGCGAAAAAAGAACACCGGGGGCCATTTTATCAAAGAGGGCTCTGCGCCATTTTGAAAAAGATGGCTCCTGCGGTTGCTTTACCGGAACCGCGAACAGTCGCGGAAAATGCAAACCACAGTAGTTCACAATAAAAACCACTGCCACCAGCCATACAGTGAGGAAAGGGTAACATAAAACATGCTACATAAGAGGCTAGACAAAGGGGATACTAAGTAACCCCTCCAGCACTCTATTGGAAGATAGCGTGTGCTGGGTCTAAAAAGTTACAATGCTAAGTAAAGTCAATTTCACTTTACTGCTCTGGGAAACAGTAGTTTATCCAAGAGAAGGTATTTAAACCTTGGGAAATCTGGAAGACTTCCCTGTGTCACTGCACTGAAGGTGCTTTGGGACACAATTGTAAAAGATGATGCATATGGAGTTTGTTAGACTCCATAACCAAAAGAAACACAGTGTAAAAAAATCACATTAAAATACATGAGAGAGTGGGGAAAAAGGGTCTAACTCTCGCCAGGTTAAAAAAAATCAAGTCTCAAAATCCAGCAAAGTTGCTGGGGGTTTCTTAGCTGGAGGGAATTAACACATTTTTTAGAATTCTCCCTAACAGAGGGCAGGAGATCCTCTGGAATTTAGACAAAGTGGGGTTAAGGTCCTCCTCACTAGGCCTCTCAGGCGTGGTAAACCTCTCTGAGAAGTCTACAAATTTTGAAAGCCTATCCATACACCCCTCAACTCTATCTCTGGTCCATAAAGAGGAACCAGAAGGGTCTAGGGGGCGGAGGGCTCCTCTAGGGGATCAACATGCTAAAACCGTCATGATTTATCTGAGAGAGTCTTAGCTAGTGACCGCGGGCCTTCAGAATAGTCTTCCTGCCTTTCTCGGTGTGTGGACGTGTCTTTCGACCTGTCTTTGGACTTATTAGCTGCCGAAACAATCCAAGACTCTCGCGGATGTTCGGCGTCGCTGGGAGCCAGCCCTCCCATAACACATCAGACAGTCACATAAAGGTTCTGGTGGCCAGTCAACCAGGCACTCTGGTCCACCCACATAGGATGTGTATTGGGCTCATTTTAGGCAGGAAACCTCCAGGTTATGCCAGTTTAAACCACACTAGAGGGTGCAGGGCTGGCTTATAGTGAGCTACATCAGCAAAACTGCCATTTTAATCCTGCCTCTTGGTCCCCATAGATGAAGGGATCGCCAAAAAAAAACGGCCAGGTGTATGGCTTATAAAACGCATTGTTAGGGAGAATTCTCAGGAATGTGCTAATTCCCTGCTATTTTAGAGACCCCCAGCACTTTTGCTGGACTTTAGGACTTTGTAATCTCTAACCTGGAGCGAGTGAGACATTTTTTCCACTCTCTCATGTATTTTTTCTGTGATTTGAACTCAGTGTTTCTTTTGGTTTTGGAGTCTGACAAACTCCATAGGCATCATCATTTTACCTTGTGGCACACAGCACCTTCTGTGCAGTGGCACAGGGAAGTTCTTCAGATTTCCCAAAGGTTTAAAATACCTTCTCTTGGAGAACTACTGTTTCCAAGAGCAGTAAAGTGAAATTGACTTTACTTACATTTGTAACTTTCTAGACCCAAAACACACGATTTTACCATAGGGTGCTGGAGGGGTTACTTATTATCCTCTTTGTCTAGTTTCTCATGTAACTTTTTTATGTTACCCTTTCTACAATTAATGGCTGGTGGCAGTGGTTTACTTTTAACTACCATTGTGTGTTTTTACCGCGGGCTGCGTTCGCAGCTGCAGTAAGGCACCCATGGGTGCCCATTTTGTCAAAATGGCCCCGGTCTTCTTTTTTTGCCATTTCTTGTTGGAAAGGTCCTTCTTGAGATTTACACTATGCGCAAAAGCAGGTTTGGTCCCTTTGTTCATTTTGTCTTTGGCGGGATTCACCAGTGAATCACGCCTCTTCTTCCAGAGTCTCTGGCAGGAGCAGGAAGTGAGGGAGGTGCCCAAAACTCCCTGTGCTTAATCCCCTTGGTTACAGGAATGCACCCAAAGGTGATTGGCAGGCTGGCTGTCCTTGCAGGACAGCCACCCTGCTGTGTGATTGACAGCTAGGCTGGAATGAATGGGAGAAACCTGCATAAAAGGCGAGGCTTTTTGGCTTGGAAGGCAGAGTAGACCACTGGACGAACAAATCCGAAGAAGAACTTGGAAGAGATGCATGTTGCAACTCCTGGGCCGTTTGTTTGCCCAGTGAAGCCCTGCTGCTTTGCTGAAGCTCCAAATTCGCCTCGACTAGAGAAGCCCTGCAAGGACGACTGCTCCCCTTGGCTTGGTGGGACCAAACAACCCCAAAGTGAACTCGTCTGGACATCCTCTCGAAGCTTGCTGTACTTCCACTGCTGCTGCTGCTGGAACCAAAGTGCCAGGGAGAGGAACACCAGATTGAGTGCATCGCTTTTAAGTCGGACCCGAGCTTCAGGAAGATCCTCCGGAATCCAAGAAAGCAGGACTGACCAAGCCTGAGCCACCCCAACAGAGTGCTGGACCCCAGATGCGAGGAAAGTCCAGAGTGGTAGCCGAGAACTACAGTGGTGCTATTTGCTTGAAACGCGAGGAGCTGAAACCGCGAAGTGCTGCTGAATTGAAGTTTGCCCATTGCTGCCGCTGACCTTCCTATTGTAGTGCAGGAGTCCCCAGACGTCGTCCCGCTTGCCCCCACGACTGAGGCCCTGGAACAACAGGGTCTGCAGAGCTACACAGGAACAGAAGCCAAGCTGGAATCATTTCTTCTAACCAAAGGTACTGTAAAACCAAGGGAACTTACCTCTTGTTGTTGTAGCCTTACTTGTTCTCAGTGGAGACTGGTCTTGGTTGCTCTTGCAGAGTTGCTTACAGCTTTCCACCTCACAAGCCTCCCAGCGTGTGGCCCTATATTGGTTCTACTTTTTCTACAAAGGCTTCTAAAACATTGTGCAAGACTTTTCCTTACCTGCAACAAGTGCTTCAGCTCACCTAGACTTTTGTTCAATTACATTGGCTGTCTTAGCTCCCTGAGAGACTCTTCTTACCTCTGACTTTGTGTTTTGCCTGACCTCCAGGAAAGGGTTAATTTACTTTGCATTGGGGTTTAAAAGTACTTACCTGCTTCCGAATATTCGTTTAACCTTCGCTTTATTCACAATCCCCTTTTCTTTGACACCAAACCCAGTATTGCTCTAAATGTACCAGTGATATATCAATGTCCCCAGTGTCCTAGTTATCTACTGATTTACTGAAACTGAGAGTGTGTATTTTGAAGTGTATTTTTGTGTTACATATATTTGCTCCCTTCTAAAGAAGGCTTATTGAACTGACTGTTAAATAAATTAATAATTAATTAAGCAAGAAACCTTGTGTGTAAGCGTTTATTTGAATACTTGTCACTGTAGACCTCTGTGTAAGAACACTACTGCTCACATTGACCCCTCTTAAGATAAGCCTGGCTGCTCAGCCACACTGCCAACCTGTGTAGTACAGACTTATACCAAAGCTTAGGTTTCTTATTGCCTGGAGATAAAGGTTGCTGTAGTCTCCCAAAGGTACTGCCACAATTTTGCCTAACACTGGTGGCAGGCGGGAGGATCTATTGTAGAGTTGTTCCATAGAGTTTCTGCTTTACTTTTGTTCAACTGAAAAACCTTCACAAGGCTAAGCTCCACTAGAACAGCAATTGCCAAATATGGATTACTTCAGTCAGGAAGCCATGATCATTTTAACAGTAGATCAACTGAAATAAATGTGTAAAGTCAGGAATCTCCTTGTAAAAGGAAAGAAAAATGAATTGTTTGCAAGGTTGTTGAATCACCAAAGTTTGGGTAGTAGGCCTGTCACACCTACTAACCAAGGGAATGTGGAAAATGAAAATGAGGATGATAATTCAGAGTCTAACTCTAATGTCCTAGAGGAGTCAGAGGAGGAAAAGGAGCCCCAGCAAGGGAGCCCCTCCTTGCCTCAGCCTGCCCTTTTGCATCAACCTTTATCCACTGGGACCCCACAAGGTCCATCACTGAGTCCAGAATATGTGTCTCTTGAGAAGATGAGATTTGAATTGGAATTTAAAAGGTTACAAGCCCAAGATGAAGCCAAACATCAGGACATCAAACTCAGGGAGTTGGAAATGCAACATGCTCTTGAAATGAAGAAATTGTCTCTTGAAACTGTTTCTCTCCCATAGTCCTCTAGGTCTTCCAGTCCCAAGAGGCCTCGCCTGCCCAAAGAAGCAGTGAGTATATATTATGTGAAACTTGATATTTTGGATTGGCTGGGTGCTTTTGATACAAGGCATCACAGGGAATCAGTTGATGCCTTGGCTTTTGTCTAGGCTCCCCCAGGTTGCAACTGATGCTGTAATGGAGGTGGAGGAACTTGAAGGATTGGAGTATGAGAATGTGAAGCTGGCTTTGATAGCCAGATTTGGGAACACTCCTTCCCAGTACCTTAAGAGGTTTAGGACCCTCAAAAAGACTGATTGTACCCTTTGGGCTACCTGGGTATGTGAATGTTTGAAAAACTTAGATGGATGGGTTAAGGGTTACAGAGTTAACTCCTTTGAAGGAATGAGAAATCTGTTTTCTTTAGAGTCTGTTTTTGATGCCTGTTCCCCTGAGCTGAGACAGCACTTGGCTGACTCAAAAGAGATTGATCCCAAGAAGTTAGCAAAGGATTGTATGTTGCCAACAGAGCCACTCACAATGATTCTGGGCCACTCACAAAAAGGATGAGGGGAAGCAGCACAAAAAGGATGACGAGAATTCTAAATCCAAGCACCCAAAGGAGGGCCACAAACAGAAGAAGGGTGAGCCATATGGGAAACCAGGTCAGTCTAGTGAAACGTCTGGTGCTAAACCAGAGGGAGGTCAGCGGAAGCCCCCATTTGTCAGAACATTTGGTAAATGTTATGCTTGTGGGTGAACTGACCATGTGAAAGGGGATCCTAGATGCAAGGCAAGACTTCAGGGGTCCACACTGCCTCCTTAGCCGTCATCCCTGAGGGAGAAGTTCATATGGCAAGTGGAAACTTTCATCTATTGGCTGAAGACCCCATTGGAGTCTCAGCCAGTATTTCGTTAGTATCCCTGGGTCTGTGGGAACAGCAGAATGTAGATGTGTATAACTCTATTCCAGACAATACCAACAATTTTTACAAGGACAGTGTACTTGTGAATGGTCAGGAAACCCCTGCCATTAGAGACACTGGGGCCAGCATTAGAGTGGTGGACAAAACCTTTTCTAACCTGAGGATGTTGCTAAGGCACCCAAAGGCCCCACTAAGCCTGCTGGAGGCCCTGTCCAGATGGATCCAATACTACCAGCTCTCATCCAGTGCAACAATATGACTGTAAGAATACATGTCAGTTTAAAAAATGAGGTGCCTGGGAGAGTCCTGTTGTGGAATGACTTAAAAGCTCTTGGAGTTGTATCAAGCACCCCCAGGCCTCCCAGTAAAAGGAAGCAGGAGCAGACTAGACTGGCCAGAGAGGCAACTTTGGATGACTTTCAATGGGTAGTTACAGAAGTACCTATAACTACCAGTCCACAGGAAGGACACCTTTCTGATTCCAGGGCAAAGAAAGAGACAAAGGGGAAACCCAAGGTCTCAGGAAAGTAGAAAGGCATCACACCTGTACATAGGACGAGGACACCCTGAGAGGACAGTTCAAGGTCAAACCTGTGACCCCTCCACCAGCTGAGGTGATTGGGAGGACAACCAGAAGATGATGAACCAGTTACTGGTGAAACAGAGCTGGAAGAAGCCCTTCCCCCTGTTGGAGATCTGGATCCTAAATACCATACTGAGCTGCAGACTTTGCTTGCAGAAGGTAGCCCCTGTAGGGCAGACTTCAGCAGAGGTCAAAGAGAGTGTCCTACTCTTGAAGGACTTCGCCAACAGGCAGCTTCCCAGCTGGAAGGGCAAGAGTCAGGGAAGCACAGGATGTACTGGGAGTATGGCCTCCTTTACAGTAAGCCTATTGAGTCTACCCCAGGGGACTACAGAAGACTTGTAGTGCCTCAGGAGGTGAGACCCCTGTTTCTACAATTAGCCCATGAGATTCATTTAGCTGGTTACTTAAGTTTTAAGAAGACCAAGGAAAGGATCTCTATATTTCTACTGGCCCAAGATGGGGTCTGATGTAGGTAAATTCTGTAGAATCTGTCACACTTGTCAGACTTCTGGCAAGAGTATAGCCAAGAACGTTGGACCCTTGGTGCCTCTCCCAGTGGTGGGAGTTCCTTTTGAGAGGGTAGGGATTGACATTGTTGGTCCCCTAGACCCTCCTACATCTTCAGGCAACCAATTTATATTGGTTGTGGTAGACTGTGCTACCAGACATCCTGAAGCTATACCTATGAGGACTTTTACTGCTCAGGCAGTGGCTAAGGCCCTCCTTGGTATTTTTTTACCAGGGTTGGTTTTCCTAAGGAGGTTATCTCAGACAGGGGGACCAATTTTATGTCCCACTACATGCAAGCCATGTGGAGAATCTGTGGAGTGACCTACAAGTTCTCAACAACCTACCATCCCCAAACCAATGGGTTGGTAGAGAGGTTTAATAGAACTATGAATAGCATGATAGGTGCTTTAGAAGCACCCCTTAGAAGAAAGTGTGACCTTCTACTGCCATGCCTTCTCTTTGCTTATAGAGAAGTCACTCGGGAAGGGGTTGGCTTCAGCCCCCGGGAGCTCCTCTATGGCCATCTGGCTAGAGGTCCATTGGCCCTAATCAAGGAAGGGTTGGAGAGTGCTCCTTCCCTCAAGCCAGTGAGAGTCACTGCCTATGTGTTAGGTCTCTGAAGGAGAATGACACACATGACAGAAGCTTCTGATAACTTGAAAGCAGGTCAGGCTCTGGTTAACCATTGGCATGACCAGAAGGCCAACATGGTTGAGTTTACTCAAGACCAGCTAGTTCTAGTTATGGTACCTACAAGGCAGAGGGCCTTACAGGACAAATGGATTGGACCCTTCAAGGTTGTGGGCAAACTTGGAGGTCAATTATTTGGTGGACTTCGGCAATCCCAAGGAGGCCCCCTGGGTCTTTCACACCAACCGCCTAAAGGCATATGTCTCTAGACCAGAACTAGGAGCTTTGCTTTTAGCCTCTGGTCAAGAGGAGAGTGAGCCTCTACCTGACCTCCTTAGGGAACAACCTTTAGATGGAAAGATAGAAGGAGTTAATCTCTCTTCTGATCTGACTCTGCAACAGCAGGAGGAGTGCAAAGTTCTGTTGAATCAGTTTGCCTCCCTATTTTCACTAAAACCAGGCTTGACCCCTTGGGGCCAGCATGAAATACTCACTGGTGACTGTCTCACTGTCAAAAGCAGGGGTTACAGAATGTCAGACCATGTAAAAACCCACATAAAGGAAGTGGTCAAGAAGATGCTTGGTCTTGGGGTAATAGAGCCATCTACAAGTCCATGGGCTAGTCCTGTTGTACTAGTGCCAAACGCAGGAGCCAAGGAGTGAGATTCTGTGTGGACTATAGAGCTCTTAATGCAGTCACCACGACTGATGCCCATCCTTTACCTAGGACAGATGAGCCGGTGGACAAACTTGGTTCAGCCAAGTTCCTCAGTACATTTGACCTAACATCAGGCTTTTGGCAAATAGCTCTGCCAGACCATGCGAAGGAGAAAACTGCATTTTCCACCCAAGGAGGCCTCTACCAGTTTCAGGTTATTCCTTTTGGACTAAAGAATGCCCCTGCTACATTCCAAAGGATGGTGAATCACGTTCTAAATGGGGTGGAGAACTTCTGCATGGCATACTTGGATAACATTGCTGTGTTCAGTCCTACTTGGAAAGAACATCTTGACCACCTTGGATATGTTGTGCAGGCTCATGAGGAGGCCCATCTGACCATAAAGGCAAGCAAGTGTCAAATTGGTCAGAGTAATGTGGTCTACCTTGGACATGAGGTAGAAGGAGGTGAAATAAGGCCATTGCCTAGCAATGTACAAGCTGTACAAGACTGGGCCACCCCTACTACTCAAACCCAGTTGAGAGCCTTTCTTGGTCTCACAGGTTACTATAGGAACTTCATTGAGAACTATGGGACCATAGCTTCTCCCTTAAATGTGGTCTCCTCACCCAAATTCCCAAAAACAAGGTCAGGTGGAATGAGGAGTGCACAAATGCATTTGAAGGACTTAAGAAAGCCCTTTGTCAAGCTCCAGTCTTGAGATCTCCTGACTACAACCAATCCTTTCTTGTACGAACTGATGCTTCAAATACAGGAATAGGTGAAGTTCTGAGTCAGCTGGATGAGAAAGGCAGGGAACACCCTATCTGCATCATCAGTAGGAAACTGAAGGACCCTGAAACAAGGTGGGCAGCCATAGAACGTGAATGTTTTGCCATTGTGTGGTCTTTGAAGAAGTTTAGACAATACTTGTATGGATCTACTTTTGTGATTCAAACAGACAACCAACCATTGAGATGGTTAATGCAGATGAAGGGGGAAATCCTAAATTGTTAAGATGGTCTATAAGCCTTCAGGGGTTTGATTTTACCATAGAACACAGGTCAAGATGTAATAACCAAAATGCAGATGGTCTCGCCAGAAAGTTTGACTGACTGGAATAAGGAGATTCATCCAGGGCTGGATTAAATCCTCCTGTCCTTTTGTCTGGGGGGACAAGTGTTAGAGAGAATTCTCAGAAATGTGCTAATTCCCTGCTACCTTAGAGACCCCCAGCACTTTTGCTGGACATTAGGACTTTTTAATCTCTGACCTGGAGAGAGTGAGACCTTTTTCCCTGCTCTCTCATGTATTTTTTCTGTGATTTGAACTCTGTGTTTCTTTTGGTTTTGGAGTCTGAACTCCATAGGCATCATCTTTTTGGATTGTGGCACACAGCACCTTCAGTGCAGTGGCACAGGCAGTGCTTAATTTGTGCCGGTGTTTGGCGGTGGCCAACACCAGCACTCTTTTTTGGGCACCGGAACTCATTGCTGCGGCCAGCACATGTGTAATTGTCTTGTTTGTTTAACATTTGAGTAAGATAAATCATTGTGATTTCTCTTGCGCTCTGTTTGCAGTTGCGGGCCATGGCTGGCTGGGCCTGGGACTGCAATGAACGAGAAACAGCCAATGAAAACGAACATTCTGTTGTTACTAGGCATAGTAACACAGAATGTACAATTTTCATTGGCTGTTCTTCTGAGCCAATGAAAATTACACAGTGACATTTGGGGGTGGGTCACGTGGGTGTTGTTGGGCACAGGCAGCGCAGCGCCACCTTCATTTCAAGTTACAGGGCGTGGCGTTGTGTCGAGTGCGAGGAGAGAGAGCCTGCCTTCACATGTGGTGGGGCCTAGTTGCTTCCCTGCTCCGGAAGGTTTGTAAATAATATGGGCCTCTACTTCCCCCTCATTCCCAATGCCCACAGTGACTTTTGTTTGTTCCCCCTCCCTCCCCATGCCCCCGTGATTTTTGTTTGTTGCCCCCTCCCTCCCCATACCCCCAGTGACTTTCGTTTGTTCCCCCCTCCCTCCCCATGCCCCTCCTGATTTTCGTTTTTCCCCCTCGCTTCCCATGAGAAGCAAGTTCGGGATCATAGGTGGGCACTCAACGGGCACTCATAGAAGAATGCACTGGCAGCCGACTATAGGGTATGGCAGGACATTGGACGAGCATGCCACTAGCATATGACTTGGGGGGCACCATTGCAGGGGTGGGGGAGAGAAAAAATGTCTGGTCGGGGTCAGCAAAGGAAATGACCCCTTAGTAACCCCTTACGAGTCAAGGTCAGCGGTCACCACAATTCAACATACACTGCGACCACGCCATCACACCCGCTGTGGCCCTGCTGGGGTGGGCTTCCTGTGCCAGGCACGAGCGTCGCTCGTCTGTGTGAGTGGATATCCCTGCTTATTTCGAGGCCGTTGCTCCCCGGGGTGGGTGATGAGGACAAGGGGGGAGGGCAATGAGGTGGGCATGCAGTAGCTGCTGGTGAGTCAGTTGGTGGCTTTCAGCTGGCTGAGGTGACATCTGTAGGTGGGCGGACAGGCAGCCAACTGGGGCTTTTGTGTAGCAAAGTGGTAAGGAGCACCGGCTGGAGTCGCAGGGGAGGGGAGGTGTATTCACAGCCCAGCGCGGGAGCCGGGTGGGTAGGTTCAGGGGAGTGCTCACCTTTCCTTAGTCACGACATCTCTGCTGCAGGCTAGCTTCTCGCTTTGGTTTTCGAGGGCAGTCGCTAATTTATGAAGCATGTCACCATTTCGCATGCACTCACTCCCCTTTCGAGATTAACATTGTTGTAGCAGTCCCCGGGGAAGAGTATTTTAAAGTTTTCTGGCAAACCACTGCAAATTCCCCCAGTAGTAGGCACAGCACGCATGGGCTCAGTCATCATGACGTTTCATCGACTGTGTGGATTTCAGAACTTTTCTTGTCAAAGTACAAAACACACAGTGCCCAATTTCATTTTTACATGATCGACGTAGTGTTTTATTTTTTCTTGTCACGTTATTAAAGTGTTTCAATTATTGCCGTTTCAAGGGCCATTCGCTCTCCACACGGCAGGCAGCAGCGACCTGCTCAATGTTACTCATCAAAAACGGCGGGAGACCACATCTGTGAGGAAGTAAATGCAAGCAACACCAGCACTGCTTGGAAGCACCACCAGCGTTTGGCGCCAAAATATTTCCTTACGCTTTTGACTTGTAAGTGGCTGCTTGTGCAGAGACGCGCTGTCGGTGCGTATTTCCCCATCCCACCTGTTCCGCAACGCTCACCGCGTACTGACCCACACGGCATGGATGGTAAGAAGGCGGCCTGTGCCTGCCCCCAGTGACTTTCGTTTGTTCCACCCTCACTCCCCATATCCCTCGTCGTGATTTTCGTTTGTTCCCCCCTCCCTCTGCATGCCCCCAGTGACTTTCGTTTGTTGCCCCCTCCCTCCCGATGCCCCCCGTGACTTTCGTTTGTTCCCTCCTCCATCCCTTTGCCCCCAGTGACTTTCGCTTGTTGTCCCCTCTCTCCCCATGCCCCCAGTGACTTTCGTTTGTTCCCCCTCACTCCTCATGTCCCTCGTCGTGATTTTCATTTGTTCCCCCCTCCCTCTGCATGCCCCCAGTGACTTTTGTTTGTTGCCCCCTCCCTCCCCATGCCCCCCGTGACTTTCGTTTGTTCCCTCCTCCATCCCCTTGCCCCCAGTGACTTTCGCTTGTTGTCCCCTCCCACCCCATGCCCCCAGTGACTTTTTTTTGTTCCCCCCTCCCTCCCCATGCCCCCGTGATTTTCGTTTGTTCCCTCCCCATGCCAGCCGTGATTTTCATTTGTTCCCCTCTGCCTCCTCATGCCCCCTGTGACTGTAGTTTGATCCCTCCCCATGCCCCACCATGACATTTCGTGCTTCGGTGCAACTGGAGTGCTGGGGGCAATCCAGGTCACCCACATTGTTCTTCAAGTTACATGTGCGGCAAAAATCTATTACCAGGGTGCCACCATTACCACGTGGTCCTCTTGCATTGTTAGCGATTGTTTGGTATTTTACCATTGCATAGTTTTGACACAGGTGTATGTGCGTGAGTTTAAGTGAGTTTATGACAACTTATTTTATTGTGTATTAAAAGTGCTGAAAATACAGTGGGCAAATAGATATTTTGTCTTTTGCATTTTATAGTTTACCATTCAGGATGTGGAAAATAAAGGTACACTGGTATTATTTTGACCTAACATGCTGCTATAAGGATTTACATGTTGTCATTATACTTTACTATGCAATTTATGTATTTTGCAAGTAAACTCTATAGGACAGTATTATTGTGGGTCTTGTTGACACCCAAAACTTAAATATTTGTTCCATGTAAAGCGTGGAAGAACGTGGCTGTTCTGTTCCCAAATTGCAGAGTGGGTTAAAATCCCTACTTCGCTGTTCAGCATAAGTGTGTGTGATCCCGGGCAAATAATGTAATCTCACCCTTACTTCAACTGCAAAAGTTGGAGTGCTTATATTATAAGTGATTACGTTTCCACCCTTAAGATACAATAGGACAATTTTAATAAGTGTAGGGACACATTGATGTACCCTGGTCCTCCTCTGCTACTGGCTCCAATACCGTCACATAGAATTGCATTATTCCAGTCTTGGAGTCGTAACACTTGATTTGACAGGCAGACATACTCTCACCAGCCAGTCATTGCACCAGAGATTCTAGTGTAGCGGACTAACTGTGGTAGAACCAACATTACATTTTCTCCCTTATTGCTCGCAGCCACTGAAGTTGCTTGGCCCGTCCAGTGTACTGCCGCAGACTCTGAAATGTCCTGTTATGCTATGATATTGATATGTCTGCGGGTGCTGTGATGGAGGTCAGTAAAATATTAACGCCCTGTCATTTTAAATTCACTCTGCCATAGAAACTGGGCCCTGTTAGTAAAATACTCGTCCCTGAAAACAAGGTAAGGCGTACGCTATCAAGCATAGTTCGGGTGTCATTGTTTTGCTGACTCAAGGAAAGTCGGCACCTAACATGTGACATGGAGCAGCAGCAGTGTGATGGGCTGGTGGTGGGCCGATCTAGGTCTAGCAGTGAACTGGCACGGGCCGCCCGCCCTGCGGGTCGCGCCCACCGGCCCCCAGGACTGGCATTATGGGGCCAAGATTTTCTGGGCACTGGCACTTATTTTTTTACAAATTAAGCACTCGGCACAGGGAAGTCTTTCAGATTTCCCGAAGGTTTAAAATACCTTCTCTTGGAGAACTACTGTTTCCAAGAGCAGTAAAGTGAAATTGACTTTACTTACATTTGTAACTTTCTAGACCCAACACACACTATCTTAACATAGTGTGCTCGAGGGGTTACTTAGTATCCCCTTTGTCTAGTTTCTCATGTAACATTTTTATGTTACCCTTTCTACAATTAATGGCTGGTGGCAGTGGTTTACCTTTAACTACCATTGTGTGTTTTTACCGCGGACTGCGTTCGCAGCTGCAGTAAGGCACCCATGGGTGTCCATTTCGTCAAAAGGACTCCGGTCTTCTTTTTTCGCCATTTCTTGTTGGAAAGGTCCTTCTTGAGATTTACTCTGTGCGCCAAACCAGGATTGGCCCCTTTGTTCATTATGTCTTTGGCAGGATTCACGAGTGAAGCCCGCCTCTGGCTCCAGAGTGTCTCGCAGGGGCAGAAAGTGAGGGAGGTGCCCAAAGCTCCCTGTGCTTAATCCCCTTGGTTACAGGACTGCACCCAAAGGTGGTTGGCTGGCTGGCTGTCCTTGGAGGACAGCCACACTGCTGTGTGATTGACAGCTAGGCTGGAATGAATGGGAAAAACCTGCATAAAAGGCAAGGCTTTTTGGCTTGGAAGGCAGAGTCGACCACTGGACGAACGAATCCAAAGAATAACTTACAAGAGACGCCTGCTGCAACTCCTGGATCGTTGGTTTGCCCGGTCAAGCCCTGCTGCTGTGCTGAAGCTCCGAATTCGCCTCGACTAGAGAAGCCCTGCAAGGACGACTTGTCCCCTTTGGTTGGTGGGACCAATCAACCCCAAAGTGAACTCGTCTGGACATCCTCTCGAAGCTGGCTGTACTTCCACTGCTGCTGCTGCTGCTGGAACCAAAGTGCCAGGGAGAGGAACACCAGATTGAGTGCATCGCTTTTAAGTCAGACCCGAGCTTCAGGAAGATCCTCCGAACTCCCAGGAAGCAGGACTGACCAAGCCTGAGCCACCTCAACAGAGTGCAGACCCCAGATGCGAGGAAAGTCGAGTGGTAGCCGAGAACTGCAGTGGTGCTAAGTTTGCCCATTGCTGCCGCTGACCTTCCCATTGTAGTGCAGGAGTCCCCGGACATCCTTCCTCTTGTCCCCATGACTGAGACCCAGGAACAACAGGAGCTACACAAAAACAGAAGCCAGCTGGAATCATTTCTTCTAACCAAAGGTACTGTACAACTAAGGGGATTTACCTCTTGTTGTTGTAGCCTTACTTTTTGTCACTTGAGACTGGTCTTGGTTGCTCTTGCAGAGTTGCTTGCAGCTTTGCACCTCACAAGCCTCCCAGCTTGTGGCCCTACATTGATTCTACTTTTTCTACAAAGGCTTCTAAAACATTGTGCAAGACTTTTACTTACCAGTAACAAATGCTTCGGCTCACCTACACTTTTGTTCAATTACATTGGCTGTCTTGGCTCCCTGAGAGACTCTTCTTATCTCTGACTTTGTGATTTGCCTTTCCTCCAGGAAAGGGTTAATTTACTTTGCATTGGGGATTGAAAAGTACTTACCTGCTTCAGAATATTTGTTTAACCTTTGCTGTATTCCCAATCCCCTTTTCTTTGACACCAAACTCAGTATTGCTCTAAATGTACCAGTGATATATCAATGTCCACAGTGTTCTAGTTATTTAAGTCACCTGAGGGTGTAGGAACGGTCTGTGTGCCATCCCCAAAGGGTATCTACTGATTTACTGAAACTGAGAGTGTGTATTTTGAAGTGTATTTTTGTGTTACATATATTTGCTCCCTTCTAAAGAAGGCTTATTGAACTGACTGTTAAATACATTAATAATTATTTAAGCAAGAAACCTTGCGTGTAAGAGTTTATTTGAATACTTGTAACTGTAGACCTCTGTGTAAGAACGCTACTGCTCACATTGACCCCTCTTGAGATAAGCCTGGCTGCACAGCCACACTACCAACCTGTGTAGTACAGACTTATACCAAAGGTTGGGTCCCTATTGCCAGGAGGTCAAGGTTCCTGTAGTCTCCCAAAAAGTACTGCACACAATCTTGCCTAACACACATCAGTACTCGAATGGCTGCCATGTTGGTACATTTGTTACTAATGCGGTACAACCAGCTGCACCCTTCGTGATTGTGGGTGATAGAATTACACTGGACCCAAAATAGGGTGCTTAAAAGACATCTTTGCCCTAGGAGCCATACGGGCTACCATGTGCCAGCAGATCCAAAAAGGGTTGCGGTGCAAGGGGGACTTCAGTAGAAGTTCATCTGGCCACAAAATAAAGTCAATGATAGACGAAATCCAACAGGAAAAAGCTAAACAATTTAGGTGTCCCAAAAAATGGCACAACAGAACCACAAAATTTAAATTCTGTCTTTATAGCCAGAAAAAAAGGGAAACTGAAATGCAGGAACTGGCTCAGATAGATCAAGACCTAACAGATCTTGGACAACCACGCTGGACTTCAGGCTTCTGAAGACAAAGAGGCGCTGTTGCAGCACCCACTATGAAAGAAAGCCATGACGATGCAGCAGGTGAAGGAAGCCGTCTTTATAACCCAGCAAGGGTGTTAGCGAGAAAACCACTTTTGACCCCATTCAGTAATCCCCTGTACTTTTTACAGGCCTTAGTGAGTTTGGGACATAATTTCCTCTTATCCAGGCATAATCCAAAGCCTGACTGAGTGTATCTCTGGTTTAAGTACTCGTCCTAAAGAGAGTCCTTGTGACTTCTAAGGCAGATGTACCCTAAGGATGAAGAAATATACGAAGAACAACCTCGCAAGAAGTACTGGAAAGTCACGAGAGCAATACCTTGGAACGAAAAAGCAATTCTGCAGCAGGTGGTCAGCTGTTTTAGACAGCCGAGGGATCCAGCAACAGGCCACTTGGCAGGAGGGATGCCAAGACTCCTGGGAATAATTATTAATTTTGATCTAGGTATTCACAAAGGAGAGTCGGGCGCATTCGACGGTTGACGATGATGCAGGGTTCCCACTTCATCCACAGGCACACAATTTGGATTCTGAGGATGGGGTCGTCTCAGATTATCCTCAAATAAAAACAAATGTTGCAGAGATTTTGAAGGAGTCACATCCTGCAAAGTCATCTTGAGTCTCCCAGACAAAGCAACCTCTCTCTGTTAGTCATGTGGCTTATGAGGGCAGCAGCTTTTTCACCTATGTAAAATGGTTCCACACAGTGAAATCCATCTTTTACCTTACTGTCTCCTTTTTTGACCTTCTCCATTCATTAAAATGGAGGCTGTCTTTAATTGCCTAGAAGAACATAGGTTCACACGACTAGCCCTTGGCTCTCTTTGTGAATGGAAAAGGATAAGGCCGTCTTTGGCCATCGGATGTGTGTAACCTAGGACTCGGGGCTGTAGTCAGCCTGAAACTAGTTCTGACTGGTATATGCAGATTACTGTCTGGAAGAGTGTGAATTCACTGCTCTCTATGAGAGGCCTTCCTGTGTATATGGGTGTGCTTGGATGGATGGCTGGCCACTGGCAGACCACCCCTCTTTTTGTCTGATACTTGGTGTAGGAATGGGTGCTGTGTTCACTGACTGCCTCCTGAGGGGATAAAAGCAGAACCCCTTGTACTCTCACCTTGTAAACAACTGGAACTCTGAACCTGCACTCTGTATAGCATGCTGCTCATAGAAAGACTGAAGCTCTGCACCAGCATCCTTTAATGATCTGAATAATCTGACGGCAAAGCTCTGCCTCTCCTGGACGACCAAAAGGACTCAACAGTGGTACTCATTTGCCCTGATCCCGTGGGGACAAATGGATCACAGTGCCTGCTCAAAGGCCTCGTCTCCCAGAAGCTCCTGACAGGCCTACATCACCAGAATCAGACTTTTATGCACCTTTTCTTCCAGTACTCTCAAGACTCTCTGTGTCATACGAGAGAATCTTCATCCAAAGACATCATGGAAGTTCTGTGGGTCCATCTATCTCAACTATGATGCTCCAGAGGTCTGTGGTGCCTCGATTCCTGCATCTGCAGAGCCAAAATCTCCTTCCGGTCCTTCTTCCTTGGCTGGCTCATCTCCAATGTGACTTCTTCAAAATGTGTTCTTCTTTGGAGTCGCTCACAGCTGACCCCATCCTCAGAACCTGAATCGTGTGCACGAGTACAAGGGAACCATGCATCACTGTCCACTGCGGACCGCAAAAGACTCGACTTTCCGTTCCTCTGGACCCGACCTCTGACTGGGAATCACTGGATCAAGAATAATCATTCTTCCTAATGGTCTTGGTGCCCCCTTGTCCTTGTAACCCATCACTGGGTGACTTGTTTGTTGCTGAACAATGTGCATAGCAATCGAATCTGGAAACTGCTGACTGGCCACTGAAGAACAGCTTTTTGAGTTCCCATGGTATTGCTCTCCTTACTTTCCAAAGCTTCTGCTGAGTCTTTTCTTCATACAGTTCTTCATCCCTCAGCTTCTTATTCATCTTGAAGTAACTGTTCAGGGCTTCCCCCCAACAGAATTCCAGAAACCGCTCCTTGGGGAGCTGTTGCACAAAGGTTACCATTTCCTGCCAAAAACTGCCTCATCCACACTACCGGTCTCTCTTGGTCCCCCCTTGTACTTAAAAGTCTAGATCGAAAAGCCTTTACATTTATGCCTTTTTCTTTCTAGGTGGGACTCTCCATTGACTGATACATTGTTTCATCTTGTGCTTTACAAAGTTAACTATGAGTGTTGCCTAATTTTTTTATAAAAATATAGTTTCTGGACATTCTCTTACTGGATATTAATGAAAAGTGTATGCTGTAGCTGTGAATCAGCCTACTTCACCTCCTGAGAGTCAGGCCTGGCCTGCTCTGTCGAAGAGAACCACTAGCAGTGCCTAAGTGAGGAATATACACCTAAAGGCTGTGATCACAGGGTTTAAGGAAAATATTCCTAACAAAGGGAAAGGCAGCAATGAAGAAGATGGACAGAAGACTTCAGGTCCAGCAAGGCCCCTCTACCTTTGGACACATGAAATCCAAGCACAGAGGAGTCTCCACTTCAAACGCGGCAGGGCAGCTATTGGCCCTCAGCTTCCAGGAGCCTCAAGCAGATGTTTGATGAGGTTTAGTTTCCCCTGGTCTATAGCAAGCAGACCTTTGATATGATATGATATGGCATTTATAACGCGCCTATACAAGTGTTTCAAGGCGCGACGAGGCAAGGGAGGGGAGAACAGTGGAAGAAAGACAACGATCCTACTAGGCCAGGTGTCATTCAGATCGCGCAAGTGCGATGGTATTCTTAGCATATGGTAACAGGCTTTTTACTTGTACTTGTGGCAACAGCTTCCAAGCATCTCTATATTTCCTCCCATGCTCTGCCTCTTCAACTCCAGATCGATAGACAGAAACCTGGGCTAGATGTGACCCCAGTCCACCTCTCATAGAATATGCAACATTTAAAGTCTGAGTGACTATCCAATCAGGGGTAGCCAGCTCAGCCTCAGTCATGACTTCACTCTGGTTTGGGTATGTATATAGGGCGTCAATTATCCCCTGCCATGTCACAGCCACTTTCTGGCACACTTCCGGGCTCTGGCCAAAGCCTGACAAGCGATTGTCCACTTATGGATGTTACCTACCCCAGCCCAGGTGGAAGGCAGCCAACAAAAACTGCTAACAGAAAATAAACTAATTAAATGACATGCATTACTCACCGTAATAGCATTTCTGATGATTGTATCTGCTTAGATTCACATGCTGTGCATATGGTCCGACATCCAGTGGTAACCGCAGAGTATTGCATCTTGTCTTTCGGGGACCGAAAGGGCCATCGGCATAGGCGTGTCTGTAACACTATCCCTATCGTGACGTGTATTGTACCCAAAATCTATCACGCGCCGAGGTCCCTCCGATAGTATTTTTTCTGCCATTAGGGAGCCTAAGGTTATTGTGAGTGAGTACATGAAGAGAGAAAGTAGTAAGACGTCTATGTTCCTTCCACCTCGAGCGGGGAGGTAGGGAGGGCTCATGTGAATCCAAGCAGATACAATCATCAGAAATGCTATTACGGTGAGTAATGCATGTCTTCTGATGCTTGCTAATCTGGTTAGAATCACATGCTGTGCATAGACTAGCGAGCAGTAACCGAAGTTGGAGGTGGGTTGTGAGAAGGAACAGTAGAGAAAAGATGTCTTAGTACTGCTTGTCCCACCTGAGAATCAGACCTAGAATGAGTGTCTAGGCAATAGTGTTTTGTAAAGGTGTGTACAGAACTTAAGGTTGCCGCTTTGCAAATGGACTCTAGGGGAACATTTGCAATGAATGCTATGGAAGCCCCAGTGCCCCGAGTAGAGTGTGCTCTAGGTTTGAAGGGCAGTTCTCTCTTAGCAAGAGCGTAAGACAGTGTGATGCATTTGACAATCCACCTTGAGATAGCTGATTTAGAGACAGGATCCCCTTCTCTATCAGCTGCCACTGAAACGAAAAATTGGTTTGTTTTCCTCAGTGGTTTCGTTCTTTCCAAGTAAAACATGACTGGCCTGCGCCCATCTAGTGTGTGTAGGCTTCTTTCGGCCATGCTAGTGGGATTCTGGAAAAAGGTAGGTAGTTAGATTGGTTCACATGGAACTACAAGATGAATTTAGGCGCAAATCTCGGATGAGTGCGCAGAACTACCTTATCCCTGTGGACTGTAACAAAAGGGTCTAGAACAGAAAGGGCCTGTAGTTCACTAACCCTTCTAATAGAAGTGATAGCGACTAGGAAGGCCGTCTTGTAAGTAAGGTCTTTTAGACTTGCTTTATGCATTGGCTCAAAGGGAGGTCCCATGAGTCTGGTTTAAACCACATTTAGATCCCATCCAGGAGCTGGGTGAGAAATGAGAAATGGGGGGATGAATCCTCTTAACCCCTTCCATAAAAGCTTTAATCACCGGTATTTTCCACCACAACACCTTCTGTTGTGACGTAGTGTAGGCTGAGAGAGCAGCAAGATGAACTTTAAGGGAATTGAAGACCAACCATGTGTCTAACAAATGGGTTAGGTACAGCACAATGTGTGTGGGTGATCAATCGATGGGATTGACGCCCTTGGTATTACACCAGATGACAAACCGTTTCCATTTGCTGGAATAGCAATAGCGGGTGTTAGGTTTCCTAGCTTCCCTGAGAATGTCCATGCATCCCTGAGGGAGCTGAAGGTGTCCAAACTCTATGACCTCAGCAGCCAGGCTGCTAAGTTCAGAGTTTGTGGGCATGGGTGTAGGGTCTCCCCCCTGTCCTGAGACAACATGTTGTACGGGAAGGGTAGTTTTACTGGTGGGGAGAGGGACATTTCCATTAGATGAGCGAACCAGGGTTGGCGGGCCCACATGGGGGCTACCAATATCATGGCGACTGGTTCCTGGTGCATCTTGTGCACTATCTTGTTGAGTAGGGGAGTCAGAGGAAAAGCGTAAACAAATTTCCCTGACAATGTTAACCAGAGACCGTTCCCCTTGGAGCGGTTCTGGGGGTACCTGGAGGTGTAGTCTTGGCATTGGGCGTTCTCCTGAGTTGCGAACAGGTCGATCTCTGGGAAGCCCCATTCTGCGAAGACGTTGGACATGATGTCTTCGTGCAGGCGCCATTCGTATTCTATGGGCAGTGGGAAATCTCTGCTGAGCACGTCTGCCAGAAGATTTGAGTTCCCCTGGAACGTGTTGGGACAACAGGAAACATCTTGTGTTTGAGAGCCCACATCCAAATGTTTTAGGACAGCTTGGATAGCCCTGGAGAGTGTGTACCCCCTTGTTTGTTTAGGTTTGTGGTGCTGTCTGTCAGAACCAGCACTGTCTTCCCTTGTAGTTGCGTTTGAAAGGCTTTCAGTGCCTTGAACACCGCTAATAGCTCTAGTAGATTTATATGGTTGGATGCTACTTGTGGGGACCACACTCCATGCGCTGTCAGCTGAAGCAGGTGAGCCCCCCACCCCGTGAGAGATGCGTCTGTCGTGAGAGTGGCTTCCACTGCAGGGGTGGTGAAGGTTTTCCCCTTCAAGAGGTTTTCCCTCGACCACCACTGCAGAGATAGAACGAGGGCTGGCGAGACAACTACCTCCGCTGGCCTGACACCACTGGCTGTTGAGCCACTCTTGCATGGGGCGCATGCGCAGCCGCGCGTTGGGAACCAAGTATATGCATGAAGCCATCATACCTTGCAAGCGCATGGCTTTGCGTACCATCACCTCCCGACTGGCTACATATTGAGGGATCTGAAAAAGCATGTTCTGAACCCTCTCGTTGGAAGGGAAGACGAGGCCGTTCTTCGTCCGGATTAGAGCCACCAGAAACGGTTTTACTTGTCTGGGGACTAGACTGGATTTTTTCACGTTGATGGAGAATCCCAGACTGAACAGAAGGTCTACGATCTTCTGGGTGTTCAAAAAGCATGTGTCGTAAGAGTCCCCTGTTATGAGCCAGTCGTCGAGGTAAGGGTAAACCGGGACGGACAGTCTGCGCAGGTGTGCTGCCGCTACTGCCAGGACCTTTGTATACACCCTTGGTGCCGTGGCGATGCCGAAGGGGATCACTTTGAATTTGTAATGCCTGTCCTCTATCATGAACCTTAGATATTTCCTGTGCGCTGGCAACATTGAAATATGAAAGTATGCATCTTTCATGTCCAATGTTGCCATGTGGTCCCCCTGTTTCAACAGTGGGAACACCACCTGTAGCGTTACCATACGAAACTTTTGAGGTTTTATAAATTTGTTCGATGGGTGCAGGTCTAGAACAGGGCGCATGGTGAGGTCCTTTTTGGGTTCAAGGAAGTACACTGAATAAATACCCTTGTTTACCTGAATTAGGGACGCTTCTATGGCGTCCTATCCCAGCAGCGCTTCCACCTCTTGATTCAGGATCTGCAGATGGTCCGGTGAGAGGCGCCGTGAGCGTGGCGGTCTGAACTGTGGTGGTTGGGCGAATTCCACACAGTACCCATGGGCGACCGTCTTTATAACCCACTGGTCTGAAGTTATCCCTTCCCATGCCGTGAGGAAAGATGTTAAACGCCCCCCGAATGTGGTGACATGGGACGGGACCTGGATCTGTTGGTCATTTCTGACCAGAGGCTATGGCTCCTCTGGGATTGGGGCCTCTACCTCTGCCTTTGCCGCGCCCTGACCCGTAGGTGGGTAGTAGGCGGGGCTTCCTGATGTTTGTCCAGAGTTATAGTTTCCCGTGCTGTAGTTGTTCTGACTTGCACGGGACTGCCCTCGAAAGGACCAACGAGAACCACCTCCCCTTTGGGGGGAAGGTTTCTGAGTTATTTGTTGCAAGGACTTAAGAGTCTCATGCTCTTTCTTGGCCGTCTCCATGGCATTGTCGACCGCTTTCCCGAAGAGATTGGTCTCTTCTATGGGTTTGTTGACAAGAGCGGCCTGTGTTTCAGGCTTGAACCCCGAGTTGCAAAGACAAGCTTGCCGCTTGAGTAGAGTGCCATGGGCCAGAGACCTGCCTGCTGTCTCAGCAGTGTCCAGAGTGTTTCTGATTATATTCTGATTTACCTGCCTGCCCTCGGCCACGATGGTGAGAAGCCTGGACCTAACGGGTTCAGGAACCTCCTGGAGACCTTCTTGTACAAGGTTCCATTGTGCGTCTGCATAACTGGACAGCAGCGTGGTGTTATTCGCTATGCGTGTGGTGTATGCAGCTGCCGAGGTAACACGCTTACCTAGGGCATACAACCTCTTGGATTCCTTATCCGGAGGTGCCTCCCCCATAGCAAGGGGTACTCCTGCCCGTTTCCGGGTGGTACTGAATACCAAGGAGTCAGGGGTGGCGTGGCCTTTAATATACTGAGGGTCCGAGGGAGCTGGCCGAAATAGTTTTTCCACTCTTGGGTTCACTGCACAGGTCTGAGCTGGTGTCACCAGGGATGGGGCCAATCTTCTTTAACAGAATTTAGGAGGGGAATGGCTTGGCTGGAGGGGGGTTTCTCCTTGAGAATGTCCTCCACAAAGTCTTGTTCGGGTACCGCTTCCTGAGTAGTGATCTGAAAGTGATCTGCTGCCTTCCTTAAGATGGCATTGAAGGCCATTTGGTCGTCTACAGGCGAGGCCTGGCAAGCCGGGGTGGATGGAGGAGAATCCAGGCATAGAACATCAGTGTCCTGATCTTGCGTGGGGAGCGTCCATGGCTCCGTTTCCACTTGCTGGGTTTCCTCCCAGTTGTCCATGGCATCCGCCTAGTCCTCAGTGTAGTCCTGCAGGAAGGAAGGGTCTTCTTCTTCGCTGTAGATGTCCTGGTAAGTGTCCATCTGGACCACATCTTCATGGTGGACTGAAACCGAGGGCTGAGAGTCAAGATTTTCGTGGAAACGTGAAGCTGATCTTAAAAGAGGGTCCTCACGAGATCTCTTAGGGGAAGGATGCTCAGAAAGTGAGACAATCCTTTCAAAATGATCCATGCACCTTTTGAATTTCTCCCTTGTCCACTTAGAGGAACCAGAAGGCCCTAAAGGTGGAAAAACGTCGTTTTCCGCCCTTTGGCGTCGAAATTTTCTCCAAGGGTGTTGGACAGAGGCTCCTGACTGTTCTCCTAGGTTTCGCGAGTATCGGGGCACCATTGCGTGTCTTTAGACTTGTCTGCGGCCTGCTCCATGCGTTCCGACGGTGTAGGTACCAGCCCAACTGCCGAAGTAATTCTTGTGATACTGTCTTCGAATCGGCATGAGTTAACGGGTTAGAAGGCCTATCAGTAGATTTACCGCCTACCACAGAGTTAGAGGGCCTAGCGGTAGATTTTTCGCCTGTAGGCCTAGTAGTAGGTTTTGGGCCTAACGGCCCTTTAGGGACTGTCGGAGCTTCGAATGACCGCGCTTCGACGTGTAAACCCGATTTAGGGGTAGCGCCCTTGTTTTTGGAGTGCCCAGTCGCAAGGCGCTGCTGAGGATGTGGGGAAGGCTGCTGATCTACCCGAGCAGAGGAAACCGCCAAAATTTTCGACGCCCCTGTTGGCGCTTTCACCTTTTTCAACAGAACCGTCGAAATCGGTGGTGGTGTTGTGTGCTTAGTGTTTCGTGGTTTTTGTACACCCCTGTCGCCGGGTGTTGTCCCTGAAGCGAGACTTGCGTCAGGCCTTGAGGGGTCGAGGATGGGCGTGACGGACCTAGAAGTGTCTGCCTCAAGGTCTATGACGTCCGATACGGTTGTTTGGCCATCGGAGGTGCCCCCGTCACTTTCGGCGGGTGTGGCGGTGGGGGAAGAGGGTTCAGCCCACGACATACCGTACGCGGCCCACCACTTTACACGCCCTCCTTAAGGGTCTTAGGCCCAAGGAGCTTACAAGCCGCACACCGCTTCTCAACGTGATCTAAGGGGAGACAAGAATTACACGTTCTGTGCTCGTCTTTCCACGGGTATCTGACCCTACACTTAGGGCAGAACCTAAATGGAGTCCTTTCCATAGCGAAAGGTATAAACAAAGATGACCAGACCTAGAGGGCAAAGAGGGGGAAAGAGGAAAGACATAACGAAAGATATGGCCACCCCGACCCCACTCTCCCTACTGTGTAGGCCGGCCAGAGGGCCCGGCAACGTGGATGCCACAGCTGCCGGATCTTAGGTCCCGAAATCCACAGCCGTAGAAACTTCCCGCAGTCTTTGTCGAAGTTCGTAATGGCTGTCGAAGTGACTTATGGGGGAATAACCGACAAAGTTGGTATAAAGATAAACAATGGGCCTCATTACGAGTGCGGCGGTAAGTGGTTAACGGCGCCGGTAAGGGTGTCGGTGCCGTTAACCCCTTACCGCAGCATTACAAGGTCCTTTAGCGGGTCCCGCTAAGGGCGGCTGGTTTTACCAGGTGCCCTTAGCGGGACCCGCTAAAGGACCAGGGAGCTAACAACGGGCCCGTTGTTAACAGGCCAGATGTTAGCTCCCTCCCCATTCTGATTGAGCCCTATGGGGTTCTCGAATGGGAATGGGGATGGGTTCCCTGAATGGGGAAATACCTGGTCCTCCTGAAAGGGGCCCCTAGGGGTCCCTCGTGCTATAGAAACAAGGCAATGACCATACACGAAAAGATGCGCCAGACACGAGGTTCAAATTCCCAATGCTAGGGTTTATTGCAAGCAAAAAATAGTCTCAATTGGCCAATTCTGGTCTCACGCCCCGCAACGTGAGTTTCCTAGACCTCGAGGGACGCAAGAGAGCGAATTACGTACATCAGTTACATATATACAAAATGCATATCATACAATCAGCAATGTCATGTTTAACACCCCCTTTGGTTAGCTTCTTTGAACTCTGGATGTCAATGGACATTTCCGACAGGTATGACAATTATGACACTTTCGATGTCTATTCTAGTAACAATGTGCAATTTAGAAAGTGCGGAGGCATCTTTTAGTTGTTGAACAGAACACGGTGGTTCTGTTCTTGGAAGCAAGCTGCACACGGGGGAAGAGCCACATTCCATACTTTGCTATCTATGAGGTACTATTCGTGTCCTGGGAGCCGACACGCTCTAAAGGGTTTTGCGAAGGGGGCCGTAGGAAGAGCATAATTCAAGCCTTTAGCTGTTTTATTCTAACATATTCTACCATCGTACGAGACTGGCTGGCAGCTGTGAAGTGATTAAATGCCCTGCAGCTCTCTCCCAAGGCTACAGAGAGGGAGCATGGGCATTCCTTTCTGAGCTACTCATGAGGAGTTTCAACGAACTCCTCAGTCCCGCGACCTTGTCCTTTCATATTCAGACAACAATGTTAACAGTTGAGCAGAGTAAGCAGAATTGGCAAGAATTGCAAGCTGCAAAGCAGTTTAGACAGAAAGCAATGAGCAATGGTTAACAAGCAAAATGGCGATTCTTGCTACGTTTAAAATGGCCGCTTGTTGGTCAAGCATAGCAGTCTATATTTCTATAATTCGGTGCATAAGACGGTTGGCCTACGGCCATCAAGTTACGTCTGTCATTCAAATGAAGAGTATTCACTTTTCCAGATTGAAAAACCCTCCTTTTGGCCGTATGCCAAACATCTTATTCATTCATTGTATCCTCCTCCGATGAGGATAAGTCTGGGGTACCTATGTCTGAACCATCTTCATCATTAATGTCCATAGCCATGAATTGTTTTACTGTTTTTGTTTCATCAGTGTCTCTGTTATTTTGGCCATGCGTTTGTTTTCCTCTCGACACCATATGCATACATCCCTTAGTACATCCATCAGTTATTTCAGTGCAAACTATTGGTAAGCATTGTATGCAAACGGCAACATGTTATGAATATACCAAGTACCATCATTAGTATCGAAATTAACTTCCATCCCCAAGACCGCAATAATCCCCAAAACCAGGATCCTATCCCCCAACCCCCTTCTTCAGTAGAGTGTGGAACTTATGACATGTAATTTCCGGATTGCTTTAAATATCGTAGGGGAGTAATCATCTATATACACACAGCATGCAGTTTTTATGAGTTTGCAAACTCCCCCACGATCAACTAATATTATATCGAGAGCCATCCTGTTTTGGAGTGCCATTAGTCTAATTCCTTTTTCTTCTAACGTCATATTCATTAAAATATCCATTGTTGAATCTATTGTATTTTTTAATATCCTAGACAGTTTTCTTATATTGTAAGAATTTTCTATTTGGGACAAGAATGGTATAAATGATTTGGCTATATCTATTGCTATCATTCCATCCTCGCTACTCCTTTGAGTTCTACCTTTTGTTCATCTTGCTACTTCTGCTGTCTCCAAGAGGAACACTCCTTGAAATAGTAGACCTAGGTAGCATGTACCTCCCCAGTTCCTAGGTAACCATGAATATGCTTTTTTTCCACACATATTCTATTTCGTGCTTTAAAACCACTGTGTTCAGGCAATTGCTAAACGTTCCTACTTTATAGGAACCCTTTTTCTGTACCCATAGGGGAGCAGTTCCGGGGCTGTGATCCACTGTATAGGCAGGGGGCACAGCATCTTTATTCCATTCATCCCTCATCCAAAATGTCATTACTGATGTTCCTTCTGCTGGCGGGGTTGGTCTATTTTGCCTATGTAATCTATCTAGTCGTGTTGTCTTTCGTGTATTCTTTCTTATGGGATCTTTCTTTCTTATGGGGTGAAAACACGCAAGCTTTATGGAATATGGAACAACCCACTGGTCTCATGATCACTTCCTCAAATTCATTCATATTGGTCTCATCTAGCTGACCCGTATTACTCTTGTTCCATTTCCCAAAGAACATTGCACTCAATGATACTTCACATGAATAAACCAATGGCAACGGTTGTACATACCAGCCTATCCCTTTCCCAACGTGCTGTGGTAAATGGGCACAAACCCAACAATCTTTTTTCTTTAAAACTGCATGGGTCATGTTCATGATGAGCAACAATGCATTGTTGCCGTATCCTTCTCTATGTCTTTCTTCCATTGGGGGCAAAGTACCAGTGATTACATGAACTGGGCTTTCAGTAGCTGCTTTTGGCAAAAGTGTTTCTAATGGGTGCACATACTCCAGGAACCATAGTGTAATAGCTGTTATTGTTGGTACTACCATACTTAAGAAAAACAGGACCAATGTCCAAATCAGTACCTTATTGCTTTTACCATGCTTTTTCCCTAAATTTACAGTCTCTAAATCTATCATCTTTTCAGCAGGGGTGCAGGAGGTGGCTGAAACCGGTCTTGATTTGTTCTTCATCGTCCTTCTTCTTGCTGGCAAAGTTCGTCGCAGATGTCTCTCGTTCTCGATGCCAGAAAAGTTCAACGAAAAATGTCACAGTTCAATTCTGCCAGCCCTTTCACAGCCTCGATCACTTATCCACTCCGAGCAAGATTAGTTGTTCTTTCTCCCACTGCTCAGACGATTTCTGAACAATTCTTTATTGGTAGAGTACTATGTGCATCCAGCTTGTCCTGCTCTTGCTTAGGACACAGGTACTTTTATAAGCGCACTGAGGAGCGGTGAGTCTTGAATTGTCCGATTTGCACAACTCTCACACTTCTCTCCTCTACGCCCCTGGTTCCTACTCCGTCTGTGAGTGGAACCAAAGGCAAAAGAAAAGCACCAAAGATCTGTGGATCACTTTGCCTGTCGAGGACGCAAATTATACCGATTCACTCCTGGTATTGTATGATCCATGAATAGTGTCGTTGCACTTCCAGTATCAGGCTCAGTGTCAGCCTGTGGCACAATGATGGGTAGCGATGAGCGCCGTGGCAATGATGTAGTTTCTTTCTTTGGCTTTGGTGCATTTGCAGAAACTGGTGGGCGCCAAAGGGGTACACGCGTTGTTTCTGCTCGTGTTTGCAATGCAGGGTTTGTGTCGCTCGGCAGTGATGTTGTTTCTGCTGAGCAACGTTGGGGCACTTTTCGCCCTCTCCCTTTACTGGCAGCCTCCTCAGGCTCTGTTTCGAGTTTCACTTCTCGCTTGGGCTTTGTTTCAACTTTCACTTCTCGCTCAGGCTGATGCTGTGGCAATGGACTGGAAACGGTTTCTTTCGTTTCCGAGACCGTTTCCTTTCTCTGGTCGTCGGAAGTTGTCAGCAGTCTTGGGAATCTTTTTGCATGTGTTGCATGGATCCATGCCTTCCGTCCGTCTACTCGGATGGCCGTTTGCGTCGCCAAAAGTACTTGGTAGGGGCTGCGCCACCTGGGTGCTAATGCTGTCTTCCGCTCAAAGTTCTTTATTAAGACCCAACTTCCAGGCTCCAGCGAGTGCCCGGTCCGGTATATCGCACTGGTAACGCCTCCTGCACCTGCTGATGAATCAAACGCAACTTCTGTATCAAAAGGCTACAGTACGTGCTTAACATAGGATGCTCGACCTCACATAATCTTTTGGGCTGCGGTGCGCACCATACATTTGCCGGTCTCCCCATTATAATTTCATAGGGGGAGAGCCCAGTCTTAGCCTGTACAGACGTGCGCATGCATAATAGCGCTAGGGGTAATGCATCCACCCAACTCAACTTGCTCCCAGAGCAGATTTTAGCTATCTTTGACTTTAAGATTCTGTTATGTCTCTCCACAAGCCTGGCAGAACTGGGATGCCTGGAACTGTGGAATCTCTTCTCTATCTGCAGACCTGCACAGATCTGTAGCACTACTGCGCCCACAAAGTGCGGGCCGTTATCTGACCATAGGACACGGGGCAACCCAAACCGGGAGAAATACTCCTTTAACATTACTTTTGCCGTTGACATGGCAGTACAGTCTTTTAAAGGATATGCCTCCACCCACTTGCTGAAAGCACAACTCACCACTAACACATATTTGTAGTTCTGGCACCTTTCCATATCTATGAAATCAAAATGGACCACCTCAAATGGCATAGAGGGTGGGCCAAAACTACCCACTGGAGTCACGGTTCCCTTCCCTACATTGTGTTGCAGGCACGTAATACAATTCTGCACTAGCCTTTCTGTGCTCATTTTTCCATAATGTGGATAAATGCTGTACCATCTTCTTCGCGCAAATGTGGGTAGGGCTATGCGCCATTGTAACCATTGCGGTTACGTAACAATTTGGCAACATCCAGTTCTTGGTCTCTTTGTCCACCCAACATCCCTCCAAATCTAACTCAGCAGAGCCCTCGGCCCACCTCTGAATCTCTTCGGTCGTGGCCTCAGCCTGCATTTCTTTGACTGTGGCAACTCCATTCTCTACCATACAAGGTACTTCCTCAGTCTGTATTGTCATCATTTTATTTCCCAAATCTGTGGCTGTTTGCTTCGCAATCCTGTCTGCAAATGCGTTTTCCCTCTCCCACTTTACATGTTACTTTTTTATGCGCCTCGCACTTCACCATAGCTAGGCGCTTTGGAAACGTGAGTGCAGACAACAATCGCACAATCAAAGGGCCATGCTGAATCCTGGCCCCATGTGATGTCAAGAAACCCCTCTCAGCCCAAAGTCAGCCAAAGTTATGAACCACGCCAAAGGCGTACTGGCTGTCAGTATAAATATTCACGTTCAAATTCTCAGAGAGTTCACAGGCTCGGGTCAGTGCTATTATTTCTGCGGCTTGCGCCGAATTGTAGGGGATTCTTCTGCTTTCTACAACACTCTCTAGGGTAGTAATTGCATATGCGGCTGTTGATGTGCCATCAGGTAATTTAAAAGAAGAGCCGTCACAAAATAACTCCCCATCTGGCTCTTTCTGTGGGATGTCGCTCAAGTCAATTCTTCCCTTTGTTTCTTCTTCAGTGACCATTAAACAATCATGGGGTGGTGATTCGTTGTCACCAATTTCTGCTATGGGCAGTGGCATTAATTCTGCAGGATTCAATGCGCTACACCTCATAATTTGGATGTGGGGTGCAAACAAGATGAGCTCATATCTTGTCAGTCTAGCTGTGGTGAGGTGTTGCGTCTGTGTCCTATTTAATAGAACCTCTATAGCATGTGGCATCATCAGAATTAAAGTGTGCCCCAATACCATTCCTTCCGTTTGTTTCACTGACGCAGCAGCCGCTGCGACGGATCGCAAACATCGTGGTAGTGCGCGCGCTACAGGGTCCAGCACGGAAGAATAATAGCCGCAAGGCCTATTTCTTCCACCTTGTTCCTGTGTCAAAACGCCAATGCACATCCTTCACTCTCACTCACAAATAGTCTAAAGATCTTTTTATAGTTAGGAGTGCCTAAAACTGGCGCAGCACATAATGCAGCTTTCAATTGCTCAAACGCTTTCTGACATTCCTCATCCCACTGTAAAGGCATCACTGCATCCTTTTTAGTTAACTTTATCATCGGCTTCACAATCAACGCAAAATTACTGATCCACTGCCGACAATAAGAGGCCATGCCTATTACAACTCTCACTCCTTTTTGAGTTTTTGGAATAGGCATACTAGAAATACTTTCTATGCGTTCTGGTGTTAATCTTCTCCCTTCTTTCGAAAGGCGGTAACCCAAATAAGACACCTCCTTCTGATTATACTGGAATTTCTTCAAACTTGCCTTGTGACCATGGGTCGCTAAGTGTGTCAATAGTAATATAGTACTTTCTTTGCAGATCTCTTTTGTGTCAGCAACTAGTAACAAGTCATCTATGTACTGCAAGAGTACGCAACCTTCGGGTAATTCTAGCATGTCTAGCTGCTCTTTTAGCGCTCTGCTGTAAATGCTCAGGCTTTCTGTGTATCCTTGTGGAATGCGTGTGAATGTGAATGATCGACCTCCTAGAGTGAACGCGAACAGATATCTACTGCTTTTATCCACTGTAATGCTAAAGAACGCATTCTTCAGATCAACTACACTAAAGTATTCTGCAGTGGCCGGTATCATTGTCAGTATCGTTGTGACATCTGGGACCAAAGGGAATTGTGGGTCTACCACTTTGTTTAGTGCGCGCAGATCAATTATGAAATGATAGGGTACTTCATTGCCTCCTTTCTTGTAAACTGGAAGAATCGGGCTGTTACACGTGCTGCCTGCAATTTCTTCAACCACCCCCAATCTCACCAGGTCAGTAACAATACTTTTTAATCCCTTCTCACCTTCAACAGAAATCTTATACTGGGGAATTCGTGGTAGTGTAACACCTTCTTTCAAAGTTATTTTTGCTGGCTCTATTTTCAAGCATCCTACATCGTTATCATGCATTGCCCACAGACAGGTTGGTACTCTACTTAGCTCTTCTGGTAACTCTTTTGACATAAATCCAGCCACCGGTGCATCGTGAGGCCACATTGTGAGGAACACCCCGTCTGCCGTACAATGTATGACTGCCCCCAATTTTCTCAACAAATTTAATCCTAGCAAGTTCTCTCCACAATATTCTGTCAAAAGAAATGGACACTGTTCCGTAAATGGTCCTATTGTAATTGGGACAGCTTTGGACATGGGGTTAATTACTGGTGTACCTGCAAACCCTACAGAAACATTCTTTTTCCCCGAAAGTGAGATCTCCGGAACCAAGTGGTGGTCTATCGAGCACTTCGGTGCCCCTGTATCTACAAGGAAACGGTGCTCCTTATTCCCGACTCTCATTTCTACGTAGTATCCTCTCTGATTCACGGGAATAGACACTGGTTCCGACCCCTACCGTGGGCTGTCCTATCACGAAAATAACACATCGTCCGATGTGTAGTCACCGCTGCTGCTATAATACGTGTTTGGCTGTGTATCAAAAATATTCCCATTTCCCTCTCAGTGTCCTCCACTCTGATCATTTCTCTGTTGGCCCTGCCCGCCCTGATTTTGGTTCGAAACACTTTGGTTCAATGCCTGGTTCTGTTGCGCTTGGTTTTGACCATAGGATTGGTTTTGAGTACCTCCATTGGTATATCCCTGCTGCTGTTACATGCTATTTCTGCTCGGGCCGTTTGACCCCTGATGTCCTCTATGAGGCCTTCTCTGACCAAACCCACCTATTCTGTAGGTGCGGGCATTGCGCTCGCCAGTGTCCTTCCTCCTTACAGTACGCACATTGATTTACTCCCAATGACACCCCATGCATATTATTCAAATTTCCTCTGCCTTGTGCACTTCCTCTACTTCTATTGTATCCAATGACCTGCTGCAGTAACACCCCTACTATCGTTTGCATCGCTTCTTTTCTCATCTCCAATGGGTACCCATTACATATCTCACTTACTTCCTTTACTGACGTTCTTTTGTTCGACATCCATTGCATTGTTTCCCCAACCCATACCTGCAATCTTTGTTTATCACCTATTTGTCCCGGTACCGGCATATGCTTTGTACCACCTGAAAAAACTCTCGGCCACGATTTTTGCATATACAACCTCGACGCCTCCTTCCTACCTTTCTTAATACACTCACTACTATATTCAGGTGTAGCAAACATCTCAGCATATCTGTCTTCCATTTCATTTTTCACTTCAATGAGTTTGTGCACATGTTTTCTTACATCCTCATCTCATCTCTTTACTCACTGCGTGCTAATTTATTCAAATCTAACAATCGCTGTGGCGGTAAATTCCCAAGTATCTTTTTCCATTCTCCCACCAAAATTTCCCCAATACATTCCAACACTACCTGTCTCTCGTCGCTTCTTCGGTACCCATACAATGAGGCCAATGCTGCCGTCCCATCATTTCCTTCTATGTACATTTCTTCCTCTGGCCGTAATTCAATCTTTCTTTCTTTGCTGATCGCGCTTCGAGTTACCCGTCCAAATCCTGTTCCTTCAACCCCGCCTCTCGCCTCCCCGGTCTCAATTTCGACTTCGGGAGGGGCGGATGGTGCTGAATATGTCTCTGGAGCAGGAGGTGCGGATGGGACAAGTGACACAGGTGGCATCTGTGAAGGGCCTTCCTGGGTGCTGGGAAATTGTGTGTCCGCGGTCTGCGCTTGTGGGAGGGCTCGAGCTGTGGGTGGGGCTTGGGTTAATGCTTGCGTGAGGGGAAGTGCTTGGGCTACGGGAGGGGGTATGAGAGCTACTGGTTGGGCCTGCGCAGTCACTACTGGCGTGTTTGGTTTCGATTCTGGTTTTGGGCCTCGACCCGTGTTAGTTAACAAATGTTCCATTAATTCGTCTGCTATGTGTAGTTCCCGCTGCAGGTATATTCTTTCTATGTTCATTTGCTCACGTCTCCCTTCCCGTCTTAGACTTGCCGTCCACTCCTCCTCCTCCTTTTCTTCTGCTACCTCAAGCTTTGTTTTGTGCCTACGCGCATGTTCTCTCTACTCCTAACTCGGAGCATTGCTTCCCTCCTCCAATCTTTGATAGTCTCAAAAGCTGCGGGTCGCGCTTTTTTCCTAATTAGCACCCTTTTTAGATTATCTATCCTCGCCATCTCAAAGCTACCATTAATCGGCCACTGATGGTCGGGTTGCTTTCTAGTTTGCCTATGCCAAATTTCACGAAATATTATCGCACCCACACCATATTTTGCATACATATCATATCATAAGCCGGCGTTCCCCCAGGCGGTGCACTTTGGCCATATTCCAAGGACTGTCTACCGCAGCTGAAAAGCCCTGCTAAAGTGGACAGTACTCCAGGCATGTTTCTTTAACCTTCCCCTTTGGTTAGCTAACCTTTACCTGGACGTTTGAATTTGCAAAATCAACACTCTACCAAAAATCAGGTTTTTCTTTGAATCGGGGAATGACTCACCTGATAAAATAAGTCGCCTGTCCTAACGCAACCGCTCCCAACGTCGTGTCTGCGCTTCTCTGGCGTCTGCCTCGTCTCGGGACCCTCGCCTCCTTTGCCCTCTGGCCCGGTACGTCGATCAGGGATCAGATGTGTGCAGATCTGCGGAAGGAATCTCTCCTCACTTCTACAGGGCGCCCCGTACACTTCTTGATCCGCCTTTACTCTGTTACAACGTATACAATGGGGCAAGTGGGCTAGGGTCCCTATTCGGGCGCCATCTTGAAAGGGGCCTCTAGGGGTCCCTCGTGCTATGGAAACAAGGCAATAACCATTCACGAAAAGATGCGCCAGACACGAGGTTCAAATTCCCAATGCTAGGGTTTATTGCAAGCAAAGAATAGTCTCAATTGGCCAATTCTGGTCTCACGCCCGCGACGTGAGTTTCCTAGACCTCGAGAGACGCAAGAGAGTGAATTACGTACATCAGTTACATATATACAAAATGCATATCATACAATCAGCAATGTCATGTTTAACACCCCCTTTAGTTAGCTTCTTTGAACTCGGGATGACGATGGACATTTCCGGCGGGTATGACAATTATGACACTTTCGAAGTCTATTCTAGTAACAATGTGCAATTTAGAAAGTGCGGAGGCATCTTTTAGTTGTTGAACAGAACACAGTGGTTCTGTTCTTGGAAGCAAGCTGCACACGGGGGAAGAGCCACATTCCATACTTTGCTATCTATGAGGTACTATTCGTGTCCTGGGAGCCGACACGCTCTAAAGGGTTTTGCGAAGGGGGGCCGTAGGAAGAGCATAATTCACGCCTTTAGCTGTTTTATTCTAACATATTCTACCATCGTACGAGACTGGCTGGCAGCTGTGAAGTGATTAAATGCCCTGCAGCTCTCTCCCAAGGCTACAGAGAGGGAGCGTGGGCATTCCTTTCTGAGCTACTCATGAGGAGTTTCAACGAACTCCTCAGTCCCGCGACCTTGTCCTTTCATATTCAGACAACAATATTAACAGTTGAGCAGAGTAAGCAGAATTGGCAAGAATTGCAAGCTGCAAAGCAGTTTAGACAGAAAGCAATGGGCAATGGTTAACAAGCAAAATGGCGATTCTTGCTACGTTTAAAATGGCCGCTTGTTGGTCAAGCATAGCAGTCTATATTTCTATAATTCGGTGCATAAAACGGTTGGCCTACGGCCATCAAGTTACTTCTGTCATTCAAATGAAGAGTATTCACTTTTCCAGATTGACACTCCAAGGTTGGAATGATCCGGTAACTCCCCATTCAGGGAACCCGGACCCGGTATGCAGTAAGGGGGTAGCCATGGTGCTAATAGCACCATGGCTACCTCCAACCTCGGAATGAGGCCCAATGTCTCTTATGTAAGAGCTCCGCTATAGGGCGACCAGTTATCTGGGCGGAAAAAAACAATCTGAGGGACCTCGGCGCGTGAGGGATTTTGGGTACACTACATGTCACGATTGGGATAGTGTTACAGACACGCCTATGCCGACGTCCCCTTTCGGTCCCCGAAAGACAAAATGCAATACTCCGCGGTTACCACTGGATGTCAGACCATATGCACAGCATGTGATTCTAAGCAGATTAACAAGCATCAGAAAAAAGGTTATCTATCTAGGCCACTAAAATGGTAAAATGGCTACCATTTTGTAGAAAAGTAAACCAGTGTGTGTAAAAGTAAGGTACCACTGCCACCAGCCTGTCTGGGCTACACCGATTGTGGGGAAAATGCCCATGAAGTAAAGGGAAAAGGGAACACGCTTCCCCTTCATCACTGTCCATAAGGAAGGTGGTGGAACTACACAAACTAAAATGGGGGAAAGGCTTCCCTGTACTGCCAGACTGAACTACTCATCATGGCTTACAAAGCAAAATAAGTAAAACAAGCAAGTGAGGTTAAAAGACCTCATTCACTAAAAAGAGGTCACGATGACGAACAGCAGATTTGCAGAGGGTCCCATGAAAGAGATGGGAAAGCTGCAGAAAGAAGAATCGTTCCTGATATAACCGAATTGACACCATGCTTCCTTTTCCTTGTGCTAGATGAAATTCTTCAAGTACTGAATGGGAGTTTTGCCTCCCCGACAGACAACTCTAGAATTTCTCAAAAATAATTCAGAGGCTGAACAAGCAAACACATAGTGTCAGACGTCGCAGAGACTTCATGCAGACCACAATCCAACTAAAAAATGTCTCACCAAAGGAAAACAGCCATAAAGGAATTCACCATACTTTTTGGCAGTCTATGGCCCTCATTACGAGTGAGGCCGCCCGGAAATAAGGTGCCGGCAACAAAGTTACCAGCACCTTTTCCGGATTGGCTCACTCTGAGTCTGCCGATAGGGGCTGTGAACTACCGACAGGCCTGACTTGCTGGTAGTTCAGGCCACTACCGGCAGAAAAATCACTGAAGCACTGGCACTGTTAGGAACGGTGCCAGTGGTTCAGTGTTCCCATTCCCGCTGAGTCCTATCGGACTCCACAGGAATGAGAACTTACCGTTCCTCTGCCGCCCGTAATATCCTGGTAAAACTGGGATAATGGGTGGTGGAAACGGTAAGCCGAGGTTGCCAGTAGGCGCCGGTAGCACCGGCAGCCTATCTGCGACCTTGTAATGGGGGCCTATGTCTAGATTGTGACTCAGCACCACTGCCATTCTCTATGCTTGAAACTGTTAGCTTGGCAGCCTCATGTTCTAATTTTGTATTCTAGTTGGTGAGCACTACCCTTTCTCCTTGTCTCCCCTGTTTTACTACCTGTCTACAAGTTCGCCCTCAAACTTTTTTCAGCTCAAGGTCCACATGCCTTAATTCCAGCTCTCTGCTTTCATCAACTAGGTGGGCTCTCTAAAGTCAAGTTCCATGTTTTTAAATCTCAGAGCCTCCTCCTCTCAGACATGGGATTAAGAAGCAGAAACAGCTATTAAATCACAATTGTCAATAGGTGAACTTTCCTCTTCAGTAGTAGACAAGTCATCCTGAATCTTGCCACAAATTCAGATCTGGCGAAACTGGCTGGCTTTAAACCTCTAGTTGCACAAATCACTTTAGGCTTGAATAGCAGCAAGGATTTCCTCTGATTTCCACAATATTGGTTATTGTCTAGGTACTTTTTGCACTTTTAGTGGAGAGGTATTACTGGCAGCTATTACTGGTGGCTACTAGGTGGCCAATGAGCCCTAAAATCGATTTCCCATAGCTCCCACTGGATGTTAGGGAGACTGACACATTTGCAGGCTCTACTTCTAGGACACGATACATGCGTGTGTCAAACAGGGTATGACGTACAAGTTCCCCTGAGCCACCAAGTAGTAGCATGGCTGAGCATCAAGACGAAGAAGGGCGGTTAAAAGGTACAGTAAACACTTTCATGATACACAATAAGGTAAGATCCACACAATACATTTGTAAAAATATATTCTCTATGCAAATGTGGTGCCAAAAGAATATCTACAATGTATAGGTAACTAATAACTTTTCAGCTACCGAAAAACATTTGGAAAATGAAATCACAAAGGGTCCATCAAAATCCAAATGAGTCTTGGGTGAGACACACAGGCTTCTTTAGGATAGTACTCCTCATCCTCAATGCAAAAGTTATTCTCTTTAGAATATAGCTTAATTCTGATTGATTCAGCAGTTTCCAATGCCAGACAATGGCCAAATGCAGGGATAAAAGCACTAGTTCTGGGAAAGGAGACACATGGAGTAGAGGAACTCAGAAGAGGATGGAGTAACCAGTGAAGAGATCAAGTCACTGAAGATGACTCACTGCCACACCACCACCACTTTAGCTTGGAAACTGCGGCATGGAGCACTGACATTAGCAGTCAGAGTAGTTGCGGTTCACAGCCAGATAGGCAATTGTGCACAATGAAGCACCCCCAAAACTATAGGAACGTACCTATGGCTGCAAGGTGGGTCTGTGAATCCCAAGTGAAAGAATCAGCTGAGGAAGAAGCATTAAAGAAACACAGACTCTGAGATTGCGGAGGTGGGTTTCTGGATCAAAAGCTGAAGATGTTACGGTTTTCTGCCAGATGAGTGTGATCCAGAGCAGAGGCACAACAGCTAGACAAATAGAGCCAAGAAGCAAGTCGCAGGCCAGGGTTCTGAAAAGTGAAGAAGATCTACAGAAAGTCATCTGTCTGAGGCTCATTGAGTAGAATGAGACTGCAGAGTAGTGCCTCAACTTGACAGTCACAAAGGTCGGAATTCATTGCTTGATGGGCAAGGTCAGTGATGGAAGAACCTGGCCACAGAAAATGGAAAGTTGGTGGAGTCGGATTCACAGATGCAGGTCTGATGAGTAAAAGGCATGGCAGCCGCTTTGGAATGGTGAAAAAACACTGGCGGTTCTTGCCAGGTCCATAAATCACATTCTGGGCAAAGAGATGCAGGACAAGTCTCTGAAGGTCCATGTGATGGACCCATACGAGTAGAGGTGCCTTTCTTCTCTGAATGGGATGCCTACCATTGCGCGCTCCATTTGTGATGGTGTCCTCATCACCATTTTTTGTGATGTAGCTGTAAGTGATTGAGTCATGTCAGTATTGTGGGGATTTCAAGGCAATTATACAAGTATAACATACTCTCATGAGGTTTAACTAAAATCTTTACTACAATAAAAAAAAAGGTCAGAGTTAGATAAACTCCTAGTAGGGACTAGGGGAAACTCTGCTACTAAAGAGGGATTTCTAAATAAGACTGTACCAGAATGACCTAAATTAAATGGTGATCCCTTAGTGCTCCCAATGATCCCCTTGCGGAAGACATAAAGGTCCAAGGCTGTTGTAACATGTCCTAGCTCCGCCAGGGACGACCCATTTCTAATAAAGAAAACTCACAAGGGTTACCCAACTGAAAAAAGTCTCAAACCTAGCCTTTATGAGTCAGTAACCTTCTTGCTGCCCTAAGCTAATAACATGTAGTGCCAAAGATTGGCAAAAACAAACTGCTCAGAGACCTACCCTTCAAAGACCATCCTTATTCAAATGGAACAAAACAGACTTGTCCCCTGATTCCCTCAGGGTTTACCACAGGCCCCTACTAGACATTGGTTTCATTCGTACTTCCCAACTGGACCCTCTTCTCAACCTTGGGTTTCAAGATTTACAGCAGGTCCCACCTGGGCCTTGGATCTCGGGATACAGGGCAGGTCCCTCTTTGGCCTTGGGTTTTAGGATTCGTGACTGGTCCCTCCTGGACTTTGGACTTAAGGATTCATGGCATGTCCTGGCTAGATCTTGTCTTTGGGATTCATGACAAGTCCCCCATGCAATTTGACTTTCATGGGTATCCTCCCCCCCTCTTTCAATGTCCTTTTCAGGCAGCCGAAATTCTCTTGCCCTCCTTCCACAATCGCAGTCCTCCCGTAGGGGTCGCTGGGGGAACATGCTTGGCTCTTCCTTTCCCCAAGCACTTGAGAGGGGCTGCTGTGCCATTCTTGTCAGACTTCCTCTTCCAGGCATTAGTAGATCTCCGACACTCCATCTAGCCGCCCCAGTCAGCAGTCCTTCCAGTCTTCCTTTCTCCAGCAGTCTCACCTCATAACAAGGAAGCATCAGGAGGCATGTCTGCTTCATTTGGGTCCAAGAGACCAAGTTAGCTGTCATAGCTGTGTCTTACAAGGCTTTGGAACGGTTTCCAAACTGGTGCCACATAGGTTACCTCTAAGCCCACTGTGTTTTCCACCTGTTATTCGTTGGTTTTCATAAAACTCTTAATTGGCTTTGTTAAGCTATTATTAGTTTTATGTTGGTAGAGGCTAATTACCTTATTGGCATTAGCTCGCCTGTTGATCTGCAAAGGTTTCTAAAGGAACCGTGGCATGTGGCACCATTTTAGAAATCCCTCCTTTGTGGCTGGCTTCTCCACTGTGTTTTATGGTCGCTTCTGTCAGGTGTAGCGTCTCATACAGTATGGGTGCTAGAGCACATGGTCAGCGATCACCCCCTGCTTATTTCTATATTCCAGGCCATAGGCGACTTTGCTTCCTGGTGATGCCTTCTGGAGAATGGAGTTCTAGATGCAATATTTCACAGGGTTTTACTTGAGTGAGAAGTCACTTTTCTTCTGTGGGGATAGCGAAATAGAGGGATCCCTTCCCATCCATACTCTTGTTGACATGTCAGGCCTGACACCCCCAGTTCTCTAGGACTCTGTCTCTCCAACATAATCCAGTTTCCCATTTACAATCAGATCATAGATTGTGCATACAGACAGGAAATGCATGAAATAAGGCGTTCCATGCCCTCTGCTATTGGCGCTTCATTCTCATTGATTTGCGCCTTTGTGGGAACAACAAGTGTCCAAATCTGTGCTCGGAGCTTCTATGCTGTTTGCACATTTTGAGGTGAATGAGCCAAATGTAGAGCCTACTGCTGAATTGTATTTCACAGTTTGCGCCGACATTCAGTTGGCTCCATTCCAATTGCGGCCGGCACAGAGAAATGCACAGAAGACATTTTGCAAATACTGGAATAGGTTCACTGCATGGATTAGGAACACTGGGGAGAAATTGTGCAAGTTATTTTAATGCCAAATTCTCCCACTCATTCACAATATGCATTATTGTGAGAGTGACTGGTAAGAAGAAACATGTATATTGTTGCATGTTGTCAAGAGGCTACGCTAGTAATGTGTACATATCATTCAAGTTAGGCAAAAGAATCCTTCTAAAAGAACTCCTCCAGTTCTTGCATGCGTGGCAGATCTTTCCATGGGATTTACCTCGTTAAGCACAGGAAGCAGTGGCAAACTATAACCAAACAAGTGATGGGTGAAAGGTTTTGAATTAATCTGAACCACTGGCACTGCTCTGGGCAACCTTCCACATCACTGTTTTTTAGCCGGTCTGCGCCATTAGAAAAAGGGGCCCAGCCAAGCAGTGACAGGCATGGAAATCTGGTCAGCGTGTTTCTTCTACGCCTGATACCACTTCATGGGGGTGAATCAATGAAGACTCTCGCTATGTACGCATATGAGCAACTCAGACATCAGAGATGTTTGCTACGACATGCCGACCGCCACCAGAATTGATAACTATGGACCTTTCCAGCTTCAGAGCAGGAACAGGAAATGGAGGCAGAGTGCATCGAGATCAGGTGTGCTATCAGTGGGATCACAATACTGATAACTGTGGATGTGATTCAATTTTCCGGCACAGAAGAAGGAACCCTGCAGTGACACTCTTGGTTGGTGCTTCATTGCGAGGTTCCCGCTCTGTGTGGGAATTTGACAGTAAATATGGTATATGTGGGGAAACAAACAGACATATTTTAAGATATTTCTTTTGTGCCTGCTTCTAGCCGAAAGTGGGCAGCTCTAAGAAATTATGTGTCTGCTTTGTTAGGTACTGACCGTCTCCTCCTGTCCCCAATTCCCTCAATGTCAGCCAGATAATGTACATGGGCTGCTACTACCACATTCACATCTCTACTGGGGGTAGTGGGGAAGGGCCTTCTGTGGCTCAGCACGTCTTCCTATGTACCGTGACTATGCCTCTTCAGGTCTTGGCAGCGCTGTTCCATTCTGCCCAGGTCAGTGGACAGGTACTAGCCACCAAGAGGACATTAGTGCAGATGGCCTCCCACAGTTTGTAGTCTTCAGGAGTTCTCTGACTGAAAGAGGGGGTGGGATGCCATCTACCAGGACTCAGAGTATGTCCTCATTGAATTTCATCTTTCTGGCCTTGGGTGCCAAGGCGTAGGGCAGTAAAGCTGTACAGCATGTCTGAGAAAGCATAGACCACAAGTCATTGCCACATGAGCAGGTATTTGCGGTGGTAGAAAAAAGCAGGTCAGAACTATTGGAGGGCGGTACAGCAGCAGGCACCAGATTTATGGGGCTGCTGCACAGCAGAGAGGGGAATAGGAAAGGGGTTCACAGCAGTCTGGGTGGCCTGAGCTCTGCAGTGTCGTCTTACAATCCTGGGGCAGAAGATGACAGGTTTTGGAGGGTTAACAGTAGGCTTGGGAAGTTTCCCTCAGTGTTTATTTGCTGCAGCAGTGGTCCAATGCTTTAATTTTGCTTGGAGGCAGAAATGTGTGCCAATTATCCATTCATTTTGTCAGCTTGAGGGAAACTTTCCATGCAGAGTCTATGTGGTGCTGTGTAATTTCTACCTCATGCAACGACACAAAGGAATGTGCTGGATATAGCGCATACACATGATCTGGAAATGGATGCAAAAATGTTTGTGATATTTTGAGCGCAATCTCCTCATTTATCGGAGTAAGTCTCATAGTATGCTGAAAATTGTGCACAACATCCTGTATCAGGAAACACTCTGTTTTGACCTCTGTAATGAAAGAAAAACATTAATCTCGTTGTAGTATACAAAGTACCCCAAGATGAGCAGCAAGGGGCATACTATGCTCCCAAAAGCACCATAGAAAATGAAGAAGCTAACTACGCAAGTGATCGTGTACATTTATCCCTGTTCAAGAGGCTATAAGAAGCTAGCAACAAACCACCATTTTAAACAGATGACATAAAACAAGGTATTCTCTGTATGTTTCCACATTGATTTTAAGAGTGACATCTTTTAAAACATATCAGAAGCTTCCAAGCACCGCTTAAGAAACAGCGCAATGTACGATTGAACATGTCGGGCTATTAAATGGTGTACTTTTGGTGCAGCTATTTTGGCTAACGCTTTATAGCAACTTGCCATGTCAACATACTTGTTCAGAATATTAATAATTTATACCTCAGGAAGTGTCAAAAAAGTGTTTTTTTGCTGATAGAACGCAAAAGAGAAGGAAGCACACATACATCCTAGATAATAGACAGTTCCACTGGTTGTATTGAGATACAAGAAGGAGTTGTCAAAAACAAAACAAATCATAAGCAGCAGTACTGAAATAAATGATGACATGCTAAGCAATATGACCTAATATGATCCATAGAGCAGAGCAAAAGCTTGCCTTTATTGCTAACGTTTTTTATGAATATTGTTAGGGGAGTTTTCCTAAAGTCCACTTGAGGCAAGACATCATAAAACTATCCCTTGGCATACAGGTCCCCAAATCTTAGTATAAATCTGTACTACCCAAAGGATCTTGGTAGAATGGCAGAGCAGCCAGGCATAGCACAGGAGGAAGGTGTGAGCTGTATGTAAGTAAAATGAACTTAGTAAATACAATAGTTCTAAGAACCTCTTACACAGTAAACGTTATATTAAAAATCTACATTTATTCTTATTTACACAAGGAAGATAAATACTTACTTCACTAACCAACGCAGATAGGAATTCTTAATAATTTTAGTTTTTTTTTTTATTGTGTTTTATTGGTTAAATATAACCTTTAACACATTTTCACATATAAACATTAATATCATATATTACATTTCCACTTAACAAAGAAACAATTCAGTATCATTACAAATATAATACACGTCTTAAAAATTGGTTATATATTAATACAAATTTGTGATTTGTTTAAGACCTTCATACTTTCCTGTCACTTGTAAAACAAAGTGAAATTCAAAGTGAAATTCATGACCAAATTGTTGCCTGCAAACACCATAGCCCAGAATTGATCGGTACTAATCAAATTCATGTCCTGCACCCGACTAAAAAAAAACCTTTCATAAACCAAGGTGTCAGGATTAGTCAGGCGAGTACAAAGGCAGCGAATATGGCAAGGGAAATGTGCACACAGGAACAACGACTCATGTATGCTAGAACCCAGGAGTGCAAATAGAGTGTGACATCAAAACCAATATATGAAAAGGGATGTGGGGTAAGCACCTGACCGCGAGGAAAGTCGGCAAGCGCCTTACCCCCAATTGCTGTTACAGGTACTGACAGCGCTAAACCCACGTGGAGGGCAAGCAATGACAGGATCTGTGAACTAACACTCTTGATGGTATTAAATAAGGGAACTAAAGAACTGTACTCACGAGGACGAGATAAACCTCTTGAATGTCAGCTAGCCCAGGAATCCTGTTGATGAAACTGGGACCCCGAAAGGCTAGAACAGCAATGGGAGGAAAACTAAATACCTAAGTTGGAATAGTGATTACAAGTTAGTGAGGAAAACATAAGCATTCACACAGGAGCTAGCTACAACCGCACACCACACCTAATAATCAAATGGGAAATAAATGCAGAAGTGCAATGGAAAACATGGAATGGATCCCAATAGAAAATAAGGATCAGGAGCAGGGAAAAACGAAATAACCAATGCAAACTTCTCCCTACCCCTCCAAGGAAAAGACAGGAAGCTAATCTAAGAGGAAGGCTAAGGCATACAGGTTTACAGCAGCAAAGGACAGAGTCAAAGAAATACAGAACACAGACAAACTGGGCTGCATCTAAAAGGGGAAAGCACTGAGAAATGCTGCCTGCAAACAGAGGAAGACAAAAAGGGAATCAAGGGAGCAGAAATCAATTAGCGCATGAATCCGAGATTCAGGGCGGAGGAACAAGAAAACAGGAACTAGGAACTAGGTACAAAGGCAAGGAACAAGGAACAAGGGACTAGTCACAACAGGAACACTGCAAACGATGACCAGCGCTGGACTGAAGTAAGACTGAGGCTTTTAAAGCTGCTTAACGAGCACACGCCTCAGGTGTGCTGATTGCTGCACCTGCAGCCACAGCTGTTGCCTATCCTCCACCCAACCTTGTCCTGCAAGGGTGGAGGTGGAGCAGTGGGCCAGGCATTCTGGGAAGCGTAGTCATTTGGTTAAAGAAGCATGCTGGCTGCCAAAAACCTGGAATGGATCCGGAAGGGAAGTAGCTTGGAAAATAGGGATTTAGCGCTCCCAATTCATCACAGCACTGTAGCATAAGGTTCGGAGGAAAGGTCCAGTAGGGAATAAACCCCAAATCATGCCCCCAAGTGGTGGGAACGGGAGCGAAGGGAGCGAGTCATGACAGTATACCCCCTCCTACGGCCGTCTTCGGGTGCCCGCCACCCGCACGAGACATCTTCTTTCCATGATGGGAGTGCTTTTTCTTTGGAGGTGGCACTGATGGAAATGGTGGCCTGTGGGCAAAGGCAGATGGACTTCCATGATAGGAGTGCTTTGTCTTTGGAGGTGGTACTGATGGAAACGGTGGCTTCTGGTGAGGAAGAGACTCATGGTTCGAAGAAAGGCATGAAGGACTTGCAGGACCTGAAGCAGAGTTGGAAGGTCCAGGAAGCTCAGTCACTGGGAGTGGACCCTTATAAGTCTTTGAGGAGGGAGGCAGGCTGGTGCAACATGCCGTAGACAATGGTAGAAGCCCTGTTAGCCTTTCTCCCGAGAGTGGACATGCGGGAGGTGAGGAAATTGCTGGCTTCAGGAAAGGTTTATGTTCAGCCATTAGAGAAGGTGGCGGCTGAGGTAGAGGTTCAGATTTTCTTCTGTCATCCAAGGCTTGTGGTTGAAAGTGACTAAGGTTTGACTGCACATGTTCTACGCCTTGGAGACCTGAAAGTCCAATGGGTTGTACAAGGCTGGTACTCCTGGTGACAGTCGTGTAACCACCTTGTTGCACGTGGGATACAACAGCAGGGACGTTTGGCATACTGATAGGAGTGATAGACGCAGTACTTGGTATTTCAGGCACACTCGCAGAATGAGCAATAACAGACACATTTTGAACTGCAGCAGTCATTCCCTTCCTTTGGCTACTAGCACCCAACTGGTGCTTCTTGGCGGAATTCTGTTGCACAAGTCCTGTAGGTAATACGCCGGTCTGCACCACCCCCTGTGCACACCCAGGTGAGTGGTTCTGACTCACCACTTGGTCCAGCTTGATGACTCTGAAGCGGGAGCTGGCAAAAGTCTCAAACTCTGATGCTGCATTTTTAGGAGGCTCTGATGCTAAAGTGAAGCAGTTGGGAGAATCGTCTTGTGGAAAAGGCAGGCATTCTGGTGCTCCTCCTGAAGCAAAAGAAAGGCAAGCTAGACGTTCATCGACAGTAAATGGTTGGGATTCAGGAGGAATCGCTGGAGCAGAAGAAAATACAGCAGGATCTGATGGTGTAGACAGGTATACCTCTGATATTGGCAGCGAGGCTAAGCAGGATACAGGCGTCTCATGAACTGAAGGCAAATACTCAGTATACTCCGGGACTGAAGACATGCACTTTTGATGGACTACCGGAGGCTTTAAAGCTGAAGGATGATCTGCAGGATGAGTCACTGTAGCTGAAGACAGGCAGGCCAGGGGAAACCTTGAGGCTGAAGGCATGCAAGCTGAAGCAATCTCGGTTGCTGGATACAAACATGTACAGGTCTTTGGGACTGGCTCTTGAGTAAATGGCAGACATGGCAGCGGTTCATTGGTTGAAGACACGTGTGCAAAAGATGACTGCAGGGCTGTGGATTGGATCATAGAAGAGTCAATGGTTGTAGGAGGACAGACAGAAGTCTCAGAAGTTGACAGACACATTGGTGGCTCAGGAATGGAGGGCACCTTTAGGGCAGTAGACTCCTTGGCACCAGTAACCAAAGACTGAGCTGTACCCTTGCAGTCCCTTTCTTTAGTGGGTGACACAGAGTCTCTTTCTTTGTAGAAGTCAAAATCAACCAGTGGAATCACCATAGTAAAGTCTCTGTTAATCAGGATTTCGTCAATTGTCCATTCCTCTGTTTTAGCTTCTGAAAGAGGCAGATTATCAATCAACAGTTCAGGAATCGCCTGCCGGTTTTTTGGTTCTGTATACTGTGGAATGAGTCCATCAGAACATGAAATCTGTACTGTCTCTGACTGTTCGTATTGATCAGAATTGGCAGAAGGAAGAGTGAACCCAGAGGTAACATCGTTTTCCACATCAGCTTTAACATCTACTTCAGTCTCAGCAGCTGTATCAAGAGCAGGGCCTAAGCCTACTGTAGTGACTGAATCTGTGTATGCCACCATTGTGGATTGTGTTTGGAAATCAGAAGCTTGTATTTGTGCTAGCTCAGAATTATGACAAACTGCTACACAGGATATTTTAGGTAAAGGAGTGGCTTGTAAATCTTCAGCTAACTGCAATCCCTGACAAACAGCAGAACAATTGTTAGAAACTGTGCCCAGATTAAGCGCTGTGCTAGACGAAAGACCTTCACTCCCAATAGATCTAACATATTGACAAACATCATGGTTTACCAAAGTCTCTGCACTCAGGGGCTGAACGGTGTTCACTTCCTCAACATCAACAGATAAAGTCTGAGGTGTATTCAGTAAAGAGTGCAAGGTTTTATTCTCCTCTTGTAAAGAAATGAATTCTTGTCTTAACTCCTCAAGCTTAGCTCTTAGCATGCCCTGCATTAACTGTACATCACTATCAGTAGGCACAGGGGGAGGCATAGTGGCATCAGGGCTGGATCCTGCACTAGCAATTTGGATGTGCACCGATTGTACATTGTCCTCTACTGCTTGCAGGTTCTGTGATTTATAGTTTCTCTTACCAACTTGGTCTGTGTTTCCCTTAAGCAAACTATTGACATTAGACCTCTTGGCATTAGGGACTACAGTATGTACCTGTGCAAAGGAGTATGCTTTAGACTGAGGGTAGAAAACAGAAGTTATGCAAGGAACCCCTCCCTTCTTTATGTTTGTATCATGAAACTGTTCTATCTGAGGTGAAGCACAACTGGAAACATGGGGTTCAACAACAGAGGTACTCTTGTATAATAAGTCTAACAGTGTGTTGTTTTCTGCGGCTAAGGCTTACGCTGACATAGGATCGGGATCAAAACAAAAGATAGAACTAGGATCAGGCAATGTAGGATGTGCCATCCTATGGGAAAAATACTTTGCACGTAAATGCCCATTCGTGACAAGGAGTTCATTTAAGTCAGGACTAGTGATCTGATTGTCACATGTAAATGTAGGGGAAGCTTTCTGTACAAACTTGTTAGAGGCCTTGCTGCCTTTCTTTCTTAAACTTGCCATATTCAATGGGAATTTTCGGCTGGTCATTCTGTCAGGATTAGTCAGGCGAGTACAAAGGCAGCGAATATGGCAAGGGAAATGTGCACACAGGAACAACGACTCATGTATGCTAGAACCCAGGAGTGCAAATAGAGTGTGACATCAAAACCAATATATGAAAAGGGATGTGGGGTAAGCACCTGACCGCGAGGAAAGTCGGCAAGCGCCTTACCCCCAATTGCTGTTACAGGTACTGACAGCGCTAAACCTACGTGGAGGGCAAGCAATGACAGGATCTGTGAACTAACACTCTTGATGGTATTAAATAAGGGAACTAAAGAACTGTACTCACGAGGACGAGATAAACCTCTTGAATGTCAGCTAGCCCAGGAATCCTGTTGATGAAACTGGGACCCCGAAAGGCTAGAACAGCAATGGGAGGAAAACTAAATACCTAAGTTGGAATAGTGATTACAAATTAGTGAGTTAAACATAAGCATTCACACAGGAGCTAGCTACAACCGCACACCACACCTAATAATCGAATGGGAAATAAATGCAGAAGTGCAATGGAAAACATGGAATGGATCCCAATAGAAAATAAGGATCAGGAGCAGGGAAAAACGAAATAACCAATGCAAACTTCTCCCTACCCCTCCAAGGAAAAGACAGGAAGCTAATCTAAGAGGAAGGCTAAGGCATACGGGTTTACAGCAGCAAAGGACAGAGTCAAAGAAATATAGAACACAGACAAACTGGGCTGCATCTAAAAGGGGAAAGCACTGAGAAATGCTGCCTGCAAACAGAGGAAGACAAAAAGGGAATCAAGGGAGCAGAAATCAATTAGCGCATGAATCCGAGATTCAGGGCGGAGGAACAAGAAAACAGGAACTAGGAACTAGGTACAAAGGCAAGGAACAAGGAACAAGGGACTAGTCACACAGGAACACTGCAAACGATGACCAGCGCTGGACTGAAGTAAGACTGAGGCTTTTAAAGCTGCTTAACGAGCACACGCCTCAGGTGTGCTGATTGCTGCACCTGCAGCCACAGCTGTTGCCTATCCTCCACCCAACCTTGTCCTGCAAGGGTGGAGGTGGAGCAGTAGGCCAGGCATTCTGGGAAGCGTAGTCATTTGGTTAAAGAAGCATGCTGGCTGCCAAAAACCTGGAATGGATCCGGAAGGGAAGTAGCTTGGAAAATAGGGATTTAGCGCTCCCAATTCATCACAGCACTGTAGCATAAGGTTCGGAGGAAAGGTCCAGTAGGGAATAAACCCCAAATCATGCCCCCAAGTGGTGGGAACGGGAGCGAAGGGAGCGAGTCGTGACACAAGGTCAATTTGCAACAGTCAGTTAATAAGTGCCTGGCAGTCTCAGGTTCTAAGGCACACAGCCTGCATAAGCAATCTTTAAAAGGAATCTTAAGTCACGCTCCTCTATTGGCCAAAGCAGGAAGCTGATTAAGTCTTAGGCAGAGGATGAATCTTCTTACTTTACAGTTCTGTAGATTTTTCATATAGGTACATATGAAGTTAAACTGAAAGGCCTGCCATGAAAAAAAATGTTAGTTAGATTTCCCTGCCAAATGCATCATGCGCTTATTACAATCCCAGATTCCAGCCTTTTGTTTTTATTTCAATAAACTCAGTGGCCAAATTATCCTTTGGTTGACATGTACAGCCAATCTCTTCCAGGAACGTTGTGATCTCATTATGCCATTGACTTAAAGCAGGAAAGGAAATTAAGTTGCCACACCCATCCAAAAAGGATGCATAGGGTTATTCTGGTTACCCCTGCTCATCATTAGTTTAACATAAAAGTGACATGCTGCAACCATTATCCTGGTTGAAAGAGAAGTAATCCCCAGTTCAAAACATAGTGTTTCCATCGGGACCGATTGGGCTAAACCCAAAGCATTCTTCCATAACCGCTTGTCAAGCCATGCAGTCTGCCTGACAGTGAAAACCCTCAGACCATATAGTATACTGGGGACAATACATGCATTATATAACTTTAACAGTCCTTTCATTGATTATCCCCTGGGCTTGAGACAAAGGTCCTTACGGCCTTAAATTTAGCCGTTGCCTTTACCATAGCAAATTTGAAAGGCACTTTTTGTCCAATTTCTTGGGTATTAATATTCCCAAGTATAGATAGTTTGGTACTTCTTCAAGAGGTTCATTTTGGAAAGACCATTTATATCTTTTTACATTCTTTCGGTTGGCCTTAACTATCATAATTATGGTTTTACTAAGGTTTAGTTGCAGATGGTGTTTGATAGAATAGCTCTCCAAGGCAGTGAGGCTGTTCTGTAAATCTATAGCGGTTTGATCCAAGAGGATAATATTGTCTGCGTATAATAACCAGGTAATAGGATAGGTTTTTACATGGGTAGGGTGATTGTTGCATTTTCTAAAAGCCCTTTACACTCTGGCAATGTAGATGTTAAAGTATGTAGGTGCCAGAGTGCAACCTTGTTTCAAACCAACGTTTTCACTAAGAGTGCCCTCCTGATTTGTACGAATTTGTATGGTATTGTTACTATACAAAGCTTTTGCAAAGTGAAGGATATGGGGGTGCATATAATCTTTCTACATTTTGTCCCAAATAATCTGCCTGTCAACCATATCAAATGTCTTGGTAAAATAAATAAAACAAATATATAAAACATTATTCTTTGATAAAAGAGTGCTATGTATAAAATACATTAAAATCCAGATATTTGATAAGATGCTAAAACCTTGAAGAAAACCTGTAATCTGAATGCAAAAAAATGTTTTGCTGAGTAGTCCAAGAGTTAATATGGCTAAGCAGTAGATTGCAAACAATGTTGGCACTAGTATCAATCATTGCCAGGATTCTATAATTTGCCGGAGAATCCCTGGCACCTTTTTTGTAAATCAGAATTAAAAGCGAATTTTGCCAAGACCTAGGGATACAACCTGTATTAATAATCTCGCAAAAGATGACATATAATATTTTTGCTCAAATTGTAGGGTCAGTTATAAACAAGATATTTGGCAATCCACCCGGTCCTGGTGCTTTTGATGTTTTTAAATTAATGATTTTCTCAATATATTAATTTACGTAAGAGAGAAATCATTTTTGTCACATAATATCTGGTAACCCGCTTTGTCTTCGATAATGTCCTGTGTGTGATATAATGACAGGATATAATCCTTCAATACCATATTTGATATGGGATTAATTTCTCTGACATTACGAGAGCCTGAGGCAAATTTATTAAAATTGTGCCAAACGTTTGCATATCCTTGGTTAGCAAAATGGTATACATTTATCTTCCATTGGGCTGAGATAACTGTGCCCCTATTAATTCTATTCCAATTTTTGTAGTGGGTTTTCCATTTTTTTAACTCACTACTTTCGCTCAAGAGGTTCTTGTATGTACTTCTTAACCCATCTTGTGTCTGATCTCAGTTCCTTTTTAGCAACCAATTTATCATATGTATTTTTATGGGAGGAATTATTAAAAGTGATTCTTTTCTGACAACTCAGAAACTACCAAATCGAGTATTGAATAGTATGATAATAGGTTTTCAGCTCTACAAAGGATGAAGTAGAATCTATACAAATAACATTTAGTAACAGTTGGTTAATTTTCTGTATAGTAGATTCAGACCAACTAATACGATTTCCTTGGGCATTTACCTTATAGTTGCCAATCATTGTACTGCCTTGGGCTTTAACCATTACCTACTACCACATGGTCACTCAGGGTGTTAGGAATTAACTTAAAGCCGTTTATCATTCCAAATCCCAGGGAGTCAGCCAGAATTAGGTCTATCCAAGAAAAGGATCGGCCATTGGTCCAGGTGTCGGAAATATCATTGGCTCTAGTCTTGATCACTTGTAACAACTGGTGAGTCTTTATGAAACCCAGCCAGGGATTTGAGTTAAGGGCTAACTCCTCTTCCCCGTGTTCAATTGCCCATACATCAAGATGGTTTTTAATATAAGAGTATTCTTGCAAAAAGGTAACCTTTCTGTCTGGGAAATATGGGTGCCTAAAATTGAAATCCCCCTTGACAAAATAGGCTCCAGGGGGATGAATAGCTTTCCAAATGTCTACTATCGTGTCAATATGATTGGCTGTACTCTCGATAGTGTCACTCACTGCAGGGCAATATACGCTAATCAACAAGATCTTTCTAATGGTCTTACCCCTTTGCAGCTCAAGCCCCACTGCTAGCACTGAATCTGAATTTTGTTCAGAGAAAAACTTTTTTGATTTCAAATGGGATTTTACAGCAATAATTAACCCCCCAAATGGTCTGCTATACTTATTTTTCCTGGCAGACTTCTGGAAGGAAGTATAGCCATCAATTTGTAACATTTCTCTGACCCAGGTCTCCTGTAGTAGTACAACATCAGCCGCCAACAGGATTTGGGTTCCTAACTGGTTTGTCATAAAAGAGTGGAAACCCCTAGTGTTCCAATATCTTATCACTAATGGAGTAATCGGCGACTCAGAAGGTCATTCAGAGCCACTAATATACTTACAGGATTCTATTACTTGTCTGTCTCTGGGTACTTCTTTAGTTTGCAAGACTGACATCACTCGAGCAACTATATCACTTATATAATCATCTGAGAGGGGTTTACTATCAAATTTGATCCCATTTTCCTTTGTTTTTCGTATGGGTGAGGATTTGACTATCTTAGTGAAATCATAACCCATTGCAAGGAATCCTGGGGTCTGTGTCATCGCAGGTTCCGAGGTGGAGCGTAGGATTTCAACTTGTTTTAACTCTGCAGTGGTAATTGTACTCAGGGTCGGAAGTTGGTGGATTAGTTCAAGCACATTTGACCTGTTTAGAAAGGGGCTTTCTGATGTGGCATACAAATCAATTATCTTTATCTGATTAGAGGAGGTGCCCCCAAAAATAGAGAGTAAATCTACTTTAGTATTATAAGCTGTATCTTCCTCCATCAGATGAAAAGAAGAATTAGGTTCCTCTTCAGGAAGCTGCCAAGATTTGCCTATTATAGGGCCCGTCGGTGTGCATCCACTATAGTCATCACCTCTTTGCCCTTGGGTTAACATTCCAGACCCACCTGCTACGGTGGTGTCTTCTCTAGTGTTTTTAATAGAGGTACAATTGGCTTGAACTGTTTCTAGGATTTGAGGTCTGCCAATAGAGGCGGATTTAGAGGAGGTTAGTTTTAAACCCGTAATATATCCCTGGATCTTATTCACCTTCATAATACACTTCGGATCTGTATTTATTAAAACTTTCTTGAGGGGAGTTTTCCTCTATGCTTTGACTATGCTTGGGGTTTTGTTTATTACTTGTCGGGAGGATAGATAAATGGTTTTTCCTTTCTGTTTTTGTTTTCCTTTAGGGTTCTTTATAACAGTTGCTTGATGATTACATTTACATACATCTGCAGGTCAACCTTTTTCATATTAAGAGCCTGGTCATTGGTGAACATGGTCATTGCTTTTGATAATTCAGCTTTTAAAAATATTTGCTCCCGTACATGGATTTACATAGCATAAGTATTTAGCATTTCAGGTTCAGTATCCTCAGTCTCAGAACCAGACGAGTCGGAGGAAGAAGCATCATACTCTTCTTGTCGTTGAGATGCATAAGCATACAGTGCAATGGCAGTTAAATCAGGGAAGTTGGAAAATCTGGTGATATAACCCCTTCTACCGTAGGTTTTTTGCATGATCTTTTAGTGCAGAAATTCCCAGTTCGAGCAGATTCAATTTGGACTGCAACGCAAGACCGGCTTCAAAAGGTTCTTGCTCATTTGGGGAGTTTAGAGATTGATTAGCCGGTAAATTAGCATTATAGCTAATTTCTGCATTAGCTTGTGACAGTGATTCCGTGTTGTTGAGCAACATGTTCTTTTTTAAAAAGGGAGTTATTTTCACTCTTAGGTTATCACCAGTGACAAGCAGCTCGTTGAAAGCAGTTGAAATACCAGCTGTTAGAGATTTAGTCGATTTAGAGTTTTTTTATGTTTTGCTTTTTTAGAGTACGAGCTACGCTCTGTGTTCCAAGGCAGGAGGAGCGCAGTGGATATTTCCGACAAGATGCAGGCCTTATTTTGCTGGCATAGTCTGCATAAAGACTAAATTTGAATGGTGAGGAGGTATTCTACCAAAACGGTCCTTGAGAAACTAGGGCAGAAAGGTTCAAATTTCCAATGGGTTTTCCTTCTTACAACAGGTTGCACGTTAGGAAGCCAGAGCTCGAAGATAGCATTGCCTTTGTTATTCTGAGTTAAGGGAAAATACAAATCACTACGTGACTCAGGAGTAAAGACGTTACCAACTTCCAGATATACTCACAAAAAGCAGGAGGCTGAAAGGTTAACAACCCAGTCGCCCCCTGCAAGTGTCTGGTGCTGCTACGGGAAATCAAAAGCAGTGTTGTCTTTGGTATTCATAGACAAAGGGAGTATATGGCACTATGCAACACAGGAAATAAAGAGCCTGCCTCTACCAGCTTCCAAATGCACGTACTCAGGGGCAAAGGGCTCAAAGGTAGACAACCTGCAGTCGCCCCCTGCACAAAGTAGGTGCTGCAGTATGAAGGGTCGCTAGGAGCATGTAAAGGTAGAAAGGAGCACAATCAGAGTTGCTAGCAGATAAATAGTCTGACCTGTGGTATGCCGCCCAATATACCGAACAATCGGGATAAAATGTCAGCTTATCAGCGTCCCCAGCGACCACAGCAACCACTTCTTATCCACTTATCAGCCACGCCATGCTCTGCGCCGGACAGGAAGTTAAATATGCAGGTCTGATAATTTTGCCTCAAGGTTCCTCCTTGATGCTAAGGAAATAGAAAGAATACTCCACAGCTTGTGTAGAGACACCACAGCAACCACTTCTTATCCACTTATCGTCGGCGCCGCGCTGGACTGGAAGTGGAATAGGCAGGTCTGATGATTTAGGCAGCTGGGGAGCAGGTGTAAGTGGATCTAGGTCACCTGGCCTAAGCCCCGCCCACCTGGTGCCTTCCTGGTTGCCGCTCCTTTTCACCACTTAGCAAGCCCCACCCACCTGGTGCCTTCCTGCTTGCCACTCCTTTTCACCACTTAGCAAGCCCCGCCCACCTGGTGCCTTCCTGCTTGCCATTCCTTTTCACCACTTAGCAAGCACCGCCCACCTGGTGCCTTCCTGCTTGCCGCTCCTTTTACCACTTAGCAAGCCCCGACCACCTGGTGCCTTCCTGCTTGCCACTCTTTTCCCTACTTAAGGAGCCCTCCAGCCTCTTTTCCTTTGCAGCTGGGGAGCAGGTGTAAGTGGATCTAGGTCACCTGGCCTAAGCCCCGCCCACCTGGTGCCTTCCTGGTTGCCGCTCCTTTTCACCACTTAGCAAGCCCCGCCCACCTGGTGCCTTCCTGCTTGCGACTCCTTTTCACCACTTAGCAAGCCCCGCCCACCTGGTGCTTTCCTGCTTGACGCTCCTTTTCACCACTTAGCAAGCCCCGCCCACCTGGTGCCTTCCTGCTTGCCGCTCTTTTCCCTACTTAAGGAGCCCTCCAGCCTCTTTTCCTTTGCAGCTGGGGAGCAGCTGTAAGTGGATCTAGGTCACCTGGCCTAAGCCCCACCCACCTTCTTAGCCCTGCCTCTTCCTTCCTGCTCTTAACTCTTAGATCAAGGGCGTCTCTCGCCCGGGCCTCCAAAGTGAAGGGCAGTCAAAGAAAAGTGCTATTGCTGTTTGGACCAGGAGGATCCAGGGTCTGACCCCCTGCTAAAACAGCAGGTAAGCTTGCACCAACATGTGTTTACACCCTCTGTCCCAACAGGCCATCCCCACCCTCTCTGGGGCCCCTGTGTTGTTCCCTTGTGCACCCCCCTTCCTGCACACAGTAGTCTGTCCTGATACATTCTGGTTTCACCATCACCGTCTTGTGGCCAATGCTGGATTTTACTTTTATGGACTTCATTGATTCACGGTGTGTCACCCTTTCTCAACTCTCATGCTGGACTTCCTTTGCATCTTGTACTCATGGTGGCCCTGAATCATGCTGTTCCATCTTCATCTTGTATCCTGGCTTGCAACATTATGTCTTACTACTGACATCTGCAATTGTATTTGCTCTCCTCTCTTGCTTCTCCACTCTTTTTGACTGCTTACTCTCTGTTCTCTCCTCCCCTCCCCTCTCCCTTTTCCCATCTCCTCCCTTCCTCCCCTTACTTTCTTCTATGCACTTACTCTATCAGAATTGTCCCTGGACCTACTATGATAGCAACCTCGTCTGACGCTCCCCTATCCCCTTACTGTTGCCCCCCCCCCTCCCTCCAGCACTATCTGAAACGTTGTCAGGCCTACTACGATAGTCACTTGTTTTGTTCCTCCCCTCCCTTTCTGCGCCCCTCTCCCTCACCTTTTGTTTTCCTCCGGCTCTACCAGAAATGTCATCAGGCTTAGTACGGTAGTCGCCTGTCTGTTTCCATTTCCTTCCCACTCTCCCCCTCCCTTCCTTATCTATGTCTTAGCACTTGCACCATCTGAAATGTCGTCAGGCCGAGTACGATAGTTAATTTCACATCCTTACTGTTCATGGCCTGTAAGAATGTCGTTGTATTTTCCCTTGTTCCTGTCCTTGCCTTGAAGCGCTTTGAAACACATTGTGTATAGGCGCTATATAAATAAACTATCATATCATATATCATATCACGGCTCCTCCTTGATGCTAAGGAAATAGAAAAAATACTCCACAGCTTGTGTAGAGACACCACAGCAACCACTTCTTATCCACTTATCGTTCTTAATAATACTTTTCACAGGTGATTACTTCAATAGTAGTTGCTTGAGGTTACAATTGGTTCAGAGTTTGACACTAATGACAGTTCTATCTTATTATCGGTACTATCGCGCACCCGCGTTATCGCACAGATGTACAGTAATTGTATTTAGTTTACAAAACCACATCAGATAAAGGGCCTCATCACGAGTTGGGCGGTATCCCGGCAGTATTACACGGCCCGCGCTAACAGTGTGACCACCAACCCGTCCGGCACTATTACCGCTGGATCAAGGGTTGGGCGGTAATGGGTGTTCCCCATTCCCCAATTGGTTCATTGGACCCAATGGGGCATTTTCGGCGCAATTGCCGCTGGCGGTATTACCGTGCGGTAATTGCGCCGAAAATCTGCAATTTTCTATCTTAGAGCTGGGGGTAAATGCTGCCAGACTTGAGATTGGGCGGACCCTTAAATGCAGTGGTAATAGTATTACCGCCGCATAGGTCGACTTGCCTTTCACCTCAGGAACCTCACATTTTATTCGGTTTTCCCACACACTCCTCTGCAAACCCTCTCAGTATTTTACAGAAAGGTGCAAGCGGCTGTCCAATCAGGACAGCTAGCCCTCCAAAGGGAACTGGTTCCATTCAGGCACTCTGGCAGACAAAGGGCAGGGGAGTGAATAACTCCTCCCCCACTTCCTGCCTGCCCAGACACCCTGGAGCCTAGGTAGGGAACACCCAAAGGTTCTCACCAAAGGCAAAATACACTTTCAGACCTCCCCCTCCCAGAATGTTAGAAGAAGGGCTAACAAAGGACAACCACGATAGAAATGGCAAAAAAGGAGAAATGGCAAAAAAAGGAAGCAATCACCATGTTAGAACATAGGTGACACTATTGTGAATAACCGAGACCGCGAATACAGTCTGTGTTAAAAAAAAAGCAAAATAGTTCATAGAACACGTCCACTGCCACCAGCCATAACTATAAGGTTGTCTATGTGACTAAAAAATCACAGGAGCAGAGAGAAGGAGGATACCAGCTATCCCCTTAGCACTCAGCACAAGGTGGTGTGTGCTAATCTCTCATAGTATAACATTTTAGGAAGGATACAAAGTATCCCTCTGTCCTTAAGAACTGTAGTTAGTAAGGATAAGGAAAGAATCTCAAAGGAGAAGTCAGAGCAAATAAGAATGAATGATGAGCAAAAAGGCTCCCCTCATTCAGGATAGAAAGTAAAAGGTCCAGAAATCGAGCAAAAAGTGCTGGAGATCTCACTAAGAGAGGGGATGAAGCATCTTCCTAACACCCGTCCCCCCAGACTAAGGGACAGGAGCATCTAATCCAATCCTGGATGAATCTCTGGTTCCAGTCGGTCATACTTTCTGGAGAGACCATTAGCATTCTTATTTTGGGTACCTGACCTGTGCTCAATGGTGAAGTTAAAGCCTTGAAGGCTAATGAACCACCTGGCAACTTTGGCTTTTCTCCTTTCATTTGCATCAACCACCTTAAGGGATGGTTGTCAGTTTGAATCCTGAAAGTTGTTCCATACAGGTATGACCTAAACCTCTTTAAGGCACATACAATAGAAAAACATTCACGTTCAATTGTTGCACACCTTGTTTCCCTATCTTTTAGTTTTCTACTAATAATAAGCAGATGGGGTGCTCCCTGCCTTTGCTATCAAATTGACTCAAGACTGCGCCTATCCCTGTGTTGGAAGCATCAGTCTGGACTAAGAAGGCCTGAGTATAATCTGGAGCTCTCAGCACTGGAGCTTTACGGGGGGGCATCTTTCAGCCTCTGGAAGGCGTTTTTCACAGTTCTCATTCCACTTGACCTTTTTAAGGTACATGGGAGAGGACAGAGTATTCAGAGGAGAAGATATGTCCCAAAGTCAGTCCTAAGAAGGCTCTTACTTGAGTTTGAGTAGTAATGGTGGCCCAGTCCTGTACAGCTCGTACCTTGCTGGGTAAGGCCGTTACCTCACCTCCTGCTACCTCATGTCCAATGTAGACCACTTTACTCTGACCAACTTGACACATGCTTGCCTTGATAGTCAGATTGGCCTGTTGAAGAGCCTACAACACTTGCTCCAGATGGAAAATATGTTCTTCCGAGGTATGGCTGAACACTGCAATGTCATCCAAGTATGCCATGCAGAATTTCTCTAACCCATTCAGAACATGATTTACCATTCTCTGAAAAGTGGCAGGTGTATTTTTCAATCCAAAGGGCATGACCTTAAACTGGTACGGGCCTTCTGGGGTAGAAAATGCTGTTTTCTCCTTTGCATGTTCAGTCATGGCAATTTGCCAATAACCACTTGTCAAGTGAAAAGTACTGAGGAATTTTACTGAGCCCAGCTTATCCACCAGTTCATCTGTCCTTGGCAAAGGATGGGCATCCGTTTTGGTAACTAGATTCAATGGCCTATAGTCCACACAGAACCTAGGTTCTATTGTACCTGCTTTTGGCACTCTAGGGGAGGCATGGTATCACAAGTATGACACTGACACAAAAGGTTCAATTTGTAGAACCTTTATTCAAGTTTCTGGGTTTGGAAAAACTCCTATTTTGCCCTATAACTAGGATGGAAATAGTCTCGACCATCAAATAATAAATAAAACAGTCCTAGTGAAGTCTGTCAAATCAACATGGCCTATGCTAACAAAACCTAATACCTGCTCTATCTCTTGTACAAAAAAGTATATAGGGGAGATATGTATGTAAAGGAAAATAAGTGTTCAAATATAAAGAATAAATGTGGCTGAATCAGCTCTCCTCCCCACGTTAAACAGCACAGAGTAAGGCGGTCCCTGTAGGCAGGATGACACACTCTGGCTCGGGTTTTTCAACACAAAAACAGTTCAAGACGTGTATCGAGGCTCGCCTGGCCTTCCACGTTAAAGTCTCTCTTCCCAGACTTCCAAATAACGTTTCAACAAAAGGTTCACGTCGGTCCCCCTCTGTCGGGCTCAGGCCTCTTCAAAACAAAAGTTGAAGTTGGTCCCCCTCTGTCAGGCTCAGACCTTTCACAACAAAAGTTCATGTTGGTCCCTGTTAGGTATGAGTTGGTGCAGTTACACTGTGTGAAACTACACAAGCCTTATGTGCTTGGTATTAGGTAACCCACCTTTTGGTATAGGTCTGTACTATGCAAGTTGGTAGTGTGACTGAGCGCCAGGCCTCTCTCTAGAGGGGTAAATGTGAGCTGTAGAGCTGTAGAGATGAAATCAGTCAATACAAGTAACCAAGTAACACTTACACTCAAGGTTTCAGTTATAAATAATTATTTATTTATTTATTTATGTAACATCGGTTTTAAATAAGCATTCTTTAAAAAGGCAATTATTTGTAACAGTTCAAGTGAGCTTTGGAAATACTTTACAGAATCTATAAAGCTGGTGAATATTCTTTGTATATGCTCACTACACTTCTCCTATACCCTGAAGTGACTTCAATTACAAGGATAGTATTTGCATTTATATATCACACCAATATACTTTGGAGACTCTGGGTTGCAGAAAGGAAGGGTTAAGGAAAATAAAAAGCTTAGAACAGTCTCTTAACAAGATGAGGACAACTGAATCCTCCAATCAAATCTAGGTAAGCATTTCCCAGCAGTAACAGTATTTAACAAGCTACAACCTATGGATGGACAAGCAATGCCAAAGTCAATGGATTTAGAAGAGTGCCTTTAGGGGGTATTACCCAAATTGGTCGTTAACAATTGTTCGAATGAACAATTGACCGAATTTAAAGGGTCACAATTGACCTTTTCACAATTGACCGAATATATGACAATGCATTACTTACCGTAAAAGCATTTCTGATGGTTGTATCTGCTTAGATTCACATGCTGTGCATAGGTCTGACATCCAGTGGTCACTGCGGAGTATTGCATTTTGTTTTTCGCAGTCGAAAAGGGGACGTCGACAAGGCCTGTCTGTAACACTATCCCTATAGTGACGTGCGTTGTACCCACAATCCCTCACGCGTCGAGGTCCCTCTGTTTGTATTTTTCTGCCCTGAGGGAGCCTTCTATACGTGAGTGACTACAGAAAAGAGAGAAATATAGGAAAGGATGTCTATGTTCCTTCCATCCGAGCGGGGAGGAAGGGTGGGCGCATGTGAATCTAAGCAGATACAACCATCAGAAATGCTTTTACGGTAAGTAATGCATTGTCTTCTGATGTTTGTTAATCTGCTTAGAATCATATGCTGTGCATAGACTAGCGAGCAGTACCCGGAGTTGGTGGTGGGTTATGAGAAGGAACAGTAGAGAAAAGATGTCTTAATACTGCCTGTCCCACCTGGGAGTCAGATCTAGAGTGTGCATCTAGACAGTAGTGTTTTGTAAAGGTGTGCACAGAACTCCAGGTAGCCGCTTTGCAGATGGACTCAAGGAGAACATTTGCAATGAATGCTATGGAAGCCCCAGTGCCTCGAGTGGAATGTGCTCTTGGCTTGAAGGGTAGTTCTCTCTTAGCAAGAGTGTACCAGAGAGTGATGCATTGTACAATCCATCTAGATATAGTGGACTTAGAGACTGCATCTCCTTCTCTTCCTGCTGCCACCGAGACAAAGAACTGATTAGTCTTTCTCAGTGTTCTGGTTCTTTCCATGTAGAACATGACAGCTCTGCGTACATCTAGTGTATGCAGACTTTTTTCTCCCACGCTGGAAGGGTTTTGAAAGAACGTTGGTAGTTCTATAGATTGGTTTACATGAAATTTCGAGATGAATTTTGGTGCAAACCTTGGGTGTGTGCGAAGAACCACCTTATCCTTGTGAACTGTTACGAAGGGGTCTAGTACAGAAAGAGCCTGTAGTTCACTTACTCTCCTAATGGAGGTGATAGCTATTAGGAAAGCAGTCTTAAGAGTGAGGTTTTTAAGAGTTGCCTTGTGCATGGGTTCGAAAGGAGTGCCCATGAGTCTGGAAAGTACCTCGTTTAAGTCCCATCCGGGAGCTGGGTTAGCTATCGGGGGGTGTATTCTCTTTACCCCTTCCATGAAGGCCTTGATAACTGGTATCTTCCACCACAACACTTTAAGTTGGGAAGTGGTGTATGCAGAAAGTGCCGCTAGGTGGACTTTAATGGAATTAAACACTAGACCTGAATCCAGTAAATGGGTCAAGTACAGAATAATGTTAGTGGCAGAACAGTCAACCGGGTTCATGTTCTTACTTCTACACCAGATGACAAATCTTTTCCACTTGCTAGAATAGCAGTGGCGAGTATTAGGTTTTCTGGCTTCCCTGAGGATGTCCATACATCTTTGAGGGAGATGTAAATGTCCAAATTCTATGATCTCAGGAGCCAGGCTGCTAAGTTCATGGTCTGAGGGCATGGATGCAGTGTCCTGCCCTTGTCTTGTGACAGCATGTTGTACGGGCAGGGAAGTTTCATTGGGGGGGATAGGGACATCTCCATCAAGTGAGCGAACCATGGCCGCCGGGCCCACATTGGGGCCACTAGTATCATGGTAACCTGCTCTTGGTGCATCTTGTGCACCACTTTGTTGAGGAGGGGAGTCGGGGGAAAGGCGTAAACAAATTTCCCTGACCATGGAATCGACAGACCGTATCCCCTTGGACTGGTTTTGGGGGTACCTGGAGGCGTAACTTTGGCATTGTGAGTTCTCCAGGGTTGCGAACAGGTCTATTTCCGGGAAACCCCATTGCGTGAAGACGTCTAAGACGATGTCTTCGTGCAATTGCCATTCGTACTCTTTGGGCAGGGGGAAGTCTCTGCTGAGTTTGTCTGCTAGCAGATTGAGTTCCCCTGGTACATGTTGTGATAGTAGGAACATGTTGTGTTTGAGAGCCCACTTCCATATATTCTGGGACAGCTTGGACAGTCCTGGAGAGTGAGTGCCCACTTGCTTGTTGAGGTAGTACATGGCTGTGGTGCTGTCTGTGAGGACCATCACTGTCTTTCCTTGTAAGTGTTCCTGAAAGGCTTTCAGTGCTTTGAACACCGCTAGTAGTTCCAGCAGGTTTATATGCTTGGATGCTAAACTCGGAGTCCACACTCCGTGAGCAGTCTGATGGGATAGGTGAGCCCCCCATCCTGTAAGGGATGCGTCTGTGGTTAGAGTGGCTTCCACTGCGGGTGTGGCAAAAGTCTTCCCTAATAACAGGTTTTCCTTTGTCCACCACCGTAGCGAGAGAACCAAGGCCTGCGAGACCACCACTAGATCGTCCCATTGTCCGCTGGCCTGACACCACTGGCTGTAAAGCCACTCTTGCATTGGGCGCATGCGCAAGCGCGCGTGAGGTACCAAATAAATACATGACGCCATCATCCCTAGCAAGCGCATTGCTTTGCGTACCGTCACCTCTCGACATGCCACATAACAGGGGATCTGAAACAGCATGTTTTGGACCCTCTCGTTGGAGGGGAAGACGAGGCCGTCCCTTGTTCGAATTAGAGCCCCTAGGAATTGTTTGATTTGGCTGGGGTCTAAGCTGGACTTCTTTTCGTTGATGGAGAAGCCCAGTTGGGACAAAATGTCTACGGTCTTTTGGGTATTGGAGAAGCATGTTTCGTAAGAATCCCCTGTTATTAGCCAGTCGTCGAGGTAAGGGTATACCGGGATGGATAACCTGCGCAGGTGGGCCGCTGCCACTGCCAGTACTTTCGTAAATACCCTTGGTGCAGATGCTATCCCAAAGGGTAGTACTCTGAACTGGTAGTGTTTGTTCTCTATCTTGAACCTGAGGTATTTTATGTGCGCTGGCAACATTAAAATATGAAAGTATGCATCTTTCATGTCTAGTGTTGTCATGTAATCCCCCTGTGATAACAGTGGGATTACTTCCTGCAAGGTCACCATACGAAACCTTTGGGGTTTGACAAACTTGTTCGCTGGACGCAGATCTAATACAGGGCGCATGATTAAATCTTTTTTGGGTACAAGGAAGTACACTGAATAAATACCTTCTGTTACCTAAAATAGGGGGACAGCCTCTATAGCTTCTTTTTTCAGTAGCTCTTCTACTTCTTGAAGAAGAATAGTGAGGTGTTCCGGTGTCATGCGTCGGTTCCGTGGGGGTCTGTATTTCGGGGAACCGTTGAATTCGATGCAGTATCCGTGGGCTATGGTGGATAATACCCAGCGGTCTGACGTTATTCCCTCCCATGCTGAAAGGAACGATGTTAGCCAGCCCCCGACCGGTGATGCATGGGAGGGGACCCGAATCTTCGGGTCATTTGTTGGTATTGGGCGTGGGGCCTTTGGGACTGGAGCCGCGCCCTCTTCCTTTGCCACGACGTTGACCTCTTTGACTGAACTGGGTGCTTTGGTTAGAGGGCCAGTTGGTAGCAGAGTAAAATTGCTGTTGGCTTTGTTGCTGGCGTTGGCCACGAAAGGAGCGTCTATTGCCATAGCTGCGTCTGTTAGGTGGCCTAGAAATTTGGTCAAGAGTCTTGATGGTATCAAACTACTTCTTCGCATGTTCTAGGGCCTCATCAACTGCTTTTCCAAACAGATGTGTTTGTTCTATGGGTTTATTTATCAGGGAAGCCTGTGTTTCCGGCTTAAAACCCGAATTGCGCAACCAGACATGGCGTTTGAGAAGTATTCCCTGAACCAGGGAACGGCCAGCTGTTTCTGCGGCATCTAAGGAGTTCTTTACGATGCCCTGGTTTACAAGAGTTCCCTCTGATATTATAGCTAGCAGGCGTGAACGCAGGGGTTCTGGTGCGTCCTCTGCTTCGCTGCGCAGCTTGCTCCACTGTGCATCTGCGTAGCTAGCTAGTAGGGAATTGTTATTTGTAATCCTGGTTGAGAAGGCGGCGGAGGTCGTGATTCTCTTCCCAAGTGCATAGAGCTTCTTGCCCTCTTTGTCAGGTGGTGCCTCACTAGTAGATAGTGGTACCCCCGCTCTTTTTCTTGTATTAGTCACTACAAGGGAGTCCGGAATAGAATGTCCCCTGATGTACAAAGGGTCAGAGGACGAAGGGCTGAAGAGCTTTTCTATCCGAGGGTTGACCCCTCTGACTAAGGCCGGATTGGAAAGGGAAGGAGTTATTCTTCTCCTTATAGAAGCCAGGAGCGGAATATACTGACTGACCGGGGCTTTTTCTTTAATAACTCTTTCTACAAAGTCTATGTCCGGAAGAGTCTCCCCTGTGTCTATTTCAAAATGCGCTGCTGCCTTGCGCAACAGTGCATTAAGTGAAGGTTGGTCATCTATGGGGGAGGTGTTTCCAATAGGTGAGTCCTTGGGAGGAGAAGGCTGAAAGACATCAGGGTCTGAGTGCACTGATGGGGATTGCCAAGGCTGCACTGATGGGGAGTGCCAGGGCTGTGAAGTAGCTGTATCCTCTTCAAAAGCTCCTGCACTAGTGTAAGGGTCTTCTTCAAACCTCTCTTCCTCATGTTCTTCCTCTCCACCCAAACACTCCTCATCTTCCTGGAGGTATTGCTCCTCTTCAGTGAGGTCATATGCGTCTGTAGAAGGGGGAAACAGCCTAGGAATCTTGACCCTAGGGTCATCCTGGGTCCATTCTCTTGGTCTTTTGGGTGTGGGTGGGTTTTGGCTACCCAAAAACCTTTCCTTTTTTTCCATACCAGAATGGAGTCTTTCAAGGGTCTCATGGGGAACCCCTGAATAGTCTAGAGGGGGGAAATCAGTGTTTTCACCTTCAAAACGCTTAGAACGCTCCCACAACGTCGACGAAAGGTTTCCGTCGCCCTCAGAAAAGCCCTCCGGTAGTTCAGAAGTGCCCTTAGATGAAGGGGGCAGTTCCTGGCTACTTTTGTGCTTTTTCGGCGTTTCTATATCTTTTGGTGCGGAATTCGACGTCTGTTTCGTCGTCCACTTACGTTTGTCCTCGGAAACAATTCTCGCCAGGCTCTCGACAACGAGTTCGTCAGTAGAGGGTTCTGGAGTCGACGTTGCCTGCGTTACGCGTTGTTTCTCGACGGCCGCTCTATGGAGCGTTACGTCGGATGTTTTTGAGGTAGCGCCCGTGTTAGATGAAAGCCCAATCGCTGGTCGCGGCTGCGTTTGCGGGTGGGGCTTGAGACCCTTACGGTCTGAGGTAGACGCCGGAGTGCCCTGCGTCCCCTTCGGCGCTGATGGATCCTTCGTCCTCGACGAAGAAGAGCCGTGGGTTGTGTGCTTAGGCCTATGGGGTCTGTGTGCGTCCTTGTCGCCGGGGTGTTCATCCACATAAGCAGGGCGTGAGCCGAGCCCGTCGGGGCCGGGGACGGACGTCGAGGAGCGCGAGCGCTCCTTCTGGGGGTTAATGACTTCCGTAACGGACGTCGAGTTATCACCCTCCTCGTCACTTTCTGTAACAGCGGCGGCGGGTGAGGAAACTGACTTCGACATAGCGTAGTCAGCCCACCTCTTAACTTTCCGTTCTTTAAGAATTCTTGGTTTCAAGAGCTTACAGGCCGCGCAGCTGTCCTCTTTATGATCGAGGGGCAAGCAACGATTACAGAGCTTGTGTTTGTCCTTCCAAGTGTATTTGCCCCTACAGCATGGGCAAAACTTAAAAGGTGTCCTCTCCATAGCTGAGGCAATAAAACTGGTGATAACAACCCCAAGGGAAAGATAGGGGAGAAAGAAAGACATTCTCGATGAGAAGATAAAAGTTCGAACCCCCACTCTCCCTACTGTGTGTTGGCCAGCGAGGCATGGCCACGTGTTCGGCAGCGCCGAAGGATCGCCTCCGTCTCTTCCCCTCCGTCGAAAACTTGCTCGGCGGAGAAACAGCTTGACAGCTAATGTCGAGGGGAGGGATCTTTAACAATAAGTATATATAAAGGACCGAGGTCCGTAGAAAGTGTTTAGCAATGTCTCTCTAGGAGCTCCGCGTAAGGCGACCATAAGCTGGGCGGAAAAAAACAATCCGAGGGACCTCGACGCGTGAGGGATTGTGGGTACAACGCACGTCACTATAGGGATAGTGTTACAGACACGCCTTGTGGACGTCCCCTTTTCGACTACGAAAAACAAAATGCAATACTCCGCAGTGACCACTGGATGTCGGACCTATGCACAGCATGTGATTCTAAGCAGATTAACAAACATCAGAAATATATATATATCTATATATATATATATATAATGGTTTGGTAATATATATATATATATATGGGTTTGGGGGGGTTTGGCGTTGGGTGGGGGGTTGTGGGGGGTTTCCCCCCACATATATGGTACAATTGACCTTCACAATTCGGTCAATTGTGAAAAGGTCAATTGTCATTCGAGCAGTTGTAAAACGATGAATTCGTATACAACCCTTTAGGGAGCCAGGACAGCCAAAGTCATTTGGACAAAGTCAATAGTTCTGATGCACTTCTTGGATCAAAGTGTTTCACAAAAGTAAGATAGTTCAGAAATCACTGCAGGCACACAAGATGTGAAGCCTGTGCAAAAAGGGAGTTGAGAATAAATCAAAAAAGTTAAGCAAGTGCAACTCTCAAGTGAGACAGCACGACTTAAGGCAAAAAGGTAAGTACCCCCAAGCCCAAACAGTACCTCTGGTTAGAAGAAAAAGTGGTCCAGCTGAATTTCCGTCTTGCTACAGCTATGCAGTATCTGGTTTCTGAACCTCATTCCTGGGGACAAGAGGGAGGACGTCTGGAGGGCTCCTGCGGCAGAACTCGAGAAGGTCGTTGGCAGCAAAGGGCTCTATTCGATTCAGCAGCACTTCACGGTTTGAGCGCTATGCAAACAGCACTGATGCAGAACAAATCTCTGGTTGGACTTTCCTTGCTTCCTCAGTCCTGAACTCTGGTAAGGGGATTCTGAATCGGGATTTCCTGCTTCTGGAGTGTCCTTAGGACACTCAACCCCTGGCATTGGGCTTCTGCAAGACTGGAGAGGCATAGCAAGTCAGGGATTGCGCCACAGTGGAGTTTGTCAAGGGGCTAGTTGTTCCCACCAGCTCAAGGGGAGAAGTAATTCCGTCCGCAGCGTCTCTGTCAATTTAAAAAAGGAGGTCTGCACAGCAGCAGGGCTTCACCGGTACTTTGAGGTCCAGGAGGTTGCAGCGGGCTTCACTTCACGATTTCTGCTTCAGATCTTTCTTCCAGTGGTCGACTTTGCCTCTTGTCCCAAAACCCTCGCCTTCTAAGCAAGTTTTCGCATTCATGTACAGCCTAGGCTGTCAATCACACAGCAGGGTGGCTGTCCTTTCAGGACAGGCAGCCGGTCAATCAGGACTGGTTTCGATCAGGCACACCTAGAGACAAAGGACAGGGGAGCTTCGGGGACCTCCCTCACTTCCTGCCCTTCCAGATACACTGGAGCCAGAGGCGGGCTTCAGGGCTGAAGCCTGCTTAAGGCAAAACACTCAAAGGGCTCAAATCTGTCTCAACGCAGAGTGAAAGCCAAGAAAGACCTCACAAACAGAAAATGGCAAAGAAAGAAGGCCACCGATGGGTGCTGTACTGCAGCTGAGGGTTCAGGCTGTGGTAGAAAAGCACAATGGTAGTAAAAGCGAAACCACTGCCACCAGCCATTTAAAGTAGTGAGGGTAACAAAAAATGTTACATGAGAAAGAAGGATAAGGGGCTACTAAGTAACCCCCAGCACTCCACATACAATGGTGTGTGCTGGACATACAAAGAGAAAAGGTAAGTAAGATCAATTTCACCTTACTATTCTTGGGAACAGTAGTTCACCCAAGGAAATGTATTTAAACCTTAAGCGAAATCCAAATAATTTCTCAGTGACACTGCATTGAAGGTGCTTGCTGTGTGTCACCATACAAAAAGCAGATGCCTATGGAGTTTGTCAGGACTTTTTAATTTAACTCCTGAGTGAGTGGGACCTTTTTCTGATTTGGATTGCATGTTTTCTCTGTTTTTGGAGTCTAAGTCCAGCAAAAGAGCTGGGGGTCTCTAAGGTTGAAGGGAATTAGCACAGAATTGAATATTCTCCCTAACAGTGCTCCTCTGTCGCGCTCAGACCTTTCACAACAAAAGTTCAACAATGCTTGCAGGGGGCTCCCTTTCCCAAACTTATTACACTTCGGGTCTCCCTCAGTCGGGCTCAGATGTGGAAGACTTTCGAATGTGCGTGGCTTTCTTTACAGACCTCCGCAGGACCACTTCGACTCAAAGCTCAATGTTCAGCTTTTTATTCTCCCCTTATCTCTGGGTTAACTTTGATCACTTTCGCTTTTACAGTTCATTCACTTTATCGCTACAAATAATGCACCTTCCACAGAGACTTTCGAGTGCGCTACTTCCTTTCGTCTGACCACTCCGTTACTAAGTAGCACTGATTTCACAGCTGTCCTTACTCCAAAGTTCATTTACAGGTCTGCCTTTCTTCGCGTCTCATCCACATGCGTGCCGCATTCACTTGCGATATAATGTTGCCACTTCAATCTTTCTTTCACACTGTCACACATCAGGGAACCCGGCGGCTTTGGACTAAATGGAAGCTGCGCCCTCCATTGCTGGTTCCTTTACGTACGGCGAAGCGCAGAGTACGGGTCTAGTCTTTTTGTTCAACTCACTCCGACGCCGGCTCTTTAGCCTCCCACTTCTGGTGTCGGATGCGTTGCAACGTACAGTTATTCCTGTTCGCCTGCGCTGCCGTACTCTTCGAGTTCTCTCCTCATACCTTTGGCTCCTTCCCTGTTCCCGATTTCCCGTTATTTTTCCCTTTCTGTTTTCAAGCTACTCTCCCGCGCTTCTGCTTACCTCGCCCTTCCTCCTTCTACTTTACCGTTCCCGTCTTCTTCCCGTCCTTTCCTCCCGTATTGTGTTGTTTTCCCTCCTGCTCGTATACTTACTCTCTTTTCTACTCAGCCCCCCTTTTCAGCCCTTTGCCTTCCTGTGTACCGACCTCTGCCTATCCAGCGGATTGCCTTGCCTCATCCTTATCGGCGCCACCCTTGTTCTACCTGTGTACTGACCTCGGCCTGTCCAGCTTTGTCTCTTCCTTAGCGGTTTGGTGCTACCAAAACTTTATCCTGCGTGACCCTGGTACTTCGCTACACCGGATCACGTCTTCCTTCATCTCCTGGACCAGTCTTTCCTCTATGGTTGCTGCCCCTGGAGTTTCCTGATCGTGACACTTTGCTTCAGCAGAGGCGTACCATACTGAGTTTTTTTGTGCCATAGGCTTTTTCCCCACTGTCCGACGGCCGAGGAGGGTAGCCACAGCTCACCCATTGGGTGTCACTGTAGCGTCCTTCCACGGTTGTCCCTACCTACATAATAAAAAGGTGAAGACTCAAACGAAGGACAACCCGAAGCTGACATTACGCCGGAAACTCAGAGGTGAGGTGGAAGGGGAGGACAGGGAATCATACTCTTCACAAGAGGAAGAGGACATAACGGATCTTTCTGACACACACACACCGACCTCTCAGGTTCCTTGCCAACTCACCAGCTGTGTGTGTTTCTTTCTTGGTTTTACGATTTCCAATTCACGAGTCAAGGTTATTACCAATGGCTTGCCTCACCTCCCAACTCTGCCGTTCACCCGGGAGGGTCGCTGGCATCCTTGAAACACAATGAAGCCTTCTACTTTGAGATCTGGCCTTCTCTACGTGTCTTTTGTCAGCCGTTTGGAGACAACAACCTCCTGTAAGGAACTCCTGGGGTTTCCAATGCTCTGCTCTCCTCCCTTTGTCCGTCACTCTGCTCCAGTAGGTTTTCCTTCGCCCCGGAAGTTCTGCTTGTACACGTGTTCTAACTTGCTCAGAGTGTGTCTCTAGGTACCGCCTTTTATTCGTGTGAGGAGAGCTAATTGGGGTTTATAGTGACTATTTCGACAGTCACAGTTTCGAATGACAAAAGTTCTGACACAAAAGTGTCGAAAAAAAAGTTTAGCATTTTTTTCTTTTTTTTTTAAGGGGGTGTGTCCGTCCCCAAAACCCCGTTTTTTTTAAACACTTATTTTAGTATACGAAATAGAAATAAACCCTTTAATATTAAAAATAATACATTAAAAACATTTTTTTTCGAAACTTTTGTTTCGGAACTTTTGTCATTCAAAACTATTGTTTCGAAACTTTGACAGGACACCCTAATTGGTATCAGTTGTATGCACTTAAAGTCAAGTGACTGACTTTGCCTGACCCGATTAGTGGGACATGTCTAGTACGATGTATACGTTTTAGTCTTCTTACTCTCAGTTTCCCTCTTCCTCGGCCCAGTGTTTGTGTAGAAAGGGGGGGTGGTGGGACATCGGAGAATCCTAAAGAATAGGACGGGTTAGGTGAACAAAAAAGGGGGGAAAATTGGCTGCCTCACTCCCACTCTCCAAAGACCCCCCACCCAGGTGATCCTCCCATGCTGGTCCACCCCCAGGAACTGGATGCAAAAGCAATGGTTGTGTCCTGGCCACCTGGACGACAAGTCCCCGAGGACTAGCGGGTGAGACACCCTTTGGTTTCTCACATACCCTTCCCCTATGCGAGGTGGATAGGTTTGTTCTTCTCTGAAGTCCTCTAGTCTGAGGGCTGTGGAGAGGACAAGTGGAAATGTTATACAGGGACTCTTGCATATCCACAGAGATTCTTTTCAGCTGCGCTAGTGGGGGCTGGATATTGACATTAGTGCCCTGTGAGCAGCCTATGAACTGGGATTCAGGGGTTTTTACACAAATGATATCTCTATGAGGGTCTGTATCCATCCATTTCCATACCGGGGAGGTCTGGGAATAGTAATCAGATTGCCACCAATCTTGTGGTGTTAATTCTCTGGGTGGAAAAAAAGGTTCTTAAAGAAAGGTGGAAAATTCTGGGAAATTCCCCTCTGATATTAATGTACACTGGTACTCAGGGATAGATTTCGTTATCTCTGTGTACACAGATGACTCTAACCATAGTTGCATGTTCTAGATCTGCTGGAGTGACCAAATCGGCTTTTATGGCTGTCTGTTTACTGCCAAAACCAATTAATGCCTTCACTATTCTCCCATTTACCGGAGCTCTCTCATATGTAAAATCAGCTGACTACCAGCATGAACATTTGCTAAAGGTTTCTAGATCTTCTTCTTGTTCTTCCCATTCCTCGCCTTTTAGGCACTCTATTTCCATAGGCTCCTCCTTTCGATTTTTGGAACAATGTCGGGCTAAATGACCTGTCTTCCTACATCAGAAGCAGATGGGTTGTGATGCGTTAATCCCTCGGGGCTCTTCTCTCCTTAGCTCTTCCTTACCGTTAATGTCATTTTTTTTATTTCTACCCTCTCTTTCGGGGGGTAAACTGTTTTGTTTTAGAGAGTCCTCGTTCTAATGTCTGGTTTTGAGAGCGGTAGTTTGGTCTCTGATATTTTCGATCTTTTTTCTTATGTAAGGAATGGAAATGTTTTACTGCGTCTGATTGATTTTGTGCAGTCTCAATAGCCATGTCAAGGGTGGGCCGATTTAATTGCTATACAGCTTTTTGTAGAAAAGGAGGTAAAGAGTTGGTAAACTGTTCCAAGATGATCATTTCTACCAACTCCTCCAGAGTTTTATTACCGACCCAAAGGGAGACAGTATTTTGTATTTGTTCTCCTACTTCCAGGGGGATCTCACCAGGGTTTAATCTGATGGATCTTAGTTTTTGTTGATAAAAATTTCTAGTTTGGACTACTCTTTTAAGGAGTCCTTCTTTGATGGATACCAAGGAAGCTCCCAAGGCTAGATTAAGAAACTGCTAGGCGGTTTGCAGCTCGCGTTTTAATAGAGGTCCCAAGTAGCATTTCTTTAAGTTTTTTCCCCATCCCAGTTCAGCTAATCGCTCGAAATTCAAAAACAAATTCCCTAGGTCTTCTACTTCCTGGTAGGGTTGTAATATCCCTTGAGGTAATAGGGGTCTTGCTTTTAATTCAACCAACTTTGTAAAGGTCTTGTGAAAGCGAGCCTCAGCCTGAATCTCATGTGCGGCCAGTTGAGCTACAACTGCTTCAATATTGGCCATATTTTCAAGAGTGGTAAGGGTTCCCTCTGTTGGGTTTTCTGATTCAGAGAAGAAAAAGGTCTCAATCTCTTCAGATAAGGTTTTGAAGTCGTCTAACTCTTCCGAGCTTGATTTTGATGAAGGTGGGGTTGGCACCGAAAAAGAAATATTTGGGAAATGGTAGGTTCAAAGCGCTAAGTCTAATGAATATATGGGAGGGTCTTATTTTTAAAACTATTCGGTCCCATTGTTGTATTTGATAATCAGCTATCGGTAGGGTGTATAATAGCACCTGGGTTTTAAAAAACAAATCATGTTGACTAACCGGGATTTAAAGTTGGGAGAATAAGATCTCTGTAATGGTGAATATTCTATGAGAATCAAGGACTTCAATAATTCTGTTTTCCCCTTCCGCTGGGATGACAATTACTAGCATGGGTTCTCAACCTTTATCCATTGAGGCACATCCCGCTACTGACACCATATGTAGTGGAGGCATGGTATCACATGTATGACACTGACAGAAAAGGTACAATTTGTAAAACCTTTATTAAAGTTTCTGGGTTTGGAAAAACTCCTATTCTGCCCTACAACTAGGATGGGAATAGTCTCGACCATCAAATAATAAATAAAACAGTCCTAGTGAAGTCTGTCAAATACAAATGGCCTATGGTAACAAAACCTAATGCCTGCCCTATCTCTTGTACAAAAATGTGTATAAAGGAGATATGTATGCAAAGGAAAATCAGTGTTCAAATATAAAGAAGAAAATGTGGCTGAATCAGCTCTTGTCCCCACGTTAGACAGAACGGAATAGGGTGGTCCCCGTAGGCAGGATGTCACACTCTGGCTCTGATTTTTCAACACAAAAACAGTTCAAGACGTGGATCGAAGCCGTCTGGCCTTCCACATTAAAGTCTCTCATCCTAGACTTTCAAATAATGTTTCAACAAAATGTTCATGCCGGACCCCTCTGTCGGGCAGAGACCTCTTCAAAACAAAATTTCACGTTGGTCCCCCTCTGTCGGGCTCAGACCTTTCACAACACAAGTTCAACAATGCTTGCAGGGCTCAAACTTCAACTCGACGCAAAGTTCAATGTTCAGCTTTTTACTCTCCCCTTATCTTTGGGTTAACTTTGATCACTTTCGCTTTTACAGTTCATTCACTTTATTGCTACAAATAATTCAACTTTCACTGAGACTTTCGAGTGGGCTACTTCTTTTCGCCGGACCACTCTGCTACTTGGTATAGCTGATTTCACAGCTGTCCTTACTTCAAAGTTCATTCATAGGTCTGCCTTTCTTCGCGTCTCATCCACATGCGTGCAGCCTTCACTTGTGATATAATATTTTAACTTCAATCTTTCTTTAACACACACAGTCTCTCAGGCCGCTTGCCAGCTCACCAGCTGTGTGCGTTTCTTTCTTGGTTTTATGATTTCCAATTCACAAGTCAAGGTTAGTGCCACAGGCTTGGCCTCGCCTCCCCAAATCTGCCGTTCACCTGGGAGGGTTGCTGGCGTCCTTGAAACACTATGCAGCCTTCTACTTTGGGATCTGGCCTTCTCCACGTGTCTTTTGCAGACCGTTGGAGGCAACAACCTCCTGTAGGAAACTCCTGGGGTTTTCCGACCTGCTGCTCTCATCCCTTGGTCAGTCGCTCTGCTCCAGTAGGTTTGCTTTCGCCCCAGAAGTTCTGCCCGTACTCATGTTCTACATTGCTGAGAGTGTGTCTCTAGGTCCTGCCTCACCCCCACCTCCCGAAGACCCTTCACCCAGGAGATCCTCCCGCACTGGTCCACCTCCAGGAACTGGATCCAAAAGCGATGGCCGTGTCCTGGCCACCTGGATGACAAGTCTCTGAGGACTAGTGGGTGAGACACCCTTTGGTATCTCACAGCACTAACACAACTGGGCTAGCCCATGGACTTGTGGAGTGTTCAATTACTCCAAGGTCAAGCAACTTGTTGACCTCTTCTTTAATGTGATTCCTCACATGACCTGAAATCCTGTAGACCCTGCTTTTTACAAGAACACTATCACCAGTGTCAATGTCATGCTGGCCCCATGGGGCCAAGCTTGGTGTAAGTGAAAACAGAGGAGCAAACTGAGTTAACAAAGATTTGTACTCCTCTTGTTGCTGCAGTGTCAAATTAGAAGATAGTTTAACTCCTTCTATAGACCCATCTGAAGGGTGTCCCTTTAGATCTGGGCGAGGCTCACTCTCTTCTTCTTCTTCTTGATCAGAAGCTAAGAACAAAGCTCCTATCTCTGGTCTAGAGACATAAGACTTCGGGCAGTTGGTATGAAAGACCTTAATGGCCTCCTTGGGGTTTCCCAAGTCTACCAAATAGTTGACCCCTGCAAGCTTGCCTACAACCTTGAAGGGTTCTGTCCATTTTTTCCTGTAAGACCTTCTGTCCTGCCTAGAAAGTACCCTACTAGGACCTTCAGACTGAACACTCACAGTGATTGTAACAGTCATGCCATTACATTTAATGATAGCTGGCAGTATGGGACACATTTGGACTGGACCTCCTGCTAACCTGGTATACCTTTTGGGAGCCGTAGCAACTTCCTCAGGTTGAAAGAAACTTTCATCTACCACAGTTATGATGGCCCCAGTGTCTCTAATGGCAGGAGTGTCCTGGACATTTACAAGCACACTGTCTTTATAATACTCTTTAGTATTATCAGGAATGGAATTATAGACCTGAGTGTTCTGTTGTTCCCGCAGTTCCAGATATACTAAATAAACTCTGGCTTGAACATCAATGGGTTCTTCAGCCTGAGTATGAAAGCTAGCACCTGTCATTGGTACATCCACTTCATATGTGAAGGCTAAGGATACAGATGGGATCCCTGCAGGTTTACCCTTACATCTGGGATCTCCTTTCACATGGCCACCAGACCCACAAACCACACTTTTCCCAAATGTCTTTTGTATTGGGAGGTTCTGGTAACCTCCCTCTGGTTTGAGTCCAGAGGTTTCACAAGCCCTATAAGGATGTTTATGGGGGGATTTACTCTTGTTATATTTGTGTCCCTCTTTTGGTGGAGGATTTTTGGAATGATCCTTATCATTGTTATGCTTTTTCCCCTTCTCTCTCTTGTTAGGAGCCCCAGAATCCTAGTAAGTAGCCCTGTTGGCCACCCACAAATCAGCAGCTAGTGCTATCTTCTTGGGGTCCAGCTCCTTAGAGTCAGCATGGTGCTGTCTCAGCTCTGGGGCACATGCATCAAAAATACTTTCTAGCATGACAAGACATCTTATACCACCATAAGTGCTCACCAGGTAGCACTTAATCCACCCACCTAGGTTTTTCAGGATTTCACACCCTCAAGTGGCCCACAAGCTTCCATCTCTCTTCTTGTGGTCCCTAAACCTTTTCAGGTATTGGGAAGGGGTCTTCCCAAACCTGACTATGAGAGCAGTCTTTACCAACTGGTAATCATCCCTATCAGCACCATTCACAGCATCACAGCCATTCTCGGGAGCCTAGAGATATCTCATGGAACAAGCTTACTCTCACATTTACCTTGCACTTTACATGTAAACTCAAACGTACCCAGACAATCCAGAATATCAGTTTTTACATCATACACACTCACCAAATCTTTGGGTATATGAGGCTTCCTGAACCTGGAGGTGTCTGGCAATGAAGACTCTGAAACAGAAGGGGAGTCAAGAGACAACCTTTTCATATCATACTCATGCTCCATATCTTTCTCTCCGAGTTGCAGTTCCTTCCTTAGTTCGTTTTTGTGCATTTCAGATTATATCTCCAGTTATCTGAACTCAAGCTGCATTTTCATTTTCTCTATTTCTAGAAACAGCTCTGTTGACATGTTAGATATAGGTAACTGAGAGGCTAGGATATTTGGATGTGGATCAACAATCATATCAGTATCCTATCTTCTTCTACCTCACTTCTTGGAAGATGAGATCTAAGAGTTAAACTTTGCCCTTGATCATCTTCATGCATATCAATTCTGGGAGTATGGGTTACAGGCCTACTCACAGTAACTTGGTGATCCAACAAACTTTGGATCAATGCACTTTTCTTTCGTTTTGTACTCAGACCTCTCTCTTTACACATATATTTTAGTTTATCTACTGTCAGATTGATGAGAGCCTCAGCCTTAATGTTTTCCATTGTTACAGTGATTTAGTAGTTCACAGTATAGTAACCAGCCTTGTGGATGTTTTCTTTGGACACAGGTACAACCAGGAGTCAATGTAATCCAGCACTACACTACTCAATCCCACCAGCTGTAACACCAGTGTTAGGGGAGTTTTCCTAAAGTCCACTTGAGGTAAGACTTTATGAAACTATCCCTTGACATAAAGGTCCCCAACTCCTAGTATAAGTCTGTACTACCCAAAGGAACTTGGTAGAATGGCAGAGCAGCCAGGCTTATCATAGGAGGAAGATGTGAGCTGTAGGTAAGTACACGGAACCCAGTAAATACAATAGTCCAAAGAAACTCTTACACAGTAAATATTATACATTAAAAATATACATTTATTCTTATTTACACAAGGAAGGTAGATGACAATGCATTACTTACCGTAAAAGCATTTCTGATGGTTGTATCTGCTTAGATTCACATGCTGTGCATAGGTCCGACATCCAGTGGTCACTGCGGAGTATTGCATTTTGTTTTTCGTAGTCGAAAAGGGGACGTCGACTAGGCGTGTCTGTAACACTATCCCTATAGTGACGTGCGTTGTACCCACAATCCCTCACGCATCGAGGTCCCTCTGTTTGTATTTTTTCTGCCCTGAGGGAGCCTTCTATAAGTGAGTGAGTACAGAAAAGAGAGAGAGATGTAGAAAGGTGTCTATGTTCCTTCCATCCGAGCGGGGAGGAAGGGTGGGCGCATGTGAATCTAAGCAGATACAACCATCGGAAATGCTTTTACGGTAAGTAATGCATTGTCTTCTGATGTTTGTTAATCTGCTTAGAATCACATGCTGTGCATAGACTAGCGAGCAGTACCCGGAATTGGCGGTGGGTTATGAGAAGGAACAGTAGAGAAAAGATGTCTTAATACTGCCTGTCCCACCTGGGAGTCAGATCTAGAGTGTGCATCTAGACAGTAGTGTTTTGTAAAGGTGTGCACAGAACTCCAGGTAGCCGCTTTGCAGATGGACTCAAGGGGAACATTTGCAATGAACGCTATGGAAGCCCCAGTGCCTCGAGTAGAATGTGCTCTTGGCTTGAAGGGTAGTTCTCTCTTAGCAAGAGTGTACCAGAGAGTGATGCATTGAACAATCCATCTAGATATAGTAGACTTTGAGACTGCATCTCCTTCTCTTCCTGCTGCCACCGAGACAAAGAACTGATTAGTCTTTCTCAGTGGCCTGGTTCTTTCCATGTAGAACATGACAGCTCTGCGTACATCTACTGTATGCAGACTTTTTTCTCCCAAGCTGGAAGGGTTTTGAAAGAACGTTGGTAGTTCTATTGACTGGTTTACATGGAATTTCGAGATGAATTTTGGTGCAAACCTTGGGTGTGTGCGTAGAACCACCTTATCCTTGTGAACTGTTACGAAGGGGTCTAGAACAGAAAGAGCCTGTAGTTCACTTACTCTCCTAATGGAGGTGATAGCTATTAGGAAAGCAGTCTTAAGAGTGAGGTCTTTAAGAGTTGCCTTGTGCATGGGTTCAAAAGGCGAGCCCATGAGTCTAGAAAGTACCCCATTTAAGTCCCATCCGGGAGCTGGGTTAGCTATCGGAGGGTGTATTCTCTTTACCCCCTCCATGAAGGCCTTGATAACTGGTATCTTCCACCACAACACTTCAAGTTGGGAAGTGGTGTATGCAGAAAGTGCCGCCAGGTGGACTTTAATGGAATTGAACACTAGACCTGAATCCAGTAAATGGGTCAAGTACAGAACAATGTGTGTGGGAGAGCAGTCAACCGGGTTGGTGCTCTTACCTCTACACCAGATGACAAATCTTTTTCACTTGCTAGAATAGCAGTGGCGAGTATTAGGTTTTCTGGCTTCCCTGAGGATGTCCATACATCTCTGCGGGAGTTGTAGATGTCCAAATTCTATGATGTCAGGAGCCAGGCTGCTAAGTTCATGGTCTGAGGGCATGGATGCAGTGTCCTGCCCTTGTCTTGTGACAGCATGTTGTACGGGCAGGGAAGTTTCACTGGGGGAGATAGGGACATCTCCATCAAGTGAGCGAACCATGGCTGCCGGGCCCACATTGGGGCCACTAGTATCATGGTAACTTGCTCCTGGTGCATCTTGTGCACCACTTTGTTGAGAAGGGGAGTCGGGGGAAAGGCGTAAACAAATTTCCCTGACCATTGAATCCACAGCCCGTTCCCCTTGGACTGGTTCTGGGGGTACCTGGAGGCGTAACTTTGGCATTGTGAGTTCTCCAGAGTTGCGAACAGGTCTATTTCCAGGAATCCCCATTGCGTGAAGACGTCTAAGACGATGTCTTCGTGCAATCGCCATTCGTACTCTTCGGGCAGGGGGAAGTCTCTGCTGAGTTCGTCTGCTAGCAGATTGAGTTCCCCTGGTACGTGTTGTGACAGTAGGAACATGTTGTGTTTGAGAGCCCACTTCCATATGTTCTGGGACAGCTTGGACAGTCCTGGAGAGTGGGTGCCCTCCTGCTTGTTGATGTAATACATGGCTGTGGTGCTGTCTGTAAGGACCATCACTGTCTTCCCTTGTAGGTGTTCCTGGAAGGCTTTTAGTGCTTTGAAACCAGTAGGTTTATGTGCTTGGATGCTATGTTCGGAGTCCACACTCCGTGAGCAGTCTGATGGGATAGGTGAGCCCCCCATCCTGTGAGGGATGCGTCCGTGGTTAGAGTGGCCTCCACCGCGGGTGTGGCAAAGGGTTTCCCTATTATCAGGTTTTCCTTTGTCCACCACCGTAGCGAGAGAACCAAGGCTTGCGAGACCACCACTAGATCGTCCCATTGTCCGCTGGCCTGACACCACTGGCTGTTGAGCCACTCTTGCATTGGGTGCATGCACAGGCACCAAATAAATACACTACGCCATCATTCCTAGCAAACGCATCGCTTTGCGCACCGTCACCTCTCGACCTGCCACATATTGGGGGATCTGAAACAGCATGTTTTGGACCCTCTCGTTGGAGGGGAAGACGAGGCCGTCCTTTGTTCGAATTAGAGCCCCTAGGAATTGTTTGACTTGGCTGGGGTCTAAGCTGGACTTCTTCTCGTTGATGGAGAAGCCCAGTCGGAACAAAAGGTCTACAGTCTTTTGGGTGTTTGAGAAGCATGTCTCGTAAGAATCCCCTGTTATGAGCCAGTCGTCGAGGTAAGGGTATACTGGGATGGATAACCTGCGCAGGTGGGCCGCTGCCACTGCCAGTACTTTCGTGAATACCCTTGGTGCAGATGCTATGCCGAAGGGTAGCACTCTGAACTGGTAGTGTTTGCCTTCTATCATGAACCTGAGGTATTTTCTGTGCGCTGGCAACATTAAAATATGAAAATATGCATCTTTCATGTCCAGTGTTGTCATGTAATCTCCCTTTGATAGCAATGGGATCACTTCCTGTAAGGTCACCATACGAAACTTTTGGGGTTTGACAAACTTGTTCGCTGGGCGCAGATCTAATACAGGGCGCATGGTTAGATCCTTTTTGGGTACAAGGAAGTACACTGAATAAATACCTTCCATTACCTGAGACAGAGGCACAACCTCTATGGCTCCTTTTTCCAGCAGTTGGTCTACTTCTTGGAGAAGGATGGCAAGGTGTTCTGGTGTCATGCGGCGTCCCCTCGGGGGTCTGTATGTTGGGGAACTGTTGAACTCTATACAGTAGCCGCGGGCTACGGTGGAAAGTACCCAGCAGTCTGATGTTATTCCCTCCCATCCTGGAAGAAAGGATGTTAACCGGCCCCCGACCGGCGTTGCATGGGAGGGGACGCAAATCTTCACGTCACTTGGTGGTGTTGTTGGCTTGGGAACCTCTGGGGGTGGAACCCCGGCGTCTTCCCTTGCCACGGCGTTGACCCCTCTGATTGTACTGGCCGCTATTACCCTGGTAGTTGCTGGCAGAATACTGTTGTTGTTGGTTTTGTTGCTGACGTTGTCCACGAAAAAAGCGCTTATTCCCAAATCCCCGCCTGTTAGGGGGTTTTGAAATTTGGTCTAAGGTCTTTATTGTATCAAATTCTTTCTTCGCGTTCTCCAGCGCGTCATCCACTGCTCTCCCAAAGAGGTTGGACTCCTCTATGGGTTTATTAATAAGGGACGCTTGTGTTTCCGCCTTAAATCCGGAATTGCGGAGGGTGGCGCTGTGGAGCAGCCCAAGATGGCTGCTTAGCCTTTGAGCTCTGTGTGGGCTTGGCGGACATCTGCTTCCATCTGCGACCAACGGTGTACAATCTGTCTACATCTCGACTGGGCTGCTGCCCATCATTGCCGTGCTGCAGCCTGCGAAATTCCGGCTTGTCTCCGAGTCGTGAAGCCTCCGGACGGGCCCCCTGCTGCAGCGGCCCGCCGCCTCGCAGAGGCCGCGGCGTCGGCCTGACTCCTGTCCCCTCCTCTTGGCGGTCTGCCGTGCTTTGTGGCGCGGGACGGGGCGCGGCCCCGGCTTGCCCCGCTGGGCTGGCAGGGGCCCGATCGGGGCTGTGGGGCTGTGAAGCGGACTGCGGCTGCCCCCCTGGGCGGATCTTTCTGTCGGTGACCCGCTGCTGGGGCTGTGGCCGGGGCGCGCCCTGGGCCCCATTATTCATCCGGCCGTGGGCCTCCGCCGCCAGCCCGTGTGGAGTGGACGTGCCGTGGCTGGGCTGGCGCGGCAGGCCCTGAGCGGGTGCCGATTGCCGCCGAGGCGGCGGGAGTCAAGCCTGAGTGCCCCACTCGCCTTTCCGGGTGCCCTGCTGGACTGTCCTAGGCCCGATAGGGGCCGTGCGGCTGTGCGGCCGGCTGCGGTTGCCCCCCCTGGGCGAATCACCCCATCTGCAACTGGCTGCTGGGGCCGTCGCTGGAGCACGCCCCGGCCCACATTCTCTACCCGGCTGTGGGCCCCCGCCGCTGGCCTGTGTGGATTGGCTGTGCCGCGGCTGGGCTGATGGCTGCTACATCTTGCTGCTGCATCGAGGTGAGGTGCGGGGGGGAGTCCCGCTCTGGGCGGCTGTGATACCCACATGCTCTTTGCCACGCTGCTGGCCTGCTGCCCACCAGAGACCCCGGGGCCTGCTACGCTCCCCAGATTTTTCCCCGCGGGACCTGCCCCGCGCCTCCTGGGGTGCGCGCCACGAGGATACATACCAGGCCCGTGCCCCCGGCGCACATTCCTTCTCCTCTGCTACATAACATCCTGCATGCTGGGCGCCTGGCCCCCGCTTTGACACCGATTGTGCAGTGACTGGGCTGATTGTGGGGCGGCTGCTGTCCTCATCTGTACTGGTGCCCCCCCGGTAGTGCAACCCCCGCTGTAATCCTCATCTCTACTGGAACTTGCCTCCCTCACTGCTGGGGATATCCCGACATCTCTACCCTGCCCCATTGGTCTTGGGACCACGCTTTCTCCCTCGGTGACCGCATCTTCGTTCTGCGTCACTCCTGAAACTGAATCAACAATGCCTAACAAGACCAAGGGGACTTCCAAGGGGGGAGCCATGGATAGATTCGCCAGGGCTGTCCCGAGGGGAGAGGAGGATCATGACTCGCCCATACAGGAGGAGCGGGGAGTGGACCGCCATCCCACTGCCTCACCCCCTGATCTGACTACACTCATGGAATCGATGGCCAAAAACTTTGCCTCTTTCCACGAGAAGCTGGACGACATCAACGCCAATGTCGCCTCATTAAAAACACGGGTGGATCAGGCGGGGACCAGAATTACTGACGCTGAGAATCGGATATCTGCAAATGAGGACGAAATACATGTGCTGCAGAACACTGTTGCCTTCCTGTCGCGTGACATGCGTAGTGTGAGAGCGAAGTGCGACGACCTCGAATCGCGCTCTCGCAGAAATAATCTACGAATTATCTGAGTCCCTGAAAATGCCCTTAAGGGGCGCATGGAAGAGGCGGTGGAAACCCTGCTCAAGGATCTGCTGGGTAACCTGGCCCTGTCGCCATACTTCACTGTTGAGCGTGCTCATCGTGCTCTATCACCAAGGCCCAAACCGGGCGACATCCCTAGGCCCATAATAGCCAGAATTCTCAACTATCGGGACAGAGATCTTATCCTCCGCCTGTCGCGGGAGAAGGGAGACCTGCGCCTTGACTCACATACTATAAGGATTTATCCAGATTTCTCAATAGCGGTACAGCAGGAGAGGTGCCAGTTCATCGGAGTCAAGAAGCTTCTTAGAGAGCGAAATGTTCCTTATGCCATCCTTTTCCCGGCACGCCTCAAGATTACCCATAATGGCAAACTCTATTTCTTCACTGTCCCGGAGGAGGCAGTGAAATTCATTGAGGTACACTTGCCGCTCCCCAATACGGCGGGGGCCCCTGCCGAGGACGAGTGAACCGGAGAGACACTACCCGGAACCCATTTATCAATCCAGTGAATCCGAGACTCGGAACGTGTATATGGCAACAACGTACTGTACACTCAACGATCCAAGCTCCTCTGGCGTCTGATCGGGCTGAGACTAGACTTGACTGTGGTCGACGGCGCTTTCCTTGCCCCGCGGGGCGCTGTGCCGGTCATGTGCCCTAGATACTTCTTGGTCTTGTCTCGCCCGCAACGTTCAGCTAGTTATGGAGACCTATTTTGAGATCCGCCTGTAGCAGAACTTACATCCGGCAGCACTTGCTGTCCTACATGTTATTCTCAGAGCCGCCCACACGGCAACAGCACACCTAATTGCGATTGCAATGTTCATGTTTTGTTGGTTGTCACTGTTTATTTGCCCCTGTTGGGCTTTGAATGGGCGTATACTGGTTGGATTTCGCCCTCCGACCTCTACCTCTTGGGGAGAGTCGGGTTTATTGGTGACACCTGCACAGGGGCGTGGGGGATTTACACTGCAAGTTGGGGGTGGGCAGTGAGGGAGGGGGGTGGTACTGTTGGGGTTTGGAGAAATGTTATAGGAAAAGGCAGAGGCGGACTGACAGACTGCGTCACATCGGGTCATCTACACCCGAGATGGCTTAGTTTCACATCTGAACTGCAGCGACGGTGGTGGGAGGGACACCCTTGTGGGGGCTCTCCTCATTCATGGTGTGGGCTCCGGCAGCGGCTGTGGGATGTACCTTAGGCATCTGAAATGTCCACAACAGTGATGTCCTGGAATGTCCGGGGTTTAAGCAACTACACCAAGACTCGCAAAATCATGGCCTATGCCAACAGGCATGGCTGTAAGATTCTGCTTTTGCAGGAAACACACTGTAAAGGCCGGCTGGCCAGGTGCATGGCACCATCGTGGGGTCCCCACAGATATTCTACTGCTTACTCAACCCGCGCCAGAGGGGTATTAACGATGATCCATAGGTCACTCAAGTTTGTGCCCCATAAGAGCTACATTGACCCGGAGGGGAGGTATGTCATCCTACACTGCGCAATAGCTAATAGGGAATATCTGCTAGTTAACAGATATGGCCCTAATGTGGACTCTCCCGACTTTATCGACCAGGTGGCCTCCATATTGCTGGGATACGTAGGGGTGCAAATCATTTGGGCGGGGACATGAATTTCATATTAGACACCAAGTTGGAAAGAACAGGCACGGCGCCCAGACTCCTCTCCAATGCGGCCCGCAAGCTCCTTGCACAAAGCACCACCCTTGACATTCAAGACCCATGGCGGGTAATGCACCCGCAGACGCGTGAATATACTCACTATTCCTCTGTGCATGACAGCTCCTCCAGAATTGACATGTTCTTTCTGTCCAGTACCTTGCTGGGGAGGGTGGTGGAAACTCAAATATTGGCGCGCACCCTATCGGACCATTCACCGATCTGATTATCTCTGGATCTGGGTGGGGGCCCGCCCCCACAATTAACACATGGCGCTTCAAGTCCTTGGCTTTACAGGACATAGTCTTTAGGGCTGACATTTTGTCCGATATCCAGTCCTATTTCGAGCTTAATACGCCCCAGGCTACCTCTATGGGGGTCCGGTGGGAGGCTTTCAAAGTCTTCATCAGGGGAATGTCCATTTCTAGGGAGGCGGGAGTCCTCAAGGCCATTAGGGCTGCCCTTGCCCACTCTGAAGCCAAATTGCGGGAACTTGAGAGTGCCCATCCTACATCCGTTGACCCTGCTATCCTGTCCCAGATCAGTGAGGAACTCCAATTCTGTAACGAACAGGCCACTAGGGAAGTCCACTACTTTAGTCGTCCGCTGCTGCCCGTAAATATGGAGAGGGAGACAGGCCCGGCAGGACGCTGGCGGCATTGGCCAGGGGTGAGTGGGGTCAAGCACAGATCTCTTGTGTCAAGGACCGTCGGGGGTCGGAACTGTGGTCTGACCAACATATTTTGGAGGTCTTCACGGACTTCTACTCAGAGCTGTACACTCAACCCCCCGAGCACAGTGAGGTCCAAATGCGCAACCTCCTCGAGCAGATCCCCACGACTATTGTCTCTCCCGCAACCAGAGACCAATTGGACTCCCCCATCCTTCTGGATGAAATAGTTGAGGCTATATCTAAATTCCCTAAAGGAAAAGCACCTGGTCCGGACGGGCTGACAGCTGAGCTTTATCAGGAGCACGTGGCCATTCTGGCCCCCAAACTCCTAGAAGTATGGAACGAGTCACTCCGGCTGGGTGCCCTTCCCCATCGTTGCGTGAGGCTGTCATCACTGTCCTGCTCAAACCCGGTAAACCCACTAATGAGTGCGGATCATATAGGCCCCTCTCACTAATGAACTTGGACACCAAAATCTTCGCCAAGGTGATTGCTAACCGCTTCCTCCCGGTCATGTCGTACATGGTCCATGATGATCAGTCAGGCTTTGTACCCGGGAGATCAACATCACACAACATTAGAAGGCTGCTTAATGTAATGTCACGCATTGACCAAGGGGTGAGTGCTGTTGCGGTCACGCTGGATGCCCAGAAGGCGTTTGACATGGTGTCTTGGAAATATATTTGGTTGGTTTTGGAAAATATGGGTATAGGGCCTAACATGATAGCATACATTCGGTTACTGTACACTTCCCCGGTGGCCAGGGTGCGTGTTAACTCCCAGACGTCCGGTCTGTTCCCTCTCTTCAGAGGCACTCGACAGGGTTGCCCGTTCTCCCCGATCCTATTTGCCTTGGCCATAGAGCCGATGGCCGATTATGTCAGGGAACGGCATGCGCGAAAAGGGGTGCGGCTGAAAGACTCCCCAGAGATTATTTCGCTTTATGCGGACGATGTATTGCTCTTTATAAGAGACCCAGCAGCTCATCTGGACCCAATTTTACGTGACATCACCCGCATAGGTACATACTCTGGGTTTACTATAAATTATACTAAGTCTGAGATTTTCCCCCTCACTAGCTCCACGATACAGCCCACCACTGAGTACCCGCTCCGCTGATCCCCAGATGGGATCAAGTACTTGGGGGTTCAGGTGTCCCTCTCCAAAGACTCGCTACTAGCAGACAATTACCGGGCTGTTGCAGAGCAGGCCGAGGCCAAGGTTACACGCTGGCGTGCCCTTCCACTATCATTGGCCGGAAGACTCTCGGTGGTAAAAATGATATTGCTCCCCAAGTTGTTATATGTATTTAGTAATGTCCCCCTCTGGCCGGGTAGGAGATACTTCGTGAACCTGCACAAATTGTTCGCTCAATTCCTATGGCAGTCTGGCGCTGTGCGTAAAAAGTGGTCGGATATGTCATTACCCTATGACAGAGGTGGCTTCACAGCCCCGGACCTGCTGCGATATTGGACTGCTTCACAGGCGCAGTTCACATCTTACTGGTACCCTGGGCCCCCACCCAGTCCCCACGTCAAACTCGAGGTTCTGGCAGCAGCAGGCACTGATGTAATGTCTTTGATTCTAAACCGGCAGTATGTGCCAGACTTGCCCATTGACCCGGTCCGGACTACGGTGCAGGCTTGGGGCCAGATATTCAAAACTTGCGACGAGCAATACCCGTACTACAAATGGCTCCCCGCCTGGAGCTTTCCCGGGTTGGAACCCACACACGATACCGCCCTGGCGCGACACTGGGAGGCCCTGGGTTACCGTGCCCTCACTGATTTCTATCCAGAGGGACAGTTCATAACACCCCAAACGTGGAGGCCGGGGCACTCGGGTTCGGTTCTGGAGCTTCTGCAGTTCTACAGACTCCGCGCTGCCTTTCGAAATGCCTGGCCTGTCTTCCCCATTGAGCCCCAGGACTCTCCTGGAATTGCTTACATTGCTAACTCGGGTGGCGCCCGTGGGGTAGTTTCTTCATTGTACAAGCTCCTCCTGACCGCTGCTTCTCCCCCTCCATCCGGGGCTCGTGCTGGCTGGGCCTCCGAGCTGGAACTGGATCTCACAGATCAACAGTGGGAGAAGATGTGTTCCCATACTAGCATGGTGTCCCTAAACTTCCGCTACCGCACCATACAATATAAATTACTCAACCGGTTGTATTACACTCCATGTAGAATCTCTAAGTTTGCTCGTTCTGATCCTCGACTGTGCCCCCGCTGCGGTGCAGAGGGTGCTGACCACCTGCACATGTTTTGGGACTGCCCGGAACTGGCCACATTCTGGAGTAAAGTCATAGAGACATTGTCTGCAATCACCGATACTGTTGTTGATCCCGATCCAATGGGGGTTCTGTTTGGGGTGTGGCAGACTGGAGGGGCTAAGGACATTGTTAGGTTCTTAAATGTGAGCTGTGCCGTAGCCAAGAAATGTGTTTTACAAAGCTGGAAGAGCCCTACTCCCCCTACATTCCAGAAATGGTTAAATCTGCTTACGTTGTCCCGAAACTGCGAGGAGTTGTTTCTGGGCATGCTCCCAGTGCGTTCTCGACCTCAAAACATATGGTCGGCTTTCAACAGCTACTTGATTAATTCAACTGACACTTCCTCGACGGATGAATCCTCCTAGCCCCTCAGTCAGCAGCTCGGTGTTTTGGCTCCCTGCGATTTGTTGCTCCTCGACTGCTGTCGCCGTATCTCTGCCAATATGCTCTGTATGCGCATGTATATGCTACAAATTTGTTTGTATGCCTTAGATGTGTGTGTATGTTGTTTGCCTCTGCCAGCAAAAATAAAATTAAAAAAAAAAAAAAATCCGGAATTGCGAAGCCAGACGTGACGCTTCAGTAAAATTCCTTGTACCAAAGTGCGGCCAGCCGTCTCTGCTGCATCAAGGGTATTCTTGATGATGCTTTGATTGACCAGAGAGCCCTCGTTAGCTGTAGCCAGTAAACGAGTCCTTAGGGGTTCGGGAGCTTCTTCGATGTCCTGTTTGAGCTTAGCCCATTGAGCATCGGCGTAGCTTGCCAATAGGGTATTATTATTGGCGATTCTGGTAGAGAATGCTGCAGAGGTGGTGATTCTCTTGGCTAGGGCATACAGCTTCTTCCCCTCTTTATCTGGGGGTGCCTCGCTAGTAGATAGTGGGACTCCTGCCCTTTTCCTGGTGTTGGTCACAACCAGGGAGTCCGGGATTGAGTGACCCTTAATATATAATGGGTCTGATTGAGAGGGAGAGAACAGTTTCTCAATCCTCGGATTGACCCCTCTCACCAATGCAGGAGTGGAAAGAGAAGGTGAAATACGTCTCTTAACTGAGGCGAGGATGGGTATATTCTGGCTAGTGGGGGGTTTTTCTTTGATAATCCTCTCCACAAAATCGGTGTCTGGGGTGACCTCCCCAGTTTCGATTTCGAAATGTGCTGCTGCCTTCTTCAGCAGTGCATTGAAGGTGGGTTGATCATCGACAGGCGAAGGTTTCCTGACTGGTGTAGTCTCAGTAGACCTGATGACTATACTGCTGCTACCTGTGCCAGTCGACCTAGCCGGTGACTGCCAGGGATTTGGGTCGCCCTCGCCTGTGTCTTCCTGGAATCCCTCCTCACATAGGTTAGTTTCCTCGTGAAAACCTTCCTCTTCTTGTTGGTCCTCAACATAGGTGAACTCATCTTCCTCCTGGAAGAAGGTGTCTTCCTCAGTGGGATTGTAAGAGTATATGTCCTCCTGTATGGGGTTATAAAACTTCTGGCATTTAGCCCTTGGACTCTCCAGGGGTGCCTCCCTTGGTCTCTTGGGTGCCCTGTCTTCTGGGATGGACATGAACCTGTCTAGTTTGTCCATACAGGTCTGGAACCTTTCAAAGGTCCACTGAGGTCGGCCAGGACAGTCTGGGAAAGAAAAAGGAGTTTCTTCCTCCTGTAATTGTCTGGTTCTGTCCCATACCGTCGAAGAAAGAGAGCCTTCGCCTTCTGAGTAGCCTTCTTGCTGGCTAGGGCCTTCTGTCCGCGTCGGGAACTGGCCTGATCTGTTTTCCGGCGCTTTCGGCGTATCTTTGGCCTTGTGCGCGGTTTTCGGCGTTTCACTCGCCGTACGTCTCTGGCCGTCCTTAGATGCTATGCGCGCGAGGCTTTCGGCGATCATTCTCTCTTCCGAGGGATCGGTCGCCGTCACGCTATGTAACGTCGAGCCTTTGCTCGTCGAGTCCTTGCTCTTCGAGTCCTTGCCCGTCGAGTCCTTGCTCGTCGAGTCCTTGGTCGTCGAGTCCTTGTTGGCAACGTGAGCGCTCTTGCGATGCGCGTCGCCGGAGGCTTTGGTGTTAGCGCCCTTATTTTTAGAGTGCCCAGTCGCCTGTCGCGGAAGCGGTGGCGGGGAGGGCTGACGACCCTTACGGTCGGCGGAAGACGCCGGTGGGCCCGGCGTCCCCGTTGGCGCTATGGCTGCCTTCGTCTTCGACGAATGTGTGCCGGGGGGTATGTGCTTTGGTGTTTTTCCGTGTGCGTCCTTGTCGCCGGGGTGTTCATCCCCATAAGCTGGGCGTGAGCCGGGCTTGTCGGGGCCGGGGATGGACGACGAGGAGCGTGGACGCTCCTTTGAGAGGTCTACAGCCTCCGTTACGGGGGCCGTGTAGTCACTGTCCTCGTCACACTTGGCGGCAGCGGGCGAGGAGTCAGGCCTAGACATGGCGTAGGCCGCCCACCTTTTGACCCTGCGGTCTTTTAGAGTTTTGGGCTTTAGTAATTTACAGGCCGCACAGCCGTCCTCCTGGTGATCGAGGGGTAAGCACCGTTTGTGCTTATCCTTCCAGGTATATTTACCCTTGCAAAGCGGGCAAAACCTAAATGGCGTCCTCCCCATAGCTGAGGGTAATAAGTGTGACTACGACCTCGAAAGAGAAAGGCATTCTTAAAGAGAAGAAAGAAAGACCACAAAACCCCACTCTCCCTACTGTGTATGGCCGGCGAGGCCAGGCCACGTGTTCGGCAGCGCCGAAAGATCCCCTTCGCTCGTCCTTCCGTCGAAGATCTTGCTCGGCGGAGAAACGGCTCTGCGTCGAGGGAGGGATCTACGTTATTGATATTAATAACAAACGACCAAAGGTCGAAGAAACTATTTGGCAATGTCTCTCGAGGAGCTCCGCATAAAGGCGACCAGTAGCTGGGCGGAAAAAAACAATCTGAGGGACCTCGACGTGTGAGGGATTGTGGGTACAACGCACGTCACTATAGGGATAGTGTTACAGACACGCCTAGTCGACGTCCCCTTTTCGAATACGAAAAACAAAATGCAATACTCCGCAGTGACCACTGGATGTCGGACCTATGCACAGCATGTGATTCTAAGCAGATTAACAAACATCAGAAACATACTTATTTCACTAACCAACACACATAGGAATTCTTAATAATACTTCTCAAAGGTGATTACTCCAACAGTAGTTGCTCGAGGTTACAATTGTTACAGAGTTTGACACTAATGACAATTCTACTGTATTATTGGTATTACCCCGCACTTGCGTTACTTCACAGATATAAAGTTATTGTATTTAGTTAGCAAAACCACATAAGATAAAGTCTTTTGGAAGGAAAAAGGTTGGTTATACACACAGCAGCAGAGCTTAACGGTAGAGAGACACTTTTCCTTGCTCCTAACGCTTTCAAACTCCAATCTCTAACTATACGAAAAAGTCAGTGTAGGAGTGGAGCCAAAGTCTTATCAAGTAGCAGAATAGAAAAGGTTCCACAGGATACTTTCAGTCTCTAGGATAATATTACTTGAGGATATAACACATGATAGGAGGACCCTACAAAAAGACTCCCTAAAATGACCCAAGCTGGCAAGCTTGGGTCTGAGATAGTATGGACACCCTGTACACCTCTTCACGCACTCCAGTCACACTGGAGCGACTCTTTGATTCAAGGTAAGTTATACCTTTCACCCAACACTACGTTAGGTTAGAAGAAATAAACATAGCTGGATTCCCCTCTGTGCAGCAGCGACAGACCCGGTCTCCTGATTGATCAGTTTGGTGACAAAAGGAAGGACTCTGAATAGGATGTCTCAGTAGCAGTCTCAAGAGAGGGCCCTTGGCACAGATTTCTTCACTCTCCTTGGTCTGACTGCGATTTTGGCACCTTTTTCTCAGCACCAACAAAGGATGGTATTCACCCGGTCGATCTACTTCACTTCTGAAGTCCTGCACTCTGGTGAGGGGACTTAGATGAGTGGGATCGTATCTCTGGAAGTACAACTGGAGCTCACCAAAGTTCTGGACGGATTCAGCCTCGCAAAGATGTTGCACAGCAAATGGGTTGTAGGTCTTGTGGTATTTGTGGTCTGCAGCTCTGGAAAGGCGCAGTAACTCAGGAAAAGGCTCCGTTTGTAGTTCGTCTCATGGCTGGTTGGTCCCACAAGCCAAAGGGAAGGAGTTGTCGTCTTCGGAGCTCCTCTGTCAATTAGGGTCAGGACAGCAGTGCTTGTTTCACTGTGATTGGAAAGGTCTGCCGGCGTCTCTGGTCATCTTCAGCTTCAGGTCTTCTTTTCCAGTGGGCGACTTGCCTTTCACCTCAGGAACCTCACCTTATATTCGGCTTTCCCACACACTCTTCTGCAAACTCTCTTAGCATTTTACAGAAAGGAGCGGGTGACTGTCCAGTCAGGACAGCCAGCCCCCCAGTGGGAACTGGTTCCATTCAGGCACTCTGGCAGACAAAGGGCAGGGGCGTGAATAACTTCTCCCCCACTTCCTGCCTGCCCAGACACACTGGAGCTTAGGCCGGGACACCCAAGGGTTCCTGCCAAAGGAAAAACACACTTTCAGACCTCCCTCTCCCGGAATGGTAGAAGAAAGGCTAATAAAGGACACCCATGATAGAAATGGTGAAACAAGAAAGGAGCCACCATGTTAGAACATTGGTGACCCTATTGTGCATAACCGACACTGTGAATACAGTCTGTGGTAAAAATGGCACAATAGTTGGTAGAACACGCCCACTGCCACCAGCCATAACTATAGGGTTGTCTATGTGACTAGAAAACACAGGAGCATAGAGAAGGATGATACTGGGTATCCCCTTAGCACTACAGATAAGGTGGTGTGTGCTAATTTCTCAGAGTATTAGGAAGGATACAAAGTATCCCGCTATCCTTAAGAAATGTAGTTAGTAAGGATAAGGAAATAATCTCAAAGGAGAACCCAAAGGGTCCCCAGCAACACCGCACACAAGGTGCTGTGTGTTGCAAAAGTTAAACACATATGCCTTTAAAGAGAGATGGAGGAAAGCAGACTCCATAGTAAAGATAAAACACAGAGAACTGTTTTTTAAATGCCAGAGCAAATAAGAATGAACGAGGGGAAAAAGGCTCTCCTCGTTCAGGATAGAAAGAAAAAGGTCCACAAGTCAGCAAAAAGTGCTGGGGGTCCCACTAGGAGAGGGAATGAAGCATAACAATGATACATCTCCCTAACAAAAAAAAGTTACGCAGCCGGGATTCACCTTCCACTACACCTTCAATACTAATATCTGAGAGGTACAACTCCTCTGTAGGTTGCAAAAGTGTCATGTAATAAAAATACATTGAAAAGTATACAATTGAGATTTTAATAAGTAGTTGACATCAAGGTGTGTTAATAATGTTCCTGCACAGAGCCAATAAACATGCAAGCTACACATTTTAGCTCTTCCATTTCTTTACGACAAAATAATCTGTATTTTACCATTGGTTCAGCCTAAATTAGTGGAGAGTCTGCGATGGAAATGTAATTTTTCTCAAGAGAGTTGCATTCAAATCTGACTGTTAAAGATATCAACTGTGTCCAGGTTGTGTGTGTGTGTCACATCCTTATTTAATTGTTGACTTGCGTGTGGTGAGTAAACAATTTGCAGTCCACGCTCAGTGATCAAACTTAAGTTTTTCTAATTGCTGAGAAGATAATGGGCCTCATTATGACCCTGGCGTTAAGTGGAAAACGATGCCGGTAAAGGATTGCCGGCATCGCTTACCCCTAGGTCCGATTACGATCCGAGTAAGTGCAATTAGCGGCACCGTAGTTAACGGTGCCGTTAACAGCACCAAGGGCGCCGGCACATGACCCCCCATGCCGGAAATAGCGGCATGGCGCAAATTGGTGAACATCACGAGTCAAGCGGACATGCTCTAAACGCCCTTGCGAAGGCCGTAAAGTACCTTACCGCCATGGTGCAAACACCGCCATCGCGGACCAACCGTAAATGGCCATGTGCAGTGTTCCCAGCTGCCACAGGTGCACACAATCAGCACAGGTGGAGGCAATACAGACTCACCAAGTACAAAAAGAGCACACCCCACCCCTTCCCACACCCAGTCACTCTCCACAATGATTCCAATAGGACTAGCAATGTTGGGGCTGGAGGACCTGATTGCAATGCAAGTGCTACAACAACAACAACAACAGGCAGCACAGAGGAGACGGAGGAGGAGAAGGAGGGCAAGGCAGGGCCAGCAAGCCCCACCAGCACAGCCAATGCCACCACGCAGGCAGCCCCCAATCCCACGCATCAGAGCCAGTCCATTCAACCTCACCGCTGAGCAGATCCACACCTTGTACCGTTTGGACCGGGACACCATCACCAGCATCGTGGACATGATACACAACGACATTGTCAGCATGATTGAAACACCCACCGCCATCCCCCCCTTACTGAAGGTAGTGTCTGTGCTCCACTTCCTGGCCACAGGCACCTACCAGCACACAGTGGGGCACTTGCATGGCATTTCACAACCATTATTCTCACGTACGCTGATCCAAGTGCGCGATGCCCTCCTCAAGCACACAGACAACCACATTTCCTTACCACGGTCTGCCCAGGAGAACGCAAATACCAAAGTGGGTTTCCATGCAATAGCCGGCATACCTGGTTGCATTGGTGCCATCGATTGCACCCATGTGGAATTGGTGGTCCCACATGCCATTGAGGTAGCGTACCACAACCGTAAACTATTCCACTCAATCAACGTGCAAATGGTATGTGACTCCAACAGGATCATCACACATTGTTGTGCCCGATTCCCCGGATCAACCCATGATTCAATGGTCCTGCGCAACTCTACAATACCACGCTACATGGAGCGACATGCAGGGCCAAGATCCTGGCTACTCGGTGAGTCTCATGTCATGGCCATGGAAATGTGAAGTGGGTAGGTGATTGACGTATCAATGCATACTTTACCTGGCTGAAAGGGGGGGGGAGAGATGCATACTTTACCTGGCTGAAAGGGGGGGGGGAGATGCATACTTCACCTGGCTGAAAGGGGGGGGATGCATACTTTACCTGGCTGCGAGTACCAGAGGCAATGGAGCCACCTCATACCCTAAAGCAGCCCAAACGTCAACTGACACCTGAACACATAATGCCCGATGTAAGCAGCCCTACCATGTGAATGAAGGTGTGTCCCAACCATGACACAACCATCTGCAAGTGCACTGTACCGAATCGGACCACATCGACCTCAACGAAATGCACCTACATGCAATTACTTCAGCCAATATACGGCACCAAACACCATCAACTGAAAGGCCAGTCCCCCATAACTGCGCACAAAGGAGGCACATGACGGACAAAAACATCAATACACCACTACACAGACACAGAGGCCCCAAAAAATTGCCTAGCAACATTAGTAGTGCACAGTGGGGTCATCATGAGGCTGACAGCAATGTTGCCATGATGAGAGCATTGATATCACTGGACACCTGCCAGGTCAACAAAACAAACGCCATGGACTAACACAGTGGATGGGCACTCACAAGGCACTGGACCCCCTGCATACACTGGTTGATGGCATGCAAAACAGTCCATGAGAGGAATACACATATACCGGTCACATAGTGTGACTCCATTTGTGCATGTAAATGTGGTACAAAGTAAGAGATGAATGCATGCCATGGTGGCACGTCATGATTTGAGATTTGATGTCATGACTGACACATACATTGTTGCCCACATACTGGTGATGCAGGCTATCCCCTGAAGAGGTGGCTCCTTACCCCAGTCCGGAACCCACAGACCCAGCACGAGGAGGACTTCAATCGTGCACATACACGAACCCGTGTGGTGATTGAGCAGACATTTGGCCTATTGAAGGCACGGTTTCGCTGCCTCAGCAGGTCTGGTGGGGCACTCCTGTACCGCCATGAGAAGGCGGCAAAGATCGTCATGGCATGTGTCATGCTACACAATATGTGCATCAGACGGAATGTGCCCCTGCCCCCTGACGCTGAACTGCAACCACCTGACGATGAGGATGAGGAGGGTGGGGATGGGGCAGCACCTCAGGGAGGCAGCGATGCACAGGAGGGACGTGACATGCGTCAGACTCTGATCAACCAATGTTTCTAGCACACACGGATTGGGGGTGTCACATGGAGATGGCAATTGGGGCACTGTGTGTGTCTGGGATATGCACACTGTGGACTGTTCACCAATAAAGCACACATACGCAATGAGCAATGTCCACACATGTGATTTGTGCTCAAGCACAAATTGTATTGTAAATGTGAATTTAATTAACACACCCACTCCCCCCTCCACTCCCCAACACACCCACTACCCCCTCCCCCCTCAACTCCCCAACACACCCACTCCCCTCTCCCCCCTCAACTCCCCAACACACCCACTCCCCACTCCCCCCTCAACTCCCCAACACACGCACTCCCCCTTCAATCCCCCAACACACCCACTACCCCCTCCCCCCTCAACCCCCCAACACACCCACTCCCCCCTGCCCCCTCAACTCCCCACAAAAGTGCGTGGATGCCTGTGGTGAAGTGCCTAATGTGGGATTGTTCCACCGGGTGGCCTCTATTGGCAGCCCCCTCTGCTGGCCCCCGGGGCACCCCTGCCTGTACTCCGCAGGTTCCTGGCCGACCTGCGGACGGGGCTGCTTGGGGCAGAACTGGCAGCAGAAGAGGTACTCGGCTGCTCACTAGGACGCATGTCCCTCATTGTCTGTACAAGCTCTGAGAGCATGTGCCGCACCGCGGCAAGTTCGGCACAGATATCCTTGGTGGAGGATTGTATGGCTGCCTTCACAGTCTCGGCACATTTTAGCATTTCTGCACTTGCACCTCCACATTCGGCCACATGCTGAGTCAGGAGTGAGGACAGTTGGTGTTGGCGTGTTAAGATTTGGTCCAGCGACTCTTGGTTTTTTTGGGCATTGGATAATGCCAGTGGTGTGTTCATTGGGCTGCTCCCCTCCTCCACACCTTCCACTGGGCATGGAGTGGCTGGACAGGAGTCATCAGGGTATTGCCCCTGTGTGCCATCATCATGCAGGCTACATGGGGACAGGTAGGGGGAATGAAGGCCTGGCCTTCTTGGCAGGTGTGGTGCCAGTGTCTTCCTCGCCAAGGTCCGAATGGGAGCCTGTGGTGGAGCAAAGGAGGGAAAGTGTTATTGATGGGTCTGCGGAGATTGAGCAGGCATTGTGATGACTGCCATCATTTTGATAACTAGATGGTGCACATTGGAGGCAGTGACATACAGGTTGTCTCCCTTTTGGGTGGGAGAAGCATGCAGGAATGTGGGTGCCTACAGTGAGAGTGTGCATACTGCATGTGTACAGGGTGTAGGTCAATAATGCCTGTAGGCAGTCTTCTGCTGATATGTTGCGTTAACCCTATTGGGCAACATTGTGCTTCCCATGAAACTGGACTTCAGAGAGTTTTGCATGGCTTGATTTGAGGCACCTACCTGCGTCACCTGATGTGGGGGCTCCTCTCTCCATTTCTCCGACCCGCTCGATGCCAATGGTTGTGGCACATATCTCCTCCCACGGCTGCAATTTTATCGGTGAGTCTGCTCCTCCACCAGTTGCCATGCCCATGTATCTGTTGGCAGACAGTATACTCCTTACACGGAGCCGGAGGTCGTCCCACCTTTTCCCGCACTGTCTTGTAGTGCGGGGTGTTGTTCCAACTGCACTGACCCGCTGTGCGACTAGGTCCCATATGGCCTTCTTCCGTGCTATTGCCGGTCTGGTCATTTCTGTTGAGAATACAACGTCCGCGTTTTCCTGTAGGGTTTCCGCCAACATGGTGAGCTCTTCCCTAGTGACGCGCTTCTGCCGCAGCCAATCGCAACTTTTTTTAACAACTTTCGGCATTCTGATGATGGGTGGATGTGGGTGAAGGTTTGTGGCGGGTCTGGTGGTCAGATGTGCAATGGTTGTGGAGGGTGACAATGGATTGTGTTTTTAAAGATGGCCGCCATGCTCTTTCCCGTTCCGGTACGATGGCGCAACTTCCGGATCCGCTTCTTTACGGTCACCACTATTTGCGGTGATCGCTAATATCGGTGGGTAGGGTGGCGATAGTGCACCTTGCACGGCATACGATGCCGGTAGGTGCCGTTTTTGGGATGTTACCGGCATGGCACAGATTACATTACAGGCATGGCGCAATGCTAGTGCACGAGAGGTCGTAATGTACCCCTTTTAACGGTTTCTGGCCAGCACGGACACGTTAGTTGCGCCATGCCGGTAATGTCCATTGATTACCGCCTGGGTCGTAATGAGGCCCAATATGTCCTCCCGAGTGTAACTTGTTCAGTGTAAGTTAGCTTGTTTTCTTCACAGATTGTACAGTATTTTTAGATTCTATAATGAAACAATACATTGGGCCTCATTAGGACCCAGGCGGTAAGGGGTTTACGGCGGCGTAAACAGCGCCAACCCTTACCGCCTGATTCCGAGGTCCCTTAGCGCCATGGAGGTTTTAACACCTGCTTTTAGCAGGTGTTAAAATCCATGGCGCTAAGGAACCTTGTTGTTAATTACGCCACCGTAATTTACGGTGGCGTAATTAACGCCTTCCCCACTCCCATTATGCCCTATGGGGCAAAAATGGGAATGGGGAAGGGTAAATGGGTTAATGGGGACTTACCGCCCCACTCACCTCGGAATTGGGCGGTAAGTCCGCCAACCACCATGGCGTAAACGTAGTTTACGCCATGGTGGTAAAGGTACGACCCAGGCGGTAACTTACCGCCTGGGTCGTAATGAGGCCCATTGAAATAAAAATATATCAAGCTCTAAAAATTCGCCTCAGCATAGAAAAAGTATTGGTCAGAGGTACTTTATCAGAAAAAAGGTACAGAGAGTGATAACCAAGTTTACTAAACATGCAGGTGTAGCTCAACCCCTAAGCTAACACAATATAAACTGCAGATCCTGAACGGTGGTAAAACAGGAATATTTGTTAATATTTTTGTGTCAACAATTACCAATATCATCACCTTTATTCCTACTTACCATGGTGAGTACAGCGGTGTGCTCATCCCCGCAGCTAATATAAATAACACTGAGGTCCCTCAGAGCTTCAACTGCATGGGGTCTGAATTGTCCTAATGAAGAAAGAGGATTTTTTTCATAAGTGTGTAATTTATCAGTTTACAACTATTGTTATATAGAGTACACAGGATATTCACAATATTTGTCAAAAAGATCATCTGGGCCTGGAGGTGAAGTAAAAGGGCAAGGCGCATGGAGGCTCAATGCATACTATCTCAGGAGCGAGGCCCTAAATACTGGGCTGTGGGAGGACACTGAAGAGTTCTTTGCATTAAATAATGGAACAGTGGGAAGTAAGTGCACGGTTTGGGAGGCCTTCAAGGCGGTTCTCAAGGGCAGGGCCATGTCAGTGCTCAGTCATCATCCGATAGAGAGACAAACAAAACTGGTGGAACGGGAAAATTAGATTAAAGAGAAGGAAGGGATATACGCGAGGGAGCTGACAAGGGAGACTAAAAGGGAATTACTGCAGGCTACAAGATTGTGGCGACTGACAATGCGAAACAAGCACAGTAGGAGCCCAAGACCAGAGAATATGAGACGTGCAACAAAGCAGGGAAAATGCTAGCATGGATAGAAAAAAGAGAGGAAGGCGAGAGGAAGACTGGAGGTGGATAAGGGAGATGGCCTCGAGTGGGGGAGGTGGGCCTTGCAAGGGGTAGTCAGATAGCCAAGGAATTCACCCATTCGGCCCCGGGGTCTTAACCGCTTGCATTTTCCCCATAGCATCCTGCAGTTCCTCTACAGAGATCGCCCTGTCCAGGTCCTCTCTTTCTCAATTTTCTAACTGCGGTAGCTGAACTTTTCCCAAGCATTCCAATGTCTCCTCATTGTCTGGTCCTTGAACTTCCACATAAAACCTTTGAAAGTATTTATGGAGTGGGTTAAATTATTCTATACGAAAACCCCGGGCTGGAGTCAGAGTGAATGGCTTCATGCCTACCGGTTTCCAGCTCCAGCAAGTCCTCGACAGGGATGTACATTGTTCCCGTTGTTATTCCTTCTAGCGATTGAAACACTGGCAGAGATATTCAGGTCAGATCAACAACATAAGGGTTTTGCATGGCCAGGGGACTGGGAAGACCGCATATCTCTTTACGCGGATGACTTTTTCTTATATCCAGGGGACCAACAGAACACAGCATCAAGAGCGATAGAGACGATACAGGAATTTGGGAAGCATAGTAGTCTCAGGATAAACTGGAATAAATCAGTGTTTGTACCAGTGCAAGATGAGGGCAACGCGGTACTGGAAAGCTGCCTCTACGGATCACTACAGATCCATTTATATATTTGGGGATTAAGATTCATAAGGAAGAACAGGATTTCCGACAGAATAATTTGGAACCTTTCTTACAGAAGTTACCATAGCATGCTAAGCATTGGGCAATCTTGCCCTTGACCCTCAGGACAGCCAACCTATTTACAATTATCACACTCCCTAAGTTGTTATATGTATTGCAGAATATTCTGACGAAAGGGTCCCAAATCAATATTTGATAAAATGAACTCAATAATCTGTGGAATCCTCTGGGGGAACAATAACCTGTGAATAGCACTGAAAAAACAGACCAATTCAGTCTGTGAAGGGAGGCCGGGGTGCCGGATGTACCTAAATATTACTGGGTGTCACAGCTGGTCGTAGTGAATGATTGGATTTATGGAGGGATGAACTTGGCGCACATAAGACTGGAAATAACACTAATGGGAACTATACCACCACTACAAATACTGTATGGAAGCACAGGGGGGATTGAGCTGCTGTCGGCAGGAAGGATGATTATAGAGATTAGGAGGGATGTCACTAATGCAATTGGAAGTGCTAGGGAGATTTATCATTTTTATGCTTCATCCCCTCTCCTAGTGAGTCACCCAGCACATTTTGCTGGACTTCTGGACCTTTTTCTTTCAATCCTGAATGAGTGGAGTCTTTTTCCACTCATTCATTCTTGTGGGCTCTGTCTTTTGGAACTCTGTTCTTCGTATTCTACCTGTACTATGGAGATTGTCTGCTCCATAGCTCTTAAAGTCATCTGTATTTTTCTTTTGTAGCACACAGCTCCTTATTGGCAGTGTTGCTGGGCACCCTTAGAGTACTCCTTTGAGATTCTTTTTCTTATCCTCAAGTAACTACAGTTCTTAGGGATAGAGAGATACTTAGTATCTCTTCCTAAATTTACAGTCTGAGAGATTGGCACACACCACCTTAGGTGGAGTGCCAAAAGGGATACCTAGTAACCCCCTTCTCTCTGCTCCTGTGACTTTTTAATCACATAGACAATCTCCTAGTTATGGCTGGTGGCAGTGGACGTGTTCTACCAATTATTGTGCAATTCTTTTACCGTAGGCTATGTCCATAGCCTTGGTGGTGCACAATAGGGGCACCCAAGTACCAAATTGGGGCCTCCCTTCTTTTTTCGTCATTACTAGCGTGGTTGATCTTTGTCAGCCCTGCTTCTACCATTGTGAGAGGGGGAGGCCTGTGTGTGTGATTCGCCTTTGGCGGGAACCCTTGGGTATCTCTGCCTAGGCTACAGAGTGTCTGGGCAGGCAGGAAGTGGGAGAGGAGTTTTCCACCCCCCCTGTCCTTTGGCTGCCAGAGTGCCTGAATACAACCAGCTCCCACTGGGGGTCTGGCTGTCCTGATTAGACAGCCAAACACCCCTTTCTGTAAATTGCTGAGAGAGATTGCAGAGGAGTGTGTGCTGAAACTGTATTTAAGGTGAGGCTCCTGGAGTGAAAAGCAAGTCGACCACTGGAAGCTGAAGTAACCGAAGAAGAAGACAACCAGAGACGGCTGCAGACCCTTTGCAAACCCATGAAGCGACCACTGCTGTCCTTCCCCTGTTTTCTGTGTGACAGAGGAGCTCTGCAGAGGATGACTCCTTTCCTTTGGCTGGTGGGAACAACCAGTCCCAAGACGAACTTTGATTTGAGCCATTCCCAAGGTGCTGTGAGTTTACAGAGCTGCGGAGACCCAATACCAGGAGACCTGCTGCCCATTTAGAGTGTATCATTGTGGAAATGCTGAATCTGTCCGAATCTTTGCTAAGCCTTCAAGGACACTCCAGAAATGCGATCCAACTCACCCAGACCCCCTCATCAGAGTGCAGGACTGCAGGAAGTGAAGAAGATTCTGGGCAAATAGCGCCCTTTGTTGGGACTGCAGAAAATGCACCAAAACCGCAGAGTGAACCAAGAAATTGTTGAAAGTCGTGCCCAAGGTCCTCCCTCGAGACGGCTGCTGAGAGATCCCGTCCATTGTCATGCCTTCAGTCATCAGACCAAGGAATCCCGGAGCATACAGCACAAATATGTTCTGCTAACTAAAGGTAATGTGGGGTAAAAGGTATTGCTTACCTGATTCCAGAATGTCGCTCCAGAGCATTTGAGTGCATGTAGAGGTGTCCTGGGCTACCCCCTCTTACCTCTGACTCAAGCCGCTGCTTGTGTCCCTTTAGAGAGTCCTTTTACAGGGTCTCCAAAGTTGGTTAATCCTTCTTGTATCTTCCTTCCTAGAGACTACAAAGTATCCACATGAACTTTTGATTTCTTCTGCTTTGCAAGACTTTAAGCTGCTACGAACCGCCTTTTAGCTAGGGTTGCGTTTTTGACTTTGAAAGACTTGCTGTGCTGCGAAACTGCCCCTAGAACCTGAAGCTCTACTAGGATAACACTAACCAAGAGTTTTCCTTCCCAAAAGTCACTATCTTATATGTGTATGCAGACTAAATACAATTACTGTATTATTTTGTGGGTGCACGGTATTACCGATAGAAATGTTAAACTCCTATAACAATTGTATACGTCCAGCAACCACCAACAAAGTAGTGACCATTTGAAAGTATTGAAAAGTATATCTATGTGTGATGGTTTATTGTGCTAAGTATTTAACTGTGACTCTTGTGTAAATATAATAAATATATATTTGAATATAGATGTATGTGTAAGTGTTTCTTTGATGTGCTTTACTTTCTGGGTTCAGTGTACTTACCTACAGCTTAAATCTTCCTCTTAAGATAAACCTGACTGTTCTGCCACTCTACCAAGGTCCTGAGCTAGTACAGGCTGATACTAAGAGTTGGGGATCTACAAACCACTGCGATAGCTTACTAAAGTCTTACCTCCAAGTGGGACTCCAGGAAAACTCCCTTAACACATTGGAATCAAAGTAAATGTACGAGTGTACCACATTACCATATCGGCTAACTATTCAATGAGGTTGTCCGATCATTGAGTACACCTGCATACAATATGATAAACAATAAGAACCCAAAAGATATTTTAGGTGAGCATTTCCAGAAACAGCCTAAAGAATGAAACTATTATACCAATTTGTGTTAGATGAACGAGTATTACCTTTCGTAGCACCAACGGAATTAAATCCCAGTTGTCCTGCACTGTTCTTCCCCCATGCAAACACAGTTCCAGAGTGACACAAGGCAAAACTGTGTGACCCTCCAGCAGAAATCTGGGCCAGAGGGACCCCATTCAGAGATGTGATGGGCTGAGGGTTGGGCAGCGGATCCGTCTTTTTGGCTAAACCAAGCTGGCCATCTCTGTTCTGGCCCCAGGAAAAGACACGCCCATCTACAACAAGAGGAAAGACACAGAATGCAAATCACAACATGAACAAAGCAAACAACATGCATTACCCATGAAACTGGAGCAAGTAGTACTGATAATTGTATTCTGATCAGTGTGAACAGGCAGAAAAATCTGCAACAGAGCTGCTTTCCCTGTTTCTTGTGCATTAGCACAGCCCACTGTGAGTTGAGACATTTGGGCTGATGGATAACTGCATCTGTAGCTACAACACAAACACCACAGCTAGCAATGCTGCATCATTGTGCACACTGATGGGTGTGGAATCCTTTCAGAATACACCAAGCAAGGCACAATTGGCAATTTTCCATTGGGCTTGACATAGTTGCAAGGTAGCAATCCTCAAATCAAAGGGAGCCCTTCCATTGCTGACCTCCACCATGGGCACGTGAGCATGGTGAAGATGAGCCTAAAGTCACTGCATGCATGAGGTCAAAGGCCTGGTAATCCAGGCTTCCCCAAATGCATACACATTTTCCCCATATCTTCTCTATTCTGAGTGGGGCTATTTCAGAATGACCATTGATCTGCACAACCACCAATCAAAGTTCCCTGCAAACTATTATGGCCATTACATTGAAGCCCTAAGATGTGATGTTGCCATTAGGAGGCTGCAAGAAACATCCCCACTTTACAGTGGCTCACCCATTCCTCTGTGTGTGCAGAATTCAGGGCTGCAATGCCCCTGCATGTGTGAATACATCACAAACACTGTAGCTGGTGATGACTCATTGTAGACCTTCATTCCAGAGGACGCCTAAATGATTTGAGAATGCAAAAGTGATGTGTCATACATAACTTTCAATGGTGGCGGTCATTGTTGCAATGCTGGCCACTATCGAAACAATGGGCACTGGCATTGCGGATTTACACAATTCGTACATACACATTTTGGACAGCCATTCCGAATAACTGCATGCATTGAAAGTCCTGGTAAACAGATTCCCAGCATGCATTCAGTTATCCCCCATTCCTACTCCGCTGTTTGCAGAGCTGCTTCTGAATGGCCATTGATGCACCAACTCCTAGTACCAGTATTCCTGCAGCCTTTCAGGAGATCAAAAGAAGCTCTATGGAAGAATTAGGCTAGCTGTTAGCTTCAAGAAACAAACTTTTTAATTTTCCTAGTTACAGTTGCACTGGTGGGTGTTAACAGGGCACTGATTGGCCAATCCCACTTTGCATGGTGAGACTTGCTCTCCCAGGTGAAGAAAGGCACCACCGCTGGGGTGGGTAGAGTTGACATTGAACCCCGCTGCCCGGTGCAAGTCTCCAGCAGGTATGCAACTCACCCCCAAAAAAATCTGCACAAATTAGCCTTTTGCTGGTCTTCACTCTAGCAGTTTCAAAACAGGCTGTTTTTGCATGTTATTGATTTGAAACATCAGTCCATTGGAGCTAAGGGGACATGCTTTTCTCCATCAATGGGTGTCCCCGTGCAACGCCAAACCGCAATAGAGCAGATCATCATTGCCATTTCTGTGATATTGTCCCTTATCAAACTGAAAACCAGTGGCACTGTGTTAGGTAGATTTTTCTTTTTGAGTGAAATTCTCTACACTTTGTGAGTCCCCCAGCATCTTTGCTGGACTATCGGATCTCTGGACTGATTCTCCTGAGTGAGTGGGAACCCTTTTCCACAATCACCCATTCTTTTACTCTGACCATGGCAACCCTTTGTGGTAATGCCAAGAGGTATCTTGTTGATACTTTTTAATGGATGTATGCTTTCCTCCATCTTTTCTGGCATCTACATTTTATTACTGCAGCACACAGCACTTTCTGTGCAGTGTTGCTGGAGAGCTCCTTGAGCTTCCCTTTTTATTTTACCTGTGTTAAAACATGTTACCAGGGCATGGGGACACTTTTTGTCCCAGCTGTATTTCATTTTGCGAGATCATTGTTAGGTAAGATTTTTCATATCAATGATAAATCTTCCTGACCTGTGTCAACCCCAGAACCTTTTGCTTTAATTAGGTAACTATTTTACCTTGTCTCTAGGTGAAGGGGAATCGTTTTCCCCTCTCACCTAGTATTTTACTCTTTTTACCATAGTGTAAGGTTGAAGTTATAGTTTCCTACCACTATTGGGCTTAAGCTGGGTTGCCCCTATGGGCTCCCCTGTTAATTTCTCTTTCATGTATTGGACAGCCATCCGCCAAGTTTAAATGAATGCATGTCTGGTGATTGGTGGGCTCAGACAGTTTTCCTGCAAAAAAGATGAGGGTACAGGAGCAGAAACTCAGAGTCGACTATTGGAAATGAAGATCCAAAGAAGGAGAAGAAGAAGGACGATGTCTGCAGCCACTTTCAGCGATTGCCAGAGTAACCGCTGCCGCCCCGACATCAATTTATGTGTGACAGGGAAGCTCTGAATAGGATGACTTTCTCCCTTGGACTGGTGGGCCTAACTAGTCCCAAGACTAACTGTATTTTGTACCATCCCTTGACCAGCTGCGACCTCCAAGTCATGCACCTCCTCAATGCCCAGGGTCCTGTGCCATTTTGCGGTGCAACGTCTTCTGAAGTGTGGTTTCGTTTGAAGGTTGGTAGTCCCCCTCCTAGACCTCCAGCAACTGGATCCCACTCCTGAAAGTTCCCTCAGCTGAGATGAGGACCGAGAAAGGTTGCGAACTCCACCGCGCCACAACCGTCCTTCGACTGAGCCTTAACAGAGGCACCAATGAGCCAGTGCTGTGAATATCTTCTGCTGGGTGTCCAACTGCTCGAGTGCAACCGCCAGATCCATTTCCAGTTCTTTTCTTCAGTCGCCAAGACCAAGAATCCTGAACCAGGGTCTGCTGTCGCCTCTCCTTGGGGACCCTCCTGCTGCACCTGCTTCTTTACTTGCAAGATACTGTTCAGCCCCTAATACCTACCTGGGGCCTGCCTTGTTATTCCTGTGCTTCGGGAGGTTACAGTTAAGCTGTTACTTCCATCCCCTTCCAGGACTACGTTGAGCTATATTGGGGTGGACAACCCTTTGTGCTCCTTACCCAAAGAAACCCAACTGATACCTGTAAACTTGAAGAAATCTTCATAGACTCTGCCTTGGCCACCGCTTACCTGCCTATTCTTCCTCAGCCCTTGGACACTGGACCGCCAGTGCCCCCTTTGACTTTGGGAGACTCACCTAGGAAAGGACTGGACTTCCTAAGATTGGCTAACCAGGGGTTAACTAAAGTTACACAGGTTGGTCTAAAATTTGACTACTTTTTCAGAAGTTTCTGCTACTTTTTGTGTTACCTTCCAAATGTTCTTAAGTATTTTTATCTTTTGGATATTGCAAGTATTCTGTGCTTATACTACTGTGTGATAGTATGCACCTTACTTAAATGTTATAAGCCTTTGTGTATATAAAATACATACTCATTCTTTTATATACCTTCCTGTTGAAAGTGTTTCCTTGAACTAAGTGTAGGCTCTGAGTTTTCTGTTCTTCACTACAGCCCCATTCCTCCTAGACTAAGCCTGACTGTTCAGCAATTGCTACCAAACCTTTAGGTAGTTCAGGCTAAACCTAAGGGGTGTAACCCCATTCACTAACGGTGGACTTTCAAAAGTCTTGTCCCACACTGGACTTTACAACAAAAAAAACTAAAACACTGTCATGTCTGTCTTACAAATAGGGTATGTACGGCCACCATTCGTAGTACCCTTCAACTATAAAATTGAAGCCCAAAAATGTGATGTTGCCATAAGGCAGCTGCAAGAATCATATCTGCTTTATCTCAGACACGCCCATTCCTCTGTGTGTGCAGAAATCAAGACAGCAACTTCCCTGCACCTGTCACTACACAATAAACACTGTAGCTGCTAACTCATTGTGCACCCTCATTCCAGAGGACATGTAATCAGTGCTGTAAGTGGGATGAGAAATCAAGTGGGTGCTCTAACAAGAGGCAGGACCTAACTGATGGGTATAGCCTAAATAGTAGTGGGTGTGTACTGCCCCAAAATCCAAATATACAGTGAATTACAGAAATCAACTGGTGATTTACAATATCAGAAAATTGTTTTAGTTTGTTGTAACAAATACATCACTCTTCAAAACACCCAACTTCAGAGGTCCCCCAAAACAGAGAGATAAGCCACCTGGGGTGGTTGTCTTCTAAAGGTTAGTGTGCTCTCTGCTACAAAGCAGAGTAATGGCCAGACTGATCTTACCAGAATCTGAGGTACCTACTGAGATTGTGGGAGGGATGACCACAGAAGAGGTCACTCGAGTTGCAAAACAACAGCCCTGAGTGTGCAAGCTTTCGGTTTGACATATTCAACTGAAGCGGAACCCATTGTAGACCCTTTACATTTTGTTCTATTATCTTTAGTATTCTTTTGGACCTGGGAAAGAAACTCTGATATCTTAGATGAAGTTCCTAGACTACTAAAAAGAATCTCAGAAGTGTTTTTGGCAATAGTCAAGGGACTTGCACCTTGAAAGTTACTGGGGCTAGTATCACTATAGTGGATGTTTGGTTAATCAGGCCCAAGGTTAGTTTAAAGTGTTTCCCAGGCCTGCTATATTAGCTCGTGGTCCCCCACAATATTTCTATTGTGACTTTGCTACTATCCAAATAAGGGACAAAGTTGATACTATCTTTGCCAACATCTGAAAAGAGGTCCCAACAATGGTCTTGCTTGGGAATGATCTGGAAGACCTGGACAACATAGATGTGGCTGTTATCTAAGGTTTACAAGCCAAAGAGAGTATGCCTGTCAAGGACTGTGCTTCTAAGGCAGAGACATCTGTGATGAAGGTCCGCCTGGCACTCATGTTGATACGTGGAGTAGCCCTGGGGACTGGGTGCAGCTGCCCACTAAAAGATGCAGTGCCGAAGGCAGTGCAAGGAGGATTTCCTACTTGCCCCACCACACCCTGGTCTTGTGCCAGAGCATGTCACCAGGAGAAAATCCTTGACCCTATGCCTTTAAGGGAACCACATGATGAGAATGTACCATTTAATCATTTAACTCTTCCTTGGTACAGTGATCCCCAATTTATTCTTGTCCCAAATCTGTGGAATTTCCAGCCTCTCAGCAGAGGCGTAGACAGGGTAGGGCTTGAGCAGGCACGGCCCACACAAAATCTGTAAATGCCCACTCAGCAGCACTGTGTGGCATTTACATATGTTAATGTTAAAGGATATTTGTACCGCGCACTATCACCACCGGAGTGGTGCCCTGGCGCTCTGGCGGCTCTGAAAAAGGGGAGGAGGGGAGGTGGGTTAGTGGGAATAAGCTGGAAAAGTGCAAAAGAACAGTGATGTGCTGTTGGCAGCCTCAGCCTGGTGGGTCCATTAGCTGGGCTTGGGGTGTTTTACGGTCGGTAGTCGTCCTGTGCTGTTGTGCAAGACTATGTGTGGTTTGTTTTGTTGTTGCAGTGTTGTGAAGTTTGTGCCGATTGCTGCGTTTTAGGCTTATGGTTGTGTTTGGTTAGAGTTTGAGAGGTGTATGCAGAGGGATGAAATTGTTAGTTGGTTGGTTAGTTGGCATTGCTGTCCTTGCAATTATGGGATTCCATCTAGGTGCGGTACATGCTGACATTCACATTTCTATCTAGGTGCGATGCAAGCTAAACTTCAGAAATCCATACGAGTGCTAAAAATCACATTTCTGTCTAGATGCGGCGCAAGCTAAAGTTCAGAATTCTAAGTTTGGTGTATGTTGAGAATCACATTTCTATCTAGGTGCGATGCAAGCTAAAGTTCAGAATTCCATACGAGTGCTAACAATCACATTTCTATCTAGATGCGGCGCAAGCTAAAGTTCAGAATTCCATACGAGTGTGGCACATGCTAACAATCACATTTCTATCTAGATGCGACGCAAGCTAAAGTTCAGAATCCTGAGTGTGGCACATGCTAACAATCACCATTTCTACCTAGATGCTACGCAGGCTAATATTCACAATTCTAAGTGTGGACATGCTAACATTCAAAGTCCTATATAGATGCGACGCAGGCTAATATTCACATATTCTCAATTCTATCTAAGTGTGGACATGCTAACATTCAAAGTCCTATCTAGATGTGATGCAGGCTAATATTCACAATTCTATCTAAGTGTGGACATGCTAATAATCACAATTCTAAGTGTGGACATGCTAACATTCAAAGTCCTATCTAGATGCGACGCAGGCTAATATTCACAATTCTATCTAAGTGTGGACATGCTAATAATCACAATTCTATCTAAGTGTGGACATGCTAACATTCAAAGTCCTATCTAGATGCGACGCAGACTAATATTCACAATTCTATCTAAGTGTGGACATGCTAATAATCACAATTCTATCTAAGTGTGGACATGCTAATATTCAAAGTCCTATCTACATGCGACGCAGGCTAATATTCACAATTCTATCTAAGTGTGGACATGCTAATATTCACAATTCTATCTAAGTGTGGACATGCTAATAATCAGGTTTCACCTAAGTGCGGCGCTTGTTGACCTTGACAAGTATGTTAGTGTGTAATGCAAGGCATCTTCTACAATCCTGTCATGAATAGGTTCAGTCTGGTGGTCACAAATCTTTTTGAGTATACCTGGTGTGAGTCTATGGCAGTCTATGTTATTGGGAGGTAAGATAGAGTGGCAGGGATTTTCTGGAGTAGAGTAATTGCTCTACTCCCCACCCATGCCACACTCACAGTTTTTGTTGGTGTCTGTTGACTACTGGCTTCAGTGGCTTCCCCTGCGGAAACCTGCAGACACATCTTGGAGCCGCCAATGTAGGAGCCGCCCTTTGCCTCTGGGTCCTTCGCGGCAGGGGCTGCCGGGCAGAGGGCTGCCCTGGGATGTCCTTGATATGGGGTATGTGGATCAATCCGGATGCAGTGGGCGGGTTAGGAGGTGGGCAGAAGGGGAACCAGGAAGCGGGCGGCCACAGGGATACAAACCACGCGCCGAGTGCGCAATGGTGCTTTTAAGCGCCATATTTTTATTCCAAAGTAGGAATTTTGGAGGTTAGAGTCAGGAGACTCCTTACCTTGGTCAGGGGGCCACTGGTAATGGGGAAGAGCAGCTGGTGCCGAGCCTCGCTGCGGCCTCTGTTTGCTTCTTTTTTTTAAATGAACCAATCAGGACGGGGGAGGCGGGTAGAAGGGGAACCAGGAAACGGGCGGCCACAGGTATACAAACCACGCGCCGAGTGCGCAATGGTGCTTTTAAGCGCCATATTTTTATTCCAAAGTAGGAATTTTGTAGGTGAGGGTCAGGACTAACTACATTAGTTACAGACCCCACTTATTAGCAAACCTCCAGGACGTCTGAAATAGAAATATCAGGAATGTCGGGAAAAAGAGGCACCTACTCCCACTACCAGGGGCTCAAGTAGGGAAGGACAAGAAGGAGGCATGGTGTAAGCTTGATCATAAGAAAATCAACCCTGGTGGGCAGATTGTAGGAAACCACCCTCAGAATGGTGAACAGGGGGAGACTCAGAGTTTAGTCAAAACCCAATTAAGGTGAAAAACAGTCAAGGCTTAGTCTCAGCAGTGAGTGGGAGTGGACTGGGGCCTCAGTGAGCCTACACAGAAAAACACACGATAATTCAGCTTAGACAGTCAATGTATACAAATACAACTAGTAATTAGGCCTTTAGGAACGCACCAAGAAATTAAATTAGCAGGTATTATCACTCAAAACCATGTATCACGAATATATACATTCACCAGTAGATTAATCTACAATGCATCAATCAATCAATTAACCAGGTAAGTCAGGGAAGTAATCATAATACAATCCCAATTCTTTTTACTTAAAAAGTACAGCCCTAAGAGGTATGGGCCTAGTGCCCAAAGGTCACAGGTTCCAGCACAGGTTTCTCTAGGGAAGGTATTCTCAAAAGGATGCAATGGGCTTGTGGAGAAGATTTAAAACACGTCCAAACTATTTAAAAGACAAATAAGTATGTGTCCAAAGACAAGTAAGGACTCCTCCCTATCCCAGTCCCAAGGCTAGTCCAGGGGTACGATACCTGACCCAAGTTCGACGACCAAAGCTTAGAGGGAGCTAGGGGACATGGGGCTGTACACCCAATGTTACGCTATGGAGGACAGGAACAGTTATGCTTACTTACCCCCATATGACGGGTAGCAATGCGAGGCAGACAACTTTTGGATGATTGTTGAAAATATGCCATTTTATTAAATTATAAATCGTATTAAATGCCTCACTATCCCTACTGTGACGAAGATTTCCCTGCCTAACAAAACCAAAGTGAAACACTCTAACACAGTGACCTGGGGGTCCTCTACCCATCCCATCAAGCATCTGGCATCTATGAACACTCCTCAGAGAGAGACAAGAGAAAATCAAACGCCTGGAAGCATTTCCATCATAGGCTTTATTTGTTGGAATGACAAGACACACTAAGGACACTCTCAAAGACATTTTGCCTTTCCCTGCTTTTATAGCACCAAGCCTTCATTGGCATAGCTGGCATCCACAATTTACTCTTGACACACAAAACTGATAAGCTTATTGTAGACTTGGCTAGGCACAACTAGGACAGTGCTCAACTTCTGCAAAGAACATTTCCATGCACCGATATCTGATCTTTATCTCATTGCTGAGGTCCTGCCAAGTTATTAAATGCCTTATACTGTTGGCAAAATAGATATACTCTATTATAAGGTGCCAAATAATACAGCTGGTCTTTGAGAATGGTCTGCATGACACACATTGTGCCCTTTTCAATAAAAACATAGATAAATGTATCTAAGCTTCCCTTGCTTTATCTGGCTTCATCGTAATCCTGTCTGCTTTTCCGGCCATATTCCAATTTTAACTTAACAAACCTAAATATGTTACTGTGAGGTGCTGCCAAAGACTGTCTCCAATGTATCAGCCTCTGTTGCTTGTCCGAAAACCTTTAGCATGAGTCATTATCTCTCACACCTGGCTGAGGCCTGGAAACCATTTTGCACTTGAGTCATCCATTTTGAAATATATTTTTGTCTGACACTGTATTTATTCTTCAGGGAGCAAATGGGGAGCAGGTGCAAGTGGATCTAGGTCACCTGGCCTAAGCCCCACACACCTCGTGCCTTCCTGTTTGCCGCTCTTTTTCACCACTTAGCAAGCCCCCCCACCTGGTGCCTTCCTGTTTGCTGCTCTTTTTTCACCACTTAGCAAGCCCCGCCCACCTGGTGCCTTCCTGTTTACCGCTCTTTTTCCCTACTTAAGGAGCCCTCCAGCCTCTTTTCCTTTGCAAGTGGATCTAGGTCACCTGGCCTAAGCCCCGCCCACCTGGTGCCTTCCAGTTTGCCGCTCTTTTTCACCACTTAGCAAGCCCTGCCCACCTGGTGCCTTCCTGTTTGCCGCTCTTTTTCACCACTTAGCAAGCCCCGCCCACCTCGTGCCTTCCTCTTTTCTTTTGCAGATGGGGAGCTGGTGCAAGTGGATCTAGGTCACCTGGCCTAAGCCCCGCCCACCTGGTGCCTTCCTGCCTGCCGCTCTTTTTCACTACTTAGCAAGCCCCACCCACCTGGTGCCTTCCTGTTTACCGCTCTTTTTCCCTACTTAAGGAGCCCTGCAGCCTCTTTTCCTTTGCAGATGGGGAGCAGGTGCAAGTGGATCTAGGTCACCTGGCCTAAGCCCCGCCCACCTGGTGCCTTCCTGTTTGCCGATCTTTTTCACCACTTAGCAAGCCCGGCCCACCTGGTGCCTTCCTGTTTGCCGCTCTTTTTCACCACTTAGCAAGCCCTGCCCACCTGGTGCCTTCCTGTTTGCCTCTCTTTTTCACCACTTAGCAAGCCCCGCCCACCTGGTGCCTTCCTGTTTGCCGCTCCTTTCCCCTACTTAAGGAGCCCTCCAGCCTCTTTTCCTTTGCAGATGGGGAGCAGGTGCAAGTGGATCTAGGTCATCTGGCCTAAACCCCGCCCACTAGGTGTCTTCCTGCCTGCCGCTCTTTTTCACCACTTAGCAAGCCCCGCCCACCTGGTGCCTTCCTGTTTGCCGCTCTTTTTCCTTACTTAAGGAGCCCTCCAGCCTCTTTTCCTTTGCAGATGGGGAGGAGGTGCAAGTGGATCTAGGTCACCTGGCCTAAGCCCCGCCCACCTGGTGCCTTCCTGTTTGCTGCGCTTTTTCACCACTTAGCAAGCCACGCCCACCTGGTGCCTTCCTGTTTGCCGCTCTTTTTCACCACTTAGCAAGCACCACCAACCTTCTTAGCCCTGCCTCTTCCTTCCTGCTCCTAACTATTAGATCAAGGGCGTGTCTCACCCGGGCGTCCTAAGCGAAGGGCAGATGAAGAAAAGGGGAATTCCTGTTTGGACCTGTTCAGACCAGGAGGACCCAGGGCCCGACCCCCTGCTCAGACAGCAGGTAGGCATGCACCAACATGTGTTACTCCCTCTGGCCCCCCTGTGATGTTCCCTTGTGCCCCCCATTCTCGCACACAGGTGTTGCCTGTTTTGCTTGATTCTTCTACCCTGCTCCCCCATCACCCCACTCTAGCCTATTTCTGCAGGAGTCTGTCCTGATACATTCTGGTTTCACCATCACCGTCTTGTGGACAATGCTGGATTTGACTTTTATGGACTTCATTCATTCATGGTGCGTCACCCTTTCTCAACTCTCATGCTGACCTTCTTTTGCATCTTGTACTCATGGTGGCCCTGAATCATGCTGTTCCCATCTTCATCTTGTAACCTGGCTTGCAACATTATGTGTTACTACTGACTTCTGCAATTGTATTCACTCTCCCCTCTTGCTTCTCCACTCTTTTGACTGCTAACCCTCTGTTCTCTCCTCCTTTCCCTTCTCCCTTTTCCTATCTCCTCCCCTTACTTTCTTCTATGTACTTACTCTATCATAATTGTCCCTGGACCTAGTATGATAGCAACCTCGTCTGTCTCCTCCTCCCTCCCTTTACTGGTTTTTTACTCCCCAACCCCCCTCCAGCACTATCTGAAATGTTGTCAGGCCTAATATGATAGTCGCTTGTTTGGTTCCTCCCCTACCTTTCTGCACCCCTCTCCCTCACCTATTGTTGTTTTTCCGGCTCTACCAGAAATGTCATCAGGCCTAGTACGGTAGTCGCCTGTCTGTTTCCCTTTCCTTCCCATTCTCCCCCTCCCTTTCTTATCTATATTTTAGCTCTTGCACTATCTGAAATGTCGTCAGGCCGAGTACGATAGTTAATTTCACATCCTTACTGTTCATGGCATGTAAGAATGTAATTGTTTTTTCCCTTGTTCCCTCCCTTGCCTTGAAGCGCTTTGAAACACATTGTGTATAGGCGCTATATAAATAAACTATCATATCATATCATTTATTTCATTAAACATCTCTCACTTTGTATTCTTTATTCATAATAAATCCGTATACACTTATGGTATGTGTGTGATATTTAAAGCACCCTTCCGTAACCCAAATATGTGCAGTGACATGTGCACTTTTTACCTTAAATAAAGGCACTCTAATCCTGATTTCTGCAATAATGGAACCATTTGATCTTCCCATCATGTTATCTATACTCAGTGGAGGGGGAGGGGTTGGCACCCCCTATACAACAGGATGTCTGGCCCTCACACTTAAACATCAAATACACAAAGAAAAGATATGGCAATTCAAATAACATCAACAATGATATTCACAGTCTCTTTTGGTAACCTCTTAGTAGCCTGGGTGAGCGCCCCATCCCCAGGATCTGGGTGAGCTCCCATTTCCAAGCATTGAAGGTAAATTCATCTTCAATGATCAACAAAAAGAAACAGGTAAATCCATACATATATAATACAGTCTCAATCCATTTCTTGATGGTTTGAATGTCAAAGTTGAGTTTTGTTAGCAAAAGTTCCAATAACAGAACATATTCTCCTCTTCGTGGTAAGACTTTCCACTTCACCAAAATAGCATCAATGTCATTCTTAGCCACGATGCTATGCCACAACTTCCAGTTTTCCAAGGAGGATTGCCACAGTTCAAAGGAACGACAACTTCTGAAATGTTAGTGAAACACAGATCCTGGTTAACAGTTAATATGTCTCTCTTTACAAGATATGGGTTCACAGTAGGTATCTTTGTCAGGGTGACTTCACAGTGCTTCCGCTTCAACAACTTCAATTTCTACAAGATTTTACCATGAGGACATACTCCCTTTGCCTCATAGTATTCCACCTTCATTGGTGCTACTGAAGCCTCAAATCTACTGACAACCAAATACACCACCACAGCTTCAGTACTTTGTGACACCACTACAGCGTCAGTACTTTGTGACACCACTACAGCTTCAGTGACTTTAAACAGGTTTTGGTCAAGACAAGATTCACTTTTGGGTACTTCAACACCTTCAAGTAGTCAAGACAATCTTACTCTAAATATTCCTTTTCCAAAGGGACAACCTCTTTGCCTCTCTTGTCTGCCTGTAACAATGTGCCACCATTTCAGTAATTCGTAGGCAAGGCACTCTTCCTCTACATCTTCCTTTCAGAGGGGCAGTCTTTTTGCCATTCTTGTCTGTCTGCAACCAACACCAACCTATAATTGTCTCTGTACACACTTCTCGCTTTCTCCTACAGTTCCTGTCAATATAGGTTGTAACAACTTCAAAGACTGTTTATTATCAGCAGGTTTCCCTTCCCCAAACGTGGCTTCATCCCTCTGCCGACTGTTAGCCAGAATAATTACCCAGAAGCTTGATTGCCAATCTCTTGGCTTCAGGTAATGTTTGCACACTTGTATCTTGGGCAATGCTGAAGTTCTGCTTGGCTCACAGTGCTGTTTAAACTGTTTTCTAGCTTTTGGAAAGGCTGGTTTCAGTCTTAATTGGAGAATACCTTGTTCACTCTCTGCTTGGGCAATGCTCTCTCCAACCTTAAATAACAATGTTTCAACACTTGACTTCTCTTTGTTAGCAATTGTTGACTGCTTTCATAAAGATTCAGAAGTCACTTCTCCTCTCTCAATCAAAATTAGGTATATGCAACCACTTCTTCGTGTACTTTATAAAGTTTGATGTTTAACAATTGCTTTTCGTAGCGTTTGCTCTTCATCCTGCGAGTGAAAGAGAGAATACCCTACATTTCAAGTGTCCCATTGTTAAAGACACAACAAACAACTTCATCTCACTTCTACTCTTACGCAAGTGATTATTAAGCTGGATATACTGTTGCCGGAAGTGCTCGCACAAGGATTCAGAATGCCAGGTTTAACTCACCAGCTTCTGTGTTCCTTTCTCCACATGTTGCACAACTTCTATGACTTCTGGCTTCACCTGGGACACACACCTTTCCTCGCTGAAGGTGTCTCTGCAGTATGGCCACTCAATTAAGGAGCCCCTCTCGCTCCCGAGACCCACAATTCCATGACAGCTGCTCTCCACGATCTCTGACATGCTTCTTGCTGCACAATCTCTGCAAATAGGCTCACATGGGAAAAGGGAGCCGTCCTGCATGCCTTCTGCTGCGCAGCCTCTACACACAGAGTTTGGAGAAACAGGACCCTCACAGGACAAGCAGGTGAAATCTGCTGCATCAGAGTCCTAGCATCCCTTTGGTTCTCCCACTTCTGCCTGTATTGCCAAAACCATGCTTTCTTCCTTCTGCTTCTGCTAATACTGCATGCACTCCAACCACAGTTCAAGCTCCTTCTAATTGCCTGCACCTGAGGGGGCCTTTTAAGCCTCTCAGCTTCCCTCAGGTGTGGGCCCTCAGGCTTAATTGCCTGACTACAACTGCAGAATGACTCTTCAGCCCTCTTCCTCACCTGGTACTTATGGGATTATGGGACTTGTAGTCCTCAACAACAAAATCAGTTATTTTTAGTAACTTCTTAGTTTTAAGGGTAGATGTATTTCCATTAGAGTTTTTTTTAAACATATCTTTATTGGATTTCACATATCAACCAACATTAAACAGTATAACGCCCTGACCCCCCCAAACTCCCCTCCCTCCCTTAGGGGCACAGGTTACCGTTATTCTGGGATTGCATTATGCACTGAATACGTCCGTTACTTTAATGTTATGTGGGCACCATTGTTCCATAAAGTCTGACTGGAGATACTCTAGGACTCCTCCCCATTCCTCTGAAAACCTGTCCCTCGTTCCTTGTACTGTGTGAGTGACTTTCTCCATAGCCATATATGTCCACACTTTTTGTAGACACGTGAAAGTCAGTGGGGTGTCTTTCTTTTTCCAACTCTGGGCTATTGTTGACCATGCCGCTATGAGAAGTCCCATAAAGGCTCTCCATTGTGTTTTTTTGTATTTTCTAGCAGTTTCGTCTCTTATTCCACACAACCATACTCCCTCCCCCAATTGTCCCACATCTGGAAACATTTTCCCCATCTCTCCCTTCACTTCTTCCCAAAACGGCACAATCCCTTTACAATCCCACTAGGTGTGTTTCCACGTTCCCACCTCTCCGCATTCCCTCCAGCATTGGTTTGTCAAATTGGGGAACATGGTATGCAGTCTTTCAGGGGTATAGTGCCATTGTGTTACTATTTTGATCCACATTTCTCTTGCCTACGCTGATCTAGTCATTTTAGGGATCAGTGTCCAAAGGTCCACCCACAGTTTTCTTGTTGGTACCTCCCCCAATGTTCTGTTCCATTTGATCATGTATGTCCACTTGACCTCTTCCTCCTGAGAGTTTATGAAAGAGTATAGAGTGGAGACCCATTTCTTTGCCCCTGAGTTGGATATGATGTATTTCTCAAATGTTGTGAGGGTTCTCGTTGCGGCCTTAACAATTTCCGGTGTTTTTAACCAGTGTTTGAGTTGTTCGTATCTGAATTTATCCCGTTTGCGGAGTGATGTGCGTGGGTAGCATGATTCGTGAGTTCTGACTTCAGTGTCCATAAACATTTGACCAATTTTCATTATTCCCACCTCTTCCCAACTTTCATAGGCCCCCTGTTCCATTAGAGTTTTTTAAAGGATGAACAATTAGAATTCGTTGTTATAGAGGAAGACAGCTTATTTAAGGCAATATTGTCTAAATTCCTTTCCATTATACCTTAGGGAGTAGGTCGGATTTGTATCCTGAAGTACCTTGAATGGTCTTTCTGTTATTAAGGCTTGTTCAGGTTTTATGGCATGTACGACCGGAGGCACAGATCTTATATGTGTTTCAGATACATCATAATGACAATAGGCCATTACCTGCTTTGGTAACTCCAAAAGGTTCTCCCTTTCAAATGACAAATACTGTGTCTCATCCCACGGGATCTCCTCACCACCCCGGGCCTTGTCTCCTCCCAGGTGATCCTCCCGCAGTACACCATCCCCAAGGTCAGGATCAGGAAGCGTCTGCCTTTCCCTGGCCAGCTCAGAGGAGACTTTAGGGAGGGGTTTAGTGAGGGATCCATAGGATTCATCACACCCCCTGAGCCAGATCTTCACAGGTCATACTGTGGATCATCCGGAAATTGCTGGAGACACAATCTTCCATCCGTTCTTCGGGTGAGGGGTTCCCAGGTGTTGGAGGTTCCAATGTTTCTTACAGTCAGGTACAACTTCAAGATGCAAGCCCAAAACGATGAAGAATGCAGATCGTTGCAGTGCAGACCGCTTCAGGACACTTTGCAGTATGGAGGAAGGTGAGTTCCAGAGATGGTCACCACTTGCAGGCGGCGACAGGCGATCTTCCAGGAGCGGTCGCAGAAGCACTTCAAGCAGAGCCTTCTTTGAGAATAGGAAGCTGACATTTCCGGAGAAGGTGATTTATGGAACAGTGGTGACCACCAATGTTCCAATGCTCAACGCTGAACAGCGACGACTGTAGCGAGGCAGCCCATGAAGGAGCTGGTCAGTCCAACGAGCAGTCCAGGGACCGTTCTGAAGGTTCTTGGGGCATGCAACATCGAGAAGACATCGAGACTAGTTAACCCTACTAGCCCAAGAGTTGAAGAACCAACAAGACTCTTCTAAAATCAGGCAGAGGAGCAGGGTTTCACCAGGCCAGTCACTGGAGAGGATGCTGTTCAGCTGCAGAAGTTGTCCACAAGTCGTCAACGGGCTGCTCGTCTTCATAGAAATATTGACTCCAACTTAGATCTGAAGAATGGCTGCAGGAATCCTCCTCTTATCCAAAACTGCAGCTGGAGCAGGTTTGAGCACACCAATGCTAAGGATCTGCAATATTCAAACAGCCAGTTGGTGTTCAACCAGGGACAACTACTGGTTTCACATCTGCCAAGCAGCAGACACTCTGGCACCAAGGGATGTGGACCGGGATCAGACAGCCCCCGTCCGCTCCCCTTGGCTCACACACACACAAATATATGACAATGCATTACTTACCGTCAAAGCATTTCTGATGGTTGTATCTGCTTAGATTCACATGCTGTGCATAGTCCGACATCCAGTGGTCACTGAGGAGTATTGCATTTTGTTTTTCGTAGTCGAAAAGGGGACGTCGACAAGGCGTGTCTGTAACACTATCCCTATAGTGACGTGCGGTGTACCCACAATCCCTCACGCGTCGAGGTCCCTCTGTTTGTATTTTTTCTGCCCTGAGGGAGCCTTCTAGACGTGAGTGAGTACAGAAAAGAGAGATATAAAAGGAAGTCTATGTTCCTTCCATCCGAGCGGGGAGGAAGGGTGGGCGCATGTGAATCTAAGCAGATACAACCATCAGAAATGCTTTTACGGTAAGTAATGCATTGTCTTCTGATGTTTGTTAATCTGCTTAGAATCACATGCTGTGCATAGACTAGCGAGCAGTACCCGGTGTAACGCTCACCTGATTCCCGTAGAGGCGCCGGTCTTGACTGGGCATATACCGTATCTTCAAAGTTGATGTGTAACACACGGCTGGCTCTTTGGGCTGGACCTCTGTGCACTGTATGTCTGACTCGAAGGGTAAGATGTCTGCAGATAGAAAATATGGGATTAATGAACTGGGTTATTGAATGTCTCTCTCTTCTTCCCTTTCTCTTCTCCTGTAGAACCCCCAAAGGTTAACGCTCTCACCTTAGGTAAGTGAACGCCGTGCTCTCCATCTGCCTCGGGGCAGGGTGCTGTAACCAGTTTCTTCAATGGATAAGGGGAGCAGGCCTCTTGACTTCAGAGGACTGCTGTCCATCGTTTACTGCACGAACGGAAAGTTTCGAGTAATTCTAATGTCTTTAAAAGTCTTTAGTAATGATGTCTCTTGTTTTGCAGGGTTCCGGCGATGGCGGATGACGGGCTGAAGTGAGTTGAAGATGGAGCCCGTGTGATGAATAGAAGCGCCTGGAAGCACGTAAGTAAGCGCTTGTTGCCTGCTTCACGATGAGCTCTAACTGTCCTTTTATTTTGCAGGTACAAGTTCGGAGCGGCTGCAGGGTGCCGGAATACCCACTGGGTTAGATGTGGAAAGGAGTAATGGCACATGAGTATTAAAGTTCCCCACTGTCTTTAAACGCACCTTGTTTTGTCTTTCAGATGCGGGATGCAGCGCCGAAGGCCTCCGGAGCGTGCGAAGAGTTGGTAAGCTTTTGTCTTTCAGATGCCGGAATGCAGTGCGAAGACCTCCGGAGCGCACGAAGAGTAGGTAAGCCTTTGTCTTTCAGATGCCGGAATGCAGCGCGAGGCGTTGGTGACAGCCGATGGACCAGGTAAGTGAAGCGCTGTCACTGAAGACCGTAATGCTAACCTGTTCTTTCTTGTCTTTATAGGTGTTGCTGAAGACTGGATTCAGGATGGTAAGCCTTTTTCCTTAGGCCCAGGATCAGATGCAGAAGACACGATGAGCGTTCTGCTGCAGAGGATGCAGAATAACGCAAAGCAAGAATCATCCATCGGGTGTGGTTTAAATAGCCTCCTGTAGTGCTTAGGTGTCTCCTTCCACAGCCACGCCTAGGTAAGAAAAGAGTTCCTGCTTTCCAGAAGAGTTCCAGTGTTCTGAACCTAGGGAGTGGCTCCTGCCCCACCCAACAGGAAAAGTAGTTCCAAACAGACGGGGATCAGAGGCTCAACTGGCAGGCAAGTAAGCAGCATGGTCTGCTGCAGGTAAGTCCACCCAAGCATTATGAGCCCGGCGCTTCCAGCGCTGGGACTGGGCGTATTTATGAGCCTGGTGCCACTGGCGCCAGGACTGGGTCCAAAAGGTCCCAATTGGGACTGGTTGGCACTCGGAACCTGGGTTATGGATCTGCTTCCAAGGGAGTTGGGAAAACCCTGACCTTTTGGAAGCAGAGATCATGACAGTACCCCCCCTCAAGGCCCCTCCCAAACCGGGCTTCTCCGGGGGTTTTGGCTTGTCAGGAAATGTTCGGTGAAATCTTTTGATTAGGCGAGGAGCGTGGACATATTCAGCAGGTTCCCAGGATCTCTCTTGGGGGCCGTAGCCTTTCCAGTCAATTAGGTAAAATAGTTTAGATTTGGAGATCTTGGAGTCCAGAATGCTTTTGACTTCAAACTCGAGTTCTCCATCAACTAGGATGGGTTTTGGAGATTTAGTTAGTCGGGTTTGAGGTTGCACGGGTTTTAATAGAGAGACGTGGAAGACCGGATGTATCGTCATGTGCGGGGGCAAGTCCAACTTGACCGCTACTGGGTTTACTATGGTAGTGATGGAATAGGGACCAAGGTATCTTGGGTTGAATGTGCGTGGCCCTTTTAGAGGTAGATATTTGGTGGATAACCAGACTTGATCCCCTACTTGATATTGAGGGGCTTCCTTCCGATGTTGATCTGCTCCTTTCTTGTATTGTTCTTTAGCCCTTTGAAGGTGAGAAACAGCTTCCTTAAAGGCTTGGGTGATTGTAGAATGCAGGTAGTCTACTGCTGGTGTTTCAAAATCTTGGAGGGGATCCAACTCCGAGGTTCGAGGGTGACTGCCGTATAAAAGAAAAAACGGGGTTTTCCCAGTTCCCGAATGGACAGAGTTATTGTAGGCATATTCGGCTATCCAAAGGATGTCTTTCCAAGTTTTTTCAGTTTGTTGCAGCATGCAGCGTAAATACTGTTCCAGAGTTTGATTGGTCCTCTCGGTTTGTCCGTCGGTCTGAGGGTGGTGACTGGTCGATAGTCTCACATCAATTTGAGCCGACCGACAGCAACTTCGCCAAAAATGAGAAATAAATTGACTACCTCGATCCGAAATTAGAACCGAAGGAAAACCGTGCAGTCGGACGATGTTTTCGAGAAATTCTCGGGCCAGAGTTGCTGCTGTTGGCAAGCCTTTGAGCGGAATGAAATGCGCCATCTTGGAGAATAAGTCCACGATTACTAGAATCGTATTGTATCCGGAGCATGGAGGTAGATCGGTGATGAAGTCCATAGAAAGCGTATGCCAAGGGCGAGGTGGGATGTCAATAGGGCGTAAGAGGCCTGCTGGTCTTTCCTTTTGACTCTTGTTTTGGGCGCATACTCCACAGGACATTATAAAGTCTCTGATATCTTTTTTCCAAGACGGCCACCAGAAGTAGCGCTTGATCTTTTCTGAGGTCTTGGCCATACCGGGATGTCCTTCCATTAAAGAATCGTGATAACAAGAGATTACTTTTTTCTGTAAATCTGTGCTGGGCAGGTATAATCGTTCTTGGAAATACAATAAGTTGTCCTTTACTGCAAAGTCCTTTCCCTGCAGATGCCAATTCTGTATGTCTGCTGGAGTTACAAGTTGCCTGGCTTTATCCTTAACTTCCTCTATGGATTGTGTGGCGATTACACCCAGAATTCTTTGTTCGGGAATGATTGGTACAGGTTTAGGGTTGATCAAGTGTTCTTCCACTCCCATCGATAAAGGGCATCAGCTTTACCGTTTTTTGTACCAGGTCGATAGGTAATTATGAAGTCAAACTCGGCAAAGAATAATGCCCAACAGAGTTGTCTAGAGGATTGGGCTTTTGCGGCTTTCAAATATTGCAGGTTTCGGTGATCCGTAATCACAGTAACGGTGTGTCGGGCCCCCAGCAGATAATGCCGCCAAGCCTTAAAGGCAGACTTGATAGCCAGAAGTTCCTTGTCAGTAATCGTGTAATTGATTTCAGGAGGCGAGAATTTGCGGGACCAAAATGCCACGGGATGCAACTGATTGGTTACCGGGTCCTTTTGTGATAGAACTGCCCCCATGGCAAGGCTTGAAGCATCAGTTTCCACGATGTAGGGGAGTTCGGGGCGAGGGTGTTTTAAGATTGGTGCAGAGATAAATTTAGTCTTCAAATCCTGGAAAGCTTGTTCCGCCTCGGTAGACCATTCAAAACGTTTGTTTTTCTTTAACAAGGCAGTGATGGGCTGGAATATTCGAGAAAATTCGGGGATAAACCTGCGGTAAAAGTTAGCGAAGCCTAACATGCTTTGCACACCTTTTACGGAGGATGGTGATGGCCATTTGAGAACTGCATCGACCTTCTTTGAATCCATACGCACTCCGCTAGGTGATAATATGAATCCCAAGAATTCAACTTCAGTCACGTTGAAAACACATTTTTCCAACTTAGCGAAAAGTTTGTGTTGACGTAATCTTTCGAGGACCATTTTCACGTGTTTCCGACGTTCAGATTCCGATGAAGAATAAACGAGGATGTCGTCAATGTAAACAACAACACACACATCTATGAGCTCTCTGAGGACATCGTTCATAAAATATTGAAAGGCGGCCGGGGCATTGCAAAGTCCGAAGGGCATGACCTGATATTCAAATAGCCCATATTTGGTGCGGAAGGCCGTCTTCCATTCATCGCCCTCTTTTACTCGTACCAAGTGGTAGGCTCCTCCAAGATCCAGCTTTGTATATATGCATGCTTTTCTGACTTGGTCCAGGAGTTCAGGGATCAAAGGTAACGGATATCTATTCTTGACGGTGATCTGGTTCAGGGAGCGATAATCTATACAAGTTCTAAGGTCTCTTCCTTTTTTGGAACGAAGAACAAAGCTGAAGAAGCAGGGGACTTGGAAGGACAAATAAACCCATTTGCCAGGTATTGATCCAGGTATTGTTGAAGGTGAAGGTTCTCAGGCTCGGTGAGGGCATAAATTCTACTACAAGGAGGAGTAGATCCAGGTATCAGGTCTATCTGGCAGTCATAAGACCTATGAGGAGGTAGAGAGTTAGCCTGATCCTTCCGGAAAACATCTTGGTATTCTAGGTAATCGTGGAAGGGTATCGTGGAGGGTTGGAAGGGAGTGGGAGGCTTGGCGCCAGGACTGGGTCCAAAAGGTCCCAATTGGGACTGGTTGGCACTCAGAACCTGGGTTATGGATCTGCTTCCAAGGGAGTTGGGAAAACCCTGACCTTTTGGAAGCAGAGATTATGACACCCGGAGTTGGAGGTGGGTTATGAGAAGGAACAGTAGAGAAAAGATGTCTTAATACTGCTTGTCCCACCTGCGAGTCAGATCTAGAGTGTGCATCTAGACAGTAGTGTTTTGCAAAGGTGTGTACAGAACTCCAGGTAGCCGCTTTTCAGATGGACTCAAGGGGAACATTTGCAATGAATGCCATGGATGCCTCAGTGCCTCGAGTGGAGTGTGCTCTTGGCTTGAAGGGTAGTTCTCTCTTAGCAAGAGTGTAACAGAGAGTGATGCATTGAACAATCCATCTAGAAATAGTGGACTTTGAAACTGCATCCCCTTCTCTTCCTGCTGCCACCGAGACAAAGAACTGATTAGTCTTTCTTAGTGGTCTAGTTCTTTCCATGTAAAACATGACCGCTCTGCGCACATCAAGTGTATGCAGACTTTTTTCTCCCAAATTTGAAGGGTTTTGAAAGAACGTTGGTAGTTCTATTGACTGGTTGACATGGAATTTCGAGATGAATTTCGGTGCAAACCTTGGGTGTGTGCGTAGAACCACTTTATCTTTGTGAACTGTTACAAAGGGGTCTAGAACTGAAAGCGCCTGTAGTTCACTTACTCTCCTAATGGAGGTGATAGCTATTAGGAAAGCAGTCTTAAGGGTGAGGTCCTTAAGAGTTGCTTTGTGCATGGGTTCAAAGGGCGAGCCCATGAGTCTGGTAAGTTCCACATTAAGGTCCCAGCCGGGAGCTGGGTTCGCTATCGGAGGGTGTCTTCTCTTTACTCCCTCCATGAAGGCTTTGATAACTGGGACTTTCCACCACAACACTTTAAGTTGGGAAGTGGTGTATGCAGAAAGTGCCGCTAGGTGGACTTTAATAGAATTGAACACTAAACCTGAGTCCAGTAGATTGGTCAGGTACAGAACAATTTGTGTGGGAGAGCAGTCTACAGGGTTGATGCTTCTTCCTCTACACCAGATGACAAATCTCTTCCATTTGCTAGAATAACAGTGACGAGTGTTAGGCTTTCTAGCTTCCCTGAGGATGTCCATGCATCTCTGCGGGAGTTGTAAATGTCCAAACTCTATGATCTCAGGAGCCAGGCTGCTAAATTCATGTTCTGAGGGCATGGATGCAGTGTCCTGCCCTTGTCCTGTGACAGCATGTTGTACGGGCAGGGAAGCTTCACTGGGGGAGATAGAGACATCTCCATCAAGTGAGCGAACCATGGCTGCCGGGCCCACATAGGGGCCACTAGTATCATGGTAACTTGTTCCTGGTGCATCTTGTGCACAATCCTGTTGAGAAGAGGAGTCGGGGGAAAAGCGTAAACAAATTTCCCTGACCATGGAATCGATAGACCGTTCCCCTTGGACTGGTTCTGGGGGTACCTGGAGGCGTAATCTTGGCATTGTGAGTTCTCCAGAGTTGCAAACAGGTCTATTTCTGGGAATCCCCATTGCGTGAAGACGTCGAAGACGATGTCTTCGTGCAACCGCCATTCGTACTCTGAGGGCAGAGGGAAGTCTCTGCTGAGTTCGTCTGCTAGCAGATTGAGTTCCCCTGGTACATGTTGTGACAGTAGGAACATGTTGTGTTTGAGAGCCCACTTCCAGATATTCTGGGACAGCTTGGACAGTCCCGGAGAGTGGGTGCCCCCTTGCTTGTTGAGGTAGTTGTCATGATGCCTACCTCCAAGGAGCCAGGTCCGACCCAGCAACCCCAGAGGCAGGCATCATTCCCCCCAGGGAAGTGCCAGCGGGCCCAAGCTGGGGCCCTCTGGACACAGTCCTGGCGCCTTAGGCGCCAGGCTCATGTTGGACCCCTGTCCTGGCGCCTTAGGCGCCAGGCTCATAAAGCTAGACATGTGTTCAAGTGTTTTAATGTGCACTTACCTGATGCAGACCATGCTGCTACATCCAGGCCCTCTTGAGGCCTGAATGGAACTACTTTACCTGTGGGACTACTTTCCACCTGGGTGTGGTCAGGGAAGGATACATACCTGATCGGTGGAAGGATACATACCTGGAACTTCTTCCAAAGCTATTTAAACCACGCCCGATCAGCAACTCACGCTTCGCGTTGTTCTGCTCCTCGCAGCTGGACGCTCACCGTGTCAGCTCCTGCATCTGGACTTCAGCCACACCTGTCAGCATCCTGGGTCACCTGCTAAGAGAGAATTGGAGAGAAAGAAGACCTTACCTGCTAAAGCTGCATCACGGAGACATCACACCGACGATCCTGAAAGGGAAGACATCATTTTTAAAAGCATTTCGCTTCGATCGCTGCAGCGCTGCATTTCACTCACCTTTCCTGGGCACCTCCATCTTCAGCAGCGATCATCCGGATCCGTAGCCACTTCCCAGAGCCTAGAGAGAAAAAGACAAGAACACTAGGTGAGAGAAGGAAGGGAATAGGAAAAGCTCAGTTTCCTTCTAAGACTTACCTGTTGGGTCATTCCCATTTCATTTCGGGTCCTGCCGCTTCCTGGCATTCCGGACCCCGGCCCCTATGGGGAAAAAAGACAAAGACATTGAATGAGTGAATGCAAAGACATTACCCGAACGCTCATCCAGAACCTACCCGTCATTTACTGGAACTGCACGTTTCACTTCGGGTCGGCGCCATATCTCCGGCATTCCGAAACCCCGGCCCCTAAGGGGAAAAAAGACATAAGCTTTAGCGCTTGCTGCAATAAGACAATGAACATTATTATTAAGCTTGAACTTTTGAACTTGCTACAGAACTCTTACAGCGCCTTACCTGAATAGTCAAGCTTATTTGAACTCCCATCAAACCTCAATCCAGTGAAGTAACTGGGTTTCAACGCGCCCCTGCATCAGAAGCAGGATGGAGAACTCATCCTTCCAGACCCTAAGGTGAGACTTCACGTGGAATCGTGGAAGGGTATCGTGGAGGGTTGGAAGGGAGTGGGAGGCTTGAACATTATTCCATCAGTAGGTAATACTCCCTTTTCACGCACAGGGGAATATTCCTGCGAGCCAGAGAAGCCAGAGTAGAGGGGCCCTACCTGTCCATCCTCAGAGTCCTGCGCTTCACCATTGAAGAAGCATCAGCACTCGAAGCCAGACCTGCGCCTCTGTGGGAATCAGGTGAGCGTGACAGTAGTACATAGCTGTGGTGCTGTCCGTAAGGACCATCACTGTCTTCCCTTGTAGGTGTTCCTGGAAGGCTTTTAAAGCCTTGAACACGGCCAGTAGCTCCAGTAGGTTTATGTGCTTGGATGCTACGCTCGGAGTCCACACTCCGTGAGCAGTCTGATGGGATAGGTGAGCCTCCCATCCTGTGAGGGATGCGTCTGTGGTTAGAGTGGTTTCCACTGCGGGTGTGGCAAAAGGTTTCCCTATTACCAGGTTTTCTTTTGTCCACCACCGTAGCGAGAGAACCAAGGCCTGCGAGACCACTAGATTGTCCCATTGTCCGCTGGCCTGACACCACTGGCACCACTGGCAGTTGAGCCACTCTTGCAGGCGCAAGTGAGGTACCAAATAAATACATGACGCCATCATTCCTAGCAAGCGCATTGCTTTGCGTACCGTCACCTCTCGACTGGCCACATACTGAGGGATCTGAAACAGCATGTTTTGGACCCTCTCGTTGGAGGGGAAGACGAGGCCGTCCTTTGTTCGAATTAGAGCCCCTAGGAATTGTTTGTTCTGGCTGGGGTCTAAGCTGGACTTCTTCTCGTTGATGGAGAAGCCCAGTTGGAACAAAGGTTGTATACGAATTGATCGTTTTACAACTGCTCGAATGACAATTGACCTTTTCACAATTGCCGAACTGTGAAGGTCAATTGTACCATATATGTGGGGGGGAAACCCCCCACAACCCCCCACCCAACGCCAAACCCCCCAAAACCACCCATATATATATATATATTACCAAACCTTTATATATATTACCAAACCTATATATATATATATATATATATATATATATATATATATATATATATATATATATATATATATATATATATATATATATATATATATATTTGGTCAATTGTGAAAAAGTCAATTGTGACCCTTTAAATTCGGTCAATTGTTCATTCGAACAATTGTAAACGACCAATTTGGGTAATACCGGAACAAAAGGTCTACAGTCTTTTGTGTATTTGCGAAGCATGTTTCGTAAGAATCCCCTGTTATGAGCCAACCGTCGAGGTAAGGATATACTGGGATGGACAACCTGCACAGGTGGGCCGCTGCCACTGCCAGTACTTTCGTGAATACCTCGGTGCTGATGCTATGCCGAAGGGTAGCACTCTGAACTGGTAGTGTTTGCCCTCTATCATGAACCTGAGGTATTTTCTGTGCGATGGCAACATTAAAATATGAAAGTATGCATCTTTCATGTCCAATGTTGTCATGTAATCTCCTTGTGATAGCAGTGGGATCACTTCCTGTAAGGTCACCATACGAAACTTTTGAGGTTTGACAAATTTGTTCGCTGGCCGCAGATCTAATACAGGGCGCATGGTTAAGTCCTTTTTGGGTACAAGGAAGTACACTGAATAAATACTTCCGTTACCTGAGATAGAGGCACAACCTCTATAGCTCCTTTTTCCAGTAGCTGATCCACTTCTTGGAGAAGGATGGCGAGGTGTTCTGGTGTCATGCGTCGTCCCCTCGGGGGTCTGTATGTTGGGGAACTGTTGAATTCTATACAGTAGCCGCGGGCTATGGTTGATAGTACTCAGCAGTCTGATGTTATTCCCTCCCATGCTTGAAGAAAGGATGTTAACCGGCCCCGACCGGCGAAGCATGGGAGGGGACCCGAATCTTCGAGTCATTTGGTGTTGGTGGCTTGGGAGCCTCTAAGGGTGGAGCCCCGACCTCTCCCCTTGCCACGGCGTTGACCTCTCTGGTTATATTGTCCACTGGCACCTTGGTTAGAGGACCAGTTGTTTGCAGAGTATTGCTGTTGCTGATTCTGCTGCTGGCGTTGGCCACGTAAAAAGCGCTTATTGCCATAGCCGTGTTTGTTAGGGGGCCTAGAAATCTGGTCTAGGGTTTTGATGGTATCAAACTCCTTTTTTGCCGTTTCTAGAGCCTCATCGACCGCTTTCCCAAAGAGGTTGGCATCTTCTATAGGCTTGTTGATTAAAGATGCCTGTGTCTCAGGTTTGAACCCTGAATTACGCAGCCAGACATGGCGTTTGAGGGGTATACCTTGAACTAAGGAACGGCCCGCTGTTTCTGCAGCATCCAGAGTGTTCTTTACAATGCTCTGGTTGACTAGAGTCCCTTCACCAATAGTGGCCAGAAGGCGTGTACGTAGAGGTTCTGGCGCCTCCTAGTCGTCCTCACGCAGCTTGCTCGACTGTGCGTCTGCATAGTTTGCTAGCAAGGAGTTGTTGTTTCCAATCCTTGCGGAAAAAGCAGCGGAGGCTGTGATTCTTTTCCCTAGAGCATACAATTTCTTACCCTCTTTGTCTGGGGGTGCCTCGCTGGTTGACAGCGGGACCCCTGCTCTCTTTCTTGTATTCATCACCACTAGGGAGTCTGGTACAGAATGGCCCCTAACGTACAACGGGTCTGAAGGAGAGGGAGTGAAAGGTTTTTCGATCCTCGGATTGACCCCTCTGACCAGCGCGGGCGTGTATAGTGAAGGGATAATTCTTCTCTTTACTGAGGCCAGGAGGGGAATGGTTTGGCTGACAGGGGGTTTCTCCTTGATTACTTTCCCACAAAGTCTACGTCAGGAGAAATCTCCCCAGTGTCTAATTCAAAATGCGCTGCTGCCTTGCGCAATAGTGCATTGAATGTAGGCTGATCATCTATAGGAGACGTGTTTCTAATAGGCGAGTCTTCGGGAGGGGACAGGTTAATGGCATCAGGGTCCGAATACACCGATGGGGACTGTCAGGGGTGTGAAGGCTCTTCCTCTGGGTCTTCTCCGAAGCCCCTTTCACCCATATCTGGATTTTCTTCAAAACCCTCTTCTGGGTTTTGTACCTCCTCATTGTCCAAAAATGTGTCCTCCTCCTGAAAGTATTGGTCCTCTTCAGTGAGGTCATACACATCTGTGTCCTGCTGGGAGGGGTTGAACAGCCTAGGAAATTTAGCCTTGGGGTCCTCCTGAGGTCCCTCTCTTGTCCTTTTGGGAGTTGGCAGGTTTTGGGTTTCCATGAACCTCTCCATCTTCTCCATACAGAAATGGAGTCTCTCCAGGGTCTCGTGGGGTACCCCTGAGCGGTCTGGGGGGGAAATTAGTGTTTTCTGCCTGAAAATGCTTCAACCTCTCCCATAACGTCGAAGAAAGGTTTCCGTCGCCATCAGAAAAGCCTTCCGGCAAGCTAGGAGTCCCTCTGGATGAAGGGGGTAGTCCCTGCCTTCCTTCAGGTCTTTTCGGCGTGTCTTTAGCCTTCTGAGTGGCGTTCGACGCGCCTTTCGCCATCCGCCTCTGGCTGTCGGTGGAAACGATTCTCGCCAAGCTCTCTACGACTAACTTGTCAGTGGAGGCTTCTGGTGTCGACGTTACGGGTGTCGAGAGTCCTACGGCGGCGGGCGCTCTCTCCTGGTGCGCTCCGCCTGATGATTTGGGGGTAGCGCCCTTGTCTGTAGGAAGGCCAGTCGCTGGTCGCGGCTGCGGTTGCGAGTGGGGCTTAGAACCTGTACGGTCCGAGGAGGCCGCCGGTTGGACCTGCGTCTCCTTGGGCGCTGATGGCTTCTTTGTCTTTGACGAAGAAGAGCCGTGGGTTGTGTGCTTATGGGAGTGAGTTTTCTGTGCGTCAGTGTCGCCGGGTTGTTCATTCCCATAAGCAGGGCATGAGTCAAGCCCGTCGGGGCCGGGGACAGACGACGAGGGACGCGAGCACCCCTTAGAGAGGTCTACGACTTCCAAAGCGGAGGTCGTGTTACCACATTCCTCGTCACTTTCAGCGGCAGCCGCGACGGGTGAGGAATCGGACCTCGACATGGCATAGGCCGCCTACCTCTTGACCTTGCGGTCCTTTCGAGTTTTTGGCTTAAGAAGCCGACAAGCCGCACAGCCGTCTTCCTTGTGATCGAGGGGCAAGCAACGGTTGCACCGTTTGTGCTTGTCTTTCCAGGTATACTTGCCCTTGCAGCGCGGGCAAAACCTAAAGGGTGTCCTCTCCATAGCTGAGGCAATAAACTGTGATAACAACCCCGAGGGAAAGGAAGGGGAAAGGGAAAGGCATTCTCAGAGAGAAACAAGAGATGTTCCACGACCCCACTCTCCCTACTGTCTTATGGCCGGCGAGGCCATGCCACGTGTTCGGCAGCGCCGAAGGATCTCCTCCGTCTCGTCCCCTCCGTCGAAGTCGGCGGAGAAGCAGCTTCACAGCTACGTCGAGGGAGGGATCTATGTGATGTATATTAATAATTAAACGACCAAAGGTCGAGGGAATGAAATTTGCAATGTCTCTCAAGGAGCTCCGCGTAAAGGCGACCAATATCTGGGTGGAAAAAAACAATCTGAGGGACCTCGACGCGTGAGCGATTGTGGGTACACCGCACGTCACTATAGGGATAGTGTTACAGACACGCCTTGTCGACGTCCCCTTTTCGACTACGAAAAACAAAATGTAATACTCCGCAGTGACCACTGGATGTCGGACTATGCACAGCATGTGATTCTAAGCAGATTAACAAACATCAGAAATAGTATTTCCTGACCTGAAAGGGCAGGAGGAAGGCCAATCTACAATATGTCCTAAGAACAAGCGAAAAACCTTGTAGCATGCCCATCTTTGGGCGCTAGCCACCTTTAGTAGTAATTTGCGGTAAACGCAAAAGTGCATGAGTAAAACAAAACAAAAACAGTAAAAATATCACTACTGCCACCAACTTGCCTTGGGCACATATAAAAAGTAACCAAAAACCCATAAGATCAAAAGTTAGGGGGATACAAATGTTCGTAAAATACAGGAGTTCAAAACGAGAAACAAAGTGTATCTGTACTGATAGTCTGAAGGACTTGTCATTTTCCCCATAACAATGAGCAAAAGGCAAAGGTAAGTGAAGCTTAAGGTTTTACTTCCCTTCATTAAAGTCAGGACAGGTTCAAAAACGCCTGGTCAGGGAGGAAGAGGGGAACAAGGTATTGGAAACTGGAGTTTGGTCTCGCTGACCAGAAAAAGGGGTACAGTAACTAACACAACCTGCCGGTCAGCCCAAGTGGCCTGACCCCTGGTGGAAGCTCTGGGATTTTAGCTGGGAGGCTCCCAACCTCCCTCTGCCTCTGCTAAGGCCTAACATTCAAGGGCACCTGGGCCAGAGACCCAGGCAATGGGGACTCCCAGAAGTTCCAAAGAGGAGATCAAGAATCAGAAGATTCAAGCAGTTTAATTAATGTTTTTTTTTTAACTGTGTTTATTTTTGCAACAGAGCAGAGTGAAAACATAACAAGCAAAATCAGCACATGGCAGTCAGACCCCAACTTTTCCCGCCTCCCCCCGCCCGTCCCCCCTATGCTTCTTCTTCCCCTCGACCTGTCACTGTTCCTTCCAGAATTCTCGCGGTGTTCCCGCTTAGGTGGGTTATGGCTGGGAACCTCCAGTTATAGTCTAGGAATGGGGCCCAGGTGTCCTGGAAGCGGTGCAGAGTCCCGGCTCTGGCCGCTGTTATCTTTTCTGCAATCTGAATGTCCCACATTTTTCCCCACCACAGCGCCATCAGGGGTCCTTCAGCAGTCTTCCAAGTGCTGGCCACCACAATCCGCGCTGCCAGGAGGCATTGAGTCAGGAGTGTGGCCTTTCTTCCTGATCTTGGGTAGCATCCCGGGACTGGGGCCCCCAAAAGGATGGTTTCAGGTTCAAGTGGGATTGCCTTCTGGGTGATGTCTGCGAATGTGGTCACGCATTGGGACCAGAAAAGTTGCACCTTCGGGCACGACCACCACATGTGGTAGAAGGAACCTGGCTGTCCACAATGTCTCCAGCATGCAGGGCTCAAGGCCTGATTTATGTGGTGAAACCTTAGGGGGGGTAATACCACCGTAGTAGGAGTTTGTATGCACATTCTCGGTTTGTGATGCAGGAGGATGCTGAGTGTGTTCATGACCAAATATCCACCCAGTTCTGGTCAGTTAGCGGGTACCCTAGGTCTGCCTCCCACTGGGCCATTGCTCGGGTTTTGGAGCTGAGGAAGTCTCCCGAAAAGCGTTTATATAAAGCCGAGATCCTTCCCGGGTCGGGAGATCTTGCAATGTTAGTTCAAGAGGTGTTGGCGTGCGCGTTGCTACTTGCCAAGTTTGTGGGTTAGAGCACCAGTGACGAAGTTGAATATAGGTAAACCTGTCTGTTTCTTTCAGCCGAAAGGTCTCTTTGCATTGTTCAAATGTTCGCGGGTGACCTTCCGTGAACAGTTGGCCCAGTGACCCTAAGCCTCCCCTTATCCAGTTCTTGAAATTGTGGGGATTGGTTCCGGGGGTAAAAGAGGGGTTCATAAAGACCGGGGAGAAGAGGCTAAAGCCCTTCGGGATCTTTTGTCGCGGCGGCGGCCAGTCCCATGCTTTTAACGTGTGTTTGGTGGAGAGTAGGAGTTTGTCTCTACTTTGTCCGAGCTGGGGCAGTGTGTGTGGGAGGAAACGTAGAGGAAGAGACAGCCGGGATTGTTCTATCTCCACCCATCGGGGGTGCCCCGAGGACATTAGCCAGGCGTGAATGTGGGCTAGTTGGGCCGCTACTTGGTAGTTCTGAAGGTCGGCACTCCTAGTCCTCCCAGGCAAGCATTTCCCAGCATTGTTCTCAGGGGGATTCAGGCATTTTTTCCCCACTGGATGAAATGGAGCAGTTTCCTCTGGAGTCCCTGCAGGGCGGCCGGGGGAATGGTTACGGGGAGGGCAGAGCATGCATATAGGGATCTAGGAAGGAGATTCTTCTTGCTCGCTGTGATGCGTCCCATCAGGGCGATTTCCTGTGTCGCCCACCTCTTCAGGTCTTTTTCTAGCTCGCGAAAGAGTGGGGGGAAGTTTGCTTGATAAACCGCTTTAGGATCCGCTGAGGTCTGAACTCCGAAGGTAGGGGATGTCGTCCTCCCTCCATTGAACGGGGCATAGTGAGGAGAGGGCCTCCCGGTCGGTCGGTGACAGACCAGACCCCAAGCGGGTTCCGTGAGATTAAGCAGGACGTCGTCTGCATAGAGGGCTATTTTATGTTGGGCGAGGCCAATCTGAGGGCCTTTGATGTTGGGGTTGGCTCTGATCCTCTGGGCGAATGGTTCCATCACCATGGCGAAGAGTAATGGGGAGAGCGGGCATCCCTGCCTGGTCCCACAGCCAAGCGGTATTGGGGCAGAAAGGGTTCCATTGACTCGAAGGAGGGTTTTCGGAGCTTGATAATCCGCTAAGAACATCTTCTGGAACATCGGTCCGATGTGGAAGGCTTCCATGGTTTGGCCCATAAAGGTCCAGTCCACCCTGTCGAACGCTTTGACTGCGTCTAGGGCCACCAGGACTAGTTACTGTGATTTCTGGGTTGTGAGATCAATCAAGTTCAGGGCTCTGCGAACGTTATCTCCCGTAGATCTGTTGACGATAAAGCCTGATTGGTCTGGGTGGATTATTTCGGGTAGGATGGCTGAGAGGAGGTTGGCCAGGATTTTCGAATAAATGTTAGCGTCAATGTTCATCAAGGCGATGGGTCTGTATGAGGCGGGGTCTTTCGGGTCTTTTCCCGGTTTAGGCAACAAGATTGTGATAGATTCTGCCATCGTGGGAGTGACCGTACCCGAGTCCCTGAAAGAGTTAAAGAGGGCGACCAAAGGGGCCACCAGTTGCAGTCGGAAGATTTTGTAACATTTTGTAGAGAACCCGTCGGGCCCTGGGGCCCGTGTACTGAGGGTTTTAATAACTTCCTCGTTTGTGATAGGTGTGTCAAGGTTTATTCGGGCTGCCTCCTTCAAGTGGGGTAGCGTTGCATTTTGTAGGTATTCCCTTTGTTTGTTTTGGGACATCATTCGGGCCATGTGGTTCGCCGCCAGTTGTAGTTTCTCCAGCTCTGCATAGTGTTTCGGGCAGTCGGGATCGGCCGCTGTGTCTTCGGGGACCATCCCTTCAGCTTGTGTGTTTTTTCCGCTTCCTGGAGCTCCTTCTCCAGGGAGAGGCGGGTTTGGCGTCTGGCTTTATGATATGCAGCTCCTTGGGCGATGAGTTCCCCTCGGATCACGCTTTTATGGCATCCCATGTGTTTGCCGGGGAGGTGTCTTAATTGCGGTTCTCCTTGAAGAAGTTACAGATCGTGGAGGCGATTGCATCTCTCAGGGGCATGTCGTTGAGGATTGGGTCAAATAGGGCCCAGCGGCGCGGTGGAGGGGGTGTAGCCTGGTGGGCTCGGAGTTCTAGGGTTACTGGTGCGTGATCTGATAAGAGTATGTGTTCCAATTGAGATTTCATTGGTGTAAGCTAGAATTTGCGGGGAGGTTAGGAGGAGGTCAATTCTAGAGAAGGTCCTGTGGACGTATGAGTAAAATGAAAAGTCCCTTTCTGTAGGATGGAGCACCCTCCAGGCGTCTACCACCTCCAGGGTCCTGAAGAGGCGCAGGATTCCCAGGGCTGTGTTAAGATCTTTCGAGGAGGGGGGGTGCGACTTGTCTTTCGTACGGTCCGGGACTCCGTTGAAGTCGCCTCCAATCACCTTCAACCCTTCTGAGAAGGCTGAGAGGGTCGTGCCCAAGGAGTCATAAAAGGTTGTCTGGCCCACGTTAGCAGCGTAAGGGGAGACCAGCGTGTAGAGTTAGCCCAGTAGGAGGCACTTGATTGCCACATAGCGGCCCTCTGGATCTATTTTGGTGTCTAGGATCGGCGGGTCTAGGCCCCTTCTGAAGAGGATCGCCGTCCCTCCTTTTTTGGTGCCATCCGAGGCCAGGAACTGCAATGGGAAATCTTTAGATCTAAGGCGGCCAAAATCCCCCTGGAGCAGATGGGTCTCCTGCAGCAAGGCTACACCCATGTCTTCGTCTAGGAGTCACTGGATGATCGATTTGCGTTTAGCCGGGGAGTTCAGACCCTTGACGTTAAGGGAGACAAATCGGAGAGTTCGAGAGCCCGGGGGATCCGTCGCGGCGGAAGGAGGAGGACTAGCCGCCATTATAGAGGAGTTGCAACTGCTGGTCACTCTGTCTCTGAACTTTTAAACAGAGCCTCCAACGGGAGGGCCCCAACTTGTACAACGTGTGGGGGGGGGCTGGGGTTTCAGAAACAGACTCCCCCTTGGCCAGTGTGGCCATAGCCATGCACTCCGCCAACGTAGCGAGGTCTGGCAACTGCATGAAAAAGTAATTCCAAGGACTCATTGATGGTCTGTGCCTTGGAAATGGGCATGAGCCGTGGGGGGCCCGTCGATAGGCTAATTTTTAGAAGCTGAGGAGTTGGCGTTTTCCAGAGGGCAATCCGGGGGCTCTGGAGGATCTGAGGAGGGCGAAGGTTCGTCGTAGGCATGTGGGGAGCGTGCCGGTAATCACTTCCTTTTCCCGTATCTCGGGACTCGGGACCAGGAAGTCCCTTTGGATTTTTTTGAAGAGGCTGGAGCCTCATCATTGTTGTCGGATTCTGTGCGCGTTGAGGCACCCTCTGGGGAGCCTGAGTGTAGGATTTTCTCAGCGTCCTCCAGATGGGTAATTTTACGGAGGGATCCGTTGTGGGTGAACTGAAGAGCCGTAGGAAAGAGCCATCTGTATCGGATCTGGCAGTTTTGGAGAAAAAGGGTGAGAGGGCAGAGGGCTTTTCTCTTCTGTAGAGTGAGTAGTGAGAGTTCCTGGTAGATCTGAAGAGAGGACCCCTGAAACGATAGTTCATCTCGGGTGTGGCTTATCTCTGAGATGGCTTCCTGTGTTGTAAAGAAGTGCACACTGGTTATAACATCAGGAGGGGAGTCTGTTGTCACCCCCCGTCGCGGGCGCAGCCTGTGGGTGCGGTCCAGTAAAAGCATCGGTTTGTCTAGGTGGGGGAGGAGGGCTTGAAAGAAGTTCCCCACATATTCAGGGAGATCTTTGTCCGGGATCGAGGCTGGAACGCCCCGGATTCGGAGATTATTGCGATGAGCCCTGTTTTCCAAGTCCTCCTGTTTAAACTCAAGAATCTCACACCTATCTTGCAGGGACTGGATCGAGCGTTGGATCTCCTCCATCGATGTTGATTGGTCCTGAGAACGATCTTCAATTTCCCCTATGCGCCGTTCCACTTCTGTAACCCTTTGGTTGGTATGTTCAAGTTTTGTGGTGAGTTCCGTCTTGCATGATCTGTACTCGGGTTTGATGTCTGCCATAAAGGCCTGGATGTCCTCTTTGGTTGCTAGGGATTCTTTATCGTCCGCAGTCTTTTGTGAGGCCATTTTGAGGGGGGTATCCGTTTTTTTGGCCTTGTCGGTTGCCAGTAACATTGTGGAGATGTCCGCATTTGTACTGGCCTTTGATTGCTTAGCCATGGTGGGTTCTTGTTGAGGAGAAGGGGGCAAGTGTCGAGGTGTTCGTTATTCGACTAGCCGGGGCAGCCAGGTGGAGGTCACAGCTCTTCAGGTCCGTGGACGTTAAGCGCCTTCGTTCGGTGTTCTCGTTGGGTAGAGTGTTGATGCGGGAGGTTTCCGTTCCAGGAGTGGGTGGCCAAGTGCTGCAGAGACAGCCAATACCCACTGGGCGTCCGGTAGCCAGGGGTGTGGGGGCAGAAGCAGTTGAATGGGCCGGGGTGCCCCAGGAAGGAAGAGGATGGGGAAAAACCCTATTTAGGGCTATGTTGCTGGCTATGTATCATGGCAGGCCTTGTAAACGGGACACTGGTGGTCAGGTGGAGCTGGCTTACCTTCAAGAGGGAAGTCCCAACACCGCTGGTGCGGCTCCCGTAGGCCTTGTTGTTGTGGTTCTCTGTGTGACCTGTCCGGGGTGAGGAGATGGTCGCCGAGCTCCGCTGAATGGGCAGGGACGCCCAAGGAGTAGGGTGAAGATATGCAGCTTTTGGAATGCGGTAGTAGATGGAGGCGGGTTAGATTTCGAGGATGGTGGGAAGGACAATGCAAAGGCGCCTTCTGCTCCCTAGAGCCGGTGGGGTGCCTCAGCAGGGCAGCTGGGCGGGCCGGGGCACCCCAGGTGATGGTGAAGGGGCCTCCGTGCCCTAGGGATGTCCTGAGACCGTGTTGGACTGGCCTAGTTGTTTGGCAGATAGGAGGGGAGCCTGCTGGCTAGCCCCACTCCAAGGCGGCCCCCGACTCTGTTCTCTGTGGGGCGGGGGCATCTGGTCCGCCCCCGGCCCCTGTGCTCCTTGCGGGTTTGGGCCGAGGCCCGGAGAGGTAGCAGTCAAGGGGGGGGGGGGAGAGGAGAACAGAGAGCCAGGAACTCGCCTGCCGCAGCGCGAGTCCTCTCAGGCCCCAGATGCCTCATCCGCAGCGGCGTCACGGGAGGGGCCGAGGAGTGCGGCCCCGGATCAGGCGGCAGCAGAAGGAGGGAGCCCCAGGGCCGGGGTTCCCCTCCAAGCTAGGGCAGGAGGCCGTGGGGGCCTCAGGATGAGTGGCGCCAGGGCTCCGCGGGCCGGAATGTGGGCAGGGGGCTCCTCCCCCAGTCCGCTCTGAAGAGTGCATCCAGCAGGGCTTTGTTATTTTTTACGTCCGGGGACCGCATCAGTGCGAGTCCCCGTCCGCCATCTTGAACTTCTTCTGCTCCCGGCACGCGTGATCGCCAGCTGGGATTAGATGTTCCCCAGCACCGTGAGCCCTCAAATTCGGCCCCCGAGGTCTCTGGGTCCTCCCATCGTGCGGAGCAGCGAGAGAGCCTGTAAGTTAGTGCCAAACTCCATTTATTTTGTTCTGTCAACGGGCCCGGCACGGAGGCTCTCAGAGGAGCAGCTGCGGCATCGGCGCTCCAAAACACGCTGTTTAATTAATGTTTTATAGCGTGTTTAATACCAGAAACTAGTCTCTTAGCGTGGGACCAGGATTCAAACCTATGTTGCTCTGCATTGTCTTGCTTCCAAAACAAATGTGTTGCCCCATAGCTATCCTTTCTCACATGGAACTAGGAAGCAAGAAAGAAGCAATGGGACTCCATGCCTGTGAGGAGGCAAGCATTATGTTTTATCTTCTTTAATGAAGCTCACCAGCAGTTTTCAAACTTATTTTCCAACTATAACATGAAAACAAAACCTTTCTCTTTTTTTCATAAGAACTATAAATCCCTATGGGCCCTTCTGGTCCTGTAGTTCCATCTCCTACTTTACTTCTTCTCCACACTCATATGTAACTTCCTGGCTGGGTCCCTTCCTCTTCTTTTCTGTCTTCAGCAAGATAAGTTGCATGTAGCTTGTAGAGCTGATATTCCCAGTGTTTTATTGTGCTAGTGCAGTATTAAGGCTCGAGTTAGCCCTTATTAGCGCTTCAGTGATAGCGTGACATATCGGGCGAGTGTTTCTGCGCAGCATGGCTAAGTTATAGGTTATTGATTCCAGGAGCGCGCGCACCACCCGTTCGAGCAGAGTCAGCAGCGCGGCGAAACATACTGCAGAGGAAGCGTGAGCAGAGCCCATGAGCATATCAGCTCGCGTCTGGGGCTACCGCTCGTGCTTCCTGCTGGCATTTCATTCTATTTCAAAGAAAGTAACATTTGCGCGCCACAGCTCTGATCCGGAGCGGGCGGCGAATGGTACTGCGTGGGTGCGGTGGGGCGCCTTCCCACATCATCAGATGCCGGAAGGAAGACGCTCCCCACACGCCGCTAGCGCAACATGGGGCACACATCAGATTGTGTAAGTGCAGTCAGCAGCCCAGCTAAGCCTGAATTGGGCAAACGATCGGAGATAACGATGGGGGGAGATAGATTTTAAGGGGCTGGCTTTAAGGAAAGCTCATGAGCCACAGGCTCACTAGCCCTAGACAGAGAAGCAGAATAAGCCCCAGAGTTGGAAATATAGTGGTCCCAGCGGACATGTACTTCAACCTGCTGGTTCAGGTATCTGGCACTGATTGTGAACTGACACATAATATACCAGACACTGATGACTATGGAGGAAGACTGCTGGAGTGAAGGCAGTCTGAAAGACATGGGTGACCAAGAAGATACAGACCTGGCATTCAGCTTTAAGAAGGTGCTGGGGGACTCACCCGTGGAGGCAGTGGCACAAGGGTTTAAACTGCTACAAGAGAGCCTTCAGATGCTGGAGGCCCTGATTGGGAGCAGCAAACAAAGAAAGGGCAAGCAGCCTTTGCAGAGCACTCCGCTTCAGGCACCCAAGAGAAGATATGCAAACAGGGAAGTAATACGACCTGGAAGAGAAAGTGCTCTTCTAGTCCCCTGAGTCACATTGATGAGGGCAAAGGTCACGCCCCAGTGGCTTCTGATGCATTTGGAAAGCTCAGAAATGCATTCCTACAAAGGACAGCAGTGGCGAGCCTCCGGACCCCCTCCCCAGGGGCGGATCATATGGGAGACACAGATGCGTTCAGACAGTGACAAATCTGTCACGACTGAAGCCATAGATGCCGCTCCTCTCAAGTAACCCGCAGGGGTTAAGAAAGCCAAGAATGAGAAACATGCCCAAAAGGAGGTAGTGGAAGTGGCCGATATGTTCGACAAAGTGGACATATTTCACCCCAGATCCACTGACTGGCAACCATCCCATAGAATGGCCCTATCTATGGTGCAAAGGATGAGGAAACAGCTTGACAAGCACACAAGGCTCCGAATGAGATTGGAATGCCTAGGCCAGAATTAAAGGGCAAAGTGGCTAACACATCGGAGCTCGATCTGAAAATGTTGACATTTGTTACTGCGGAGTCCAAAGACGTTCGTAAAGACAAGGACAGAGCATGGAGGAGCTGTCAGGAGAAGGTTCTGGATTTCCAATAACAAAGGTCATGTACCTAGCAGAGCGAGCTAAAGAACCGGAGAGCTGGTGGACGCGGATACCGAAGGAGGCAGTGCACAAAGACCGGTATGCCTGTTAGGAAATGCGAATTTTGCCATCTCTTCGAAAAGGAGAAGAGGCCTGTTGCTGAAGATAGACAACAACCAGGGACATTTGGCCTCATATGAAGCTGAGCAAGCAGTGCAGGGTCTCCTATTTGGTGAGGCATTGGCCAAAGAAATTAGCAGGTTCCTGGGCACCTACAGTGCTCTCGAGAAGGCACAAATGTCCATTAAGAAAATCTTTCCCAAAAGCGTGTTGCTGGGACCGGCCATCAAAGGGGTCGAGCGGTCGGTCGCTTCAACTCACAGCGAAGGCCCCAGGGTCCGAAGGCCCAGGACTGGGAATCTTGCCAGCAAGATTCCATCTTCCCGGTAAAAGGGAGAGCTACCAGAGGGCGCAGAGGAAGAGGCTTCAGCCGATACCAAGAAGCCCAATAAGGTGAGCATGAGTATGTTGCATTACCAGCCAGTGGGGGCGAGGACACAAGATTTTATGAACCACTGGGCCACAATGTCAGGCAATGCATGGATTTTGCAGACATTATTGGGGTTCCAGCTAGAGTTTGTGGGGAAACCCAGACAGATAAAACATCTGAGACGCATAAGTCTCGCACAAGAGGAAGAAGACTGCTTGAACAGGGAGCTTATACATATCAGGGAAAAGCGAGCCATAGAACCCAGCCGGACTCCTGTCCCAAGGTTCATCAGCCATATGTTTCTAGTCCACAGGAAGGACAAGGTTCGTCCCGTGATAAACCTCAAAGAACGCAATGGATGGGTGGGGTACAGGCACTTCAAAATGGAGGCCATACACCTGCTCAGGGACATCCTCAGGAAGGAGGACTGGCTAGCGAAGATAGATCTAAAAGACACGTACCTTACGGTGCCAGTAGCGGCAGAAGACCACACATTCCTCAACTTCTGCTGGGGAGCAGAGACATGGCAGTTGAGGACATTGCAGTTTGGGCTATCATCTGCTCCATGGGCGTTCACCAAGTTCATAAGACCAATAGCCTCGGCGATCATAGAAAGAGGGATAAGGAGTATTATATATCAAGATGATGTCCTAGTCATGGCTCTGAGCAGAGAGGTCTTGCAGGAGCAAGTATCTTGAGTCGTATCCCTTCAGACTTCTCTCGGTTTCCTTATAAACACAGAGAAATCTGAACTGGCCCCCGAAGAGGAGGATGTAATTCCTGGGGTTTTTGGTGGACACCAAGAGATCAACCCTAGAACTGCTGACACAGAAAATGTACGCTATCAAGAGAAAGATCAGAGTGTGTCTCAAGAAGACAGTGATCTCCCTGCGCACTTTAGCTAGAATTGTGTGGCTTTTGGCCTCATCCATTCAGGACATATTTCCGAGGTCCTTACACTGCAGAGTCCTTCTGAGGCTTAAAATAAGGCACTTACAAGGAGGGCTCAGATATCACCAGATAGTTCCGCTGGATCAGGAAGCGAGAACAGAGCTGGAATGGTGTCTCCAGAACATAAAGGCGTGGAATGGGAGAGCCATTTTCGGCGACGTCCAGGAGCTAATGAAAGTCGGACGCCAGCAGAGCAGGCTGGGGTGCCAGGTGCAGAGAGCTGGAAACAGAAGGAAAGGGGTTTCTTTCGGAACTAGAGCTACAAATAAATTGCCTCAAACTATTAGCTGGGTCCTTCACGATTATAGCTTTCGCACAAGACTGCAGCATTCTCCTGAAGATGGACAACATATCCGTGGTGAGATATATCAATCATCTTGGAGGTGCTAGGTCCAGAATGCTGGTAGAGTTAGACAAGGATTTCTGGCACTACTGCCTGGAAATGCAGATCTCTGTAACAACGGAATACCTGCCAGGGGAACAGAATGTGGTGCAGAGTGGAACTCTCACCATCTGGAAGACGCCAACAATTGAATGCTAGACTGAGAGATATTCAGGAGGTTGACAGGGATCTGGTGTCGCCTGCACATTGATATTTTTGCCTCCAGGTTGAACGCACAGACTCCCAGGTTTTTCAGTTGAAGATTAAATCCGGACAGTCTGGGCACGGATGCCTTCCTGCACACCTGGAAAGGGGGAGTACATTATGCCTTCCTGCTGTTCATAATGATGACCAGAGCCTTAGCGTAGATACACAGGGAGCAGGTGCAAGTAGTTATCATTGCTCCCGCATGGAAATCGCAAACTTGGTTTCCAGTTTTGATGGAACTTTCATCGGATTTCCCGAGAGCTCTTCCTCAAGATCCGAAGATCCTGACGGATCTGACGAGGGGTCTTCACCCCACTGCCGCTAATAGCCTGCAGGGTTTTGGGTGCAAGTGGTCCCTGCCAGGAATTTCAGGACAGGCTGCCCAACTTATTAAGTAGTCATGGGCCCCTTCTACCCTCAGAAGCTATAACGCTGCGTGGGAGTCCTGGAAAGATTGGTGTTGCAGGCAGGGCCATCCTCCAATTTCAGCGCATAAAGTCCATGTGCACAATTTCTTAGTGTCCTTATTGGTGGTGCAAGTTTCTGCAAGTCTTTTTTCAGTTCTGAGGGAGGCTAGATTAGGGGTGTAGAAAACAGAGGGGGTATGGTCTTCCCATGTACACTATTAGCACACTTGTAATTTACAGTGTGAACATTTTTACAAAAATGGGGAGGCTGTGACCAAACTAGCCTCAACAAAAAGAACCCAGTCTCAGCCGTAAGAGTTCAAATTAATGAACAAAGGGGTGCCAAATTAAGTGAAGAGCATAGAACTGAGACACATGTGAGTATCATTACAAATGTGTTGAGACAGAAGTGCGGTTGACTTAGTAGCCGCTGTTTATTAACTTTGTTCATATGACATTTCTGACAAACACGTCTTTAACAATCACTGATAAAGCATATAAAAGAAAATTACACAAATGACGATGTTGAGTGCACTCTCAGATGATTGACATACATATGGATATACTACAAGGCAAAAAATATGTTGCACATACAAGATATACAGAGAAACAGCACATAAACCAAGCTCATACATGCATTTGTATTAAGGCTGGGGAAGCGAGTCTCTTAGAGCAAAGAGCTAGGAAAGTGGACCATAGGTAAGCAGAAATTAGATGATATGATGGTCGGACCAGGGACAAGGCGAGTTAGCTTCGATGAAGATATGGCAGTTGTTGTCAGATATCCAGTCAAGAGATCGGCCTTTGCTGTGTCTAGGGTTGTGTATGCATTGTACAAAGCCGAGTGCAGTGAGGGCATTGGCTAGGGAGCAAGCTCGGAGGTCAGAAGGGTCGATGAGGCCAAGGTTAAAATCACCCACTTGTGATGAGGTTTAGCGCTGTCACCTAAAATGAGGAGTAGGTCCTCCTCAAATGTGAGGACAGTGCCAGGAGGGCGGTAGACGATGTGTGTAAGGATGGTATTTGTGGGGGATGTGGAGAGATTGATGGAGAGGATGTCACAGTTGTTGTTGTTGAGTGTGGATTGGATTTGTCTGACAATCAGGTGGTCCTTGGTAATGAAGGCGCTACCGCCTCCTCTGGCTTTGGATCTATCACTCCTGAGGATAGTGTAGCCAGTCGGGATGGCGAGGAAGAGGGTTGGTCCGGAGGCTGAGTTGAGCCATGTTTCAGTGACTGTTAGTTCATCCAGGATGTTGGCAGTCAGGAGCTCATGGATGTCTACTGCATGGGAGGGTAGAGAGCGCGCGTTGATCAAGGCTAGGTTAAGACATGGGATGGTGGGGGAGGCTGCAGAGGTAGGCCTGTTCCGTTTCCATTGTACTCTACAGCCAGAGGGCTGGGCATGAGGAGGCAGCACACATGCAATGTTTGACACAGCAGCAGCATTACATTTCTGATTGGTATTGGGGGGCTGGGCATGAGGAGGCAGCACACCTACAGTGTTCGACACAGCAGCAGCAATACCTATTTGATTGGCTTTTGAGGGCTGAGCATGAAGAGGCAGCACACATGCAGTGTTTGAAGCAGCAGCATCAATACATTTCTGATAGGCATTAGAAGGCTGGGTATGAGGAGGCAGCATACATATAGAGTTTGAGGCAACAGCAGCAATACATTTCAGATCAGCATTGGAGGGCTGGGCATGAGGGGGCAGTACACATACAGAGTTACAAACAGTAGCAGCAATACATTTCTGATTGGCATTGGAGGGCTTGGCATTAGGCGGCAGCACACATACAGTGTTTGAAACAGCAGCAGCAATATGTTTCTGATTGTCATTGGAGGGCTGGGCATGAGGAGGCAGCAGACATACAGTGTTTGAAACCGCAGCAACAATACATTTCTGATTGGCATTGGTGGGCTGGGCAAGATGAGGACGTACATGTGAATTGCTGCAGGGCGTAGCGTCTAACCTGCTAGGCGCGTTTGGCAACTTGTAGATGGGGGAGAGGTGCACAAACTGCTTAGTAGTGTCTATGGGGTTTGTGATCACTTTGGACACTCAGTGAGGTGCGTGGCTGTGGGGGCCAGAAGTGCAGCTTGCAGTTTGGCGGGTTGAATGGCTTGCGGGGAGAGAGCTCAGGGGTATAATAGTATGGGCAGGAGCGTAGAGCACAGGCCTGGGCGGTATCGGACGTTGGCTTCTAAGGAGGCAGTGGACATGCGTGGTGGGTAGGTGCAGTCGAGGGCTCGCAGAGAGAATCTCGATCCTAAGCGCTTATTACGGTAAGGGGTGGACAGTGGTTTTTCTGATAGTGCGTGCGAGGCGCTGTACGGGCAGATAGGCATGAGTTGCAGCGAGCAGAGCAAGGCTGCGTGTAGATAGTGTTATAGTGCATGAGGTGGCAAGGAGGGTGGCTGGGATAGACAAGACTAGGCGCATGGAGACAGAGCCTGATGCCAGCGGTAGAAAAGGGCTTGACAAGATATCGGAGTATGCAGGAAGATTAGGGGATATCATTAGGTTACGTCGCAGAACTGCTGGTTCCTGCAGCCGCCCGAGGCGTCCAGGTTCCAAATGGTTCGACTGAGACTGCATGGCGAGGAACGTAGCGGGTGAGATCTGCAGCTCCATTGTGGGCGCCTAACACCTGCGGCGCACAACACCTTACCAATAACCTCTGCAATTATAGCTCAGCTGAATCATGAGGGGGAGAAAATTCCTCTGACTGTGTTACAGCCGTCAGAATTACAGCCGGAATTTGCACCGGCGGAAATACTGATGAAACAGCAATGCGCAATTAGCGTCACATCATAAGTCTTGAGACGGCAGAATTAGACCCGAAATACAGTGCTAAAACCGCCAAAAACACAGTGCAGTTACCTCCAGCATCAAGCTGGAGGTAAATGCATACAGGTGCCACAAACGAGGCCACAGGTGTACCCAATCCTCTCAAGAGGGCTACATAAGGCACAAACCTTCCCCAAACACATTTCTCAACACTATGCTGCCACTAGGCATTGCAAGATGGGACATGCAGCTGCTCATGCTGTGCCTGGAACTACAGAGGCATGAAAACCAGCCCAGGGCACATGGTGCAGAGAGGAGGATGAGGAGATGCCAAATAAGGCTAGCGCCCATACACATGGTCAGGCCCTCACCCTGGACCCTCACGGACAGTCAGCCGTCATTAGGACAGCTGTGCCACCACTGCTAAAGCTAGTGTCCATCCTGCAATATTTAGGAACTGGCACCCTTCAGCACTCAGTGGCCATGCTGCACGGCATGTCACAGCCCACATTTTGTTCTGTTCTAGTCCAGGTTCTAGAAGCCCTCCTGTGCCATGTTTCACGGTACATCTCACTGCCTACCACCCCAGCACAGGTGCACGCCATGAAGGCACAGTTCCATGACGTTGCACACATGCCAAACATCATCACAGCGCTGGACTGCACCCATGTGGCATTGGTGGCCCCCTAGGCACACAAAGCAGTGTACCGCAACAGGAAGCACTACCACTCACTGAACATGCAGGTGACCTACGATCCCGACCTGTACATCACACACTGCTGTACCCGCTACCCTGGTTCAACCCACAATGCCATGGTCCCACGCAACAGTACACTGCCTAGATACATGGAGAGGCACAGAGGACAACGGACGTGGATAGTGGGTGAGTAAAAGTGACACACAATACGTCAAGGTGCATGGGCACAACAGCACAATGCTTGCCCTGACAAGGCAATGTACATGTAGAACCTGCCCTCTTCCCGCACTAATGACAGCGTATACCCGACAGAACAAGTACATGCTGGACAAACCTGTATGAATACAAAGATGCACATAAACAGTAAGGACTACCAACACACACACATGAATACAGGTACCACAATGCAACATGATAGATCCATAAGGAACAAGTTACTTACCTGTAACTGTTGTTCTCCAGCATGGGTCTGGCATGGATTCACATGCTCATGAATATTCCCCGTCGTCAGGCTGGGAATCCTCGGTAAAGAAAAAATCAGTTTCAGTTTCGTTTCTGAACTGTCTTTCTACTAATAACCAATCACTGGTATCTGGGTCATACTGCCCCCAGCCAATGACTGCCCTCTACCTAAGCCCCTTCTCTGGCAGCCATCTTCAGATTTGGTAGCACGTAAAGTGGCAGTAGGACCAAGAGAAGAGCCGCAGAGGGGTTGGAGGGAGGGTTCGCATGTGAATCCATGCCAGACCGATGCTGGAGAACAACAGTTACACTTAAGTAACTTGTTCCTTCTCCAGCATGGGGTCTGGCATGGATTCACATGCTCATGAATACAAGAATACATAGCAGTACACACATGAACAACCACAGGAGGTGGCAAGGCTCAACATTAAGCATTTCAACAACTCAACATTAAGCATCTCTTACCTCCTCACCAGGCTCACCTTCAAGCGAACAGGTCGCGCAGCACTGCCTGGCCGACTCTGAACTCCTCCCTGTAATCCCGGTCGACGCAGTAGAATTTCGTGAAGGTGTGTCTCGACCTGCAGGTAGCAGCCCTGCAGATGTCCAGCAGGGACACACCAGACAGGAACGCCGTAGTAGCAGCGATCGCTCTGGTGGAATGGGCTCTCGGACGGCCAGGCAACGGTCGGTTTGCCAACCGGTGACAGTGCATGATGCAGCCGGAGAGCCATCTGGAAATGGAAGCCTTCGAGAGGGCCTTCCCTTGGTTCACTGGGCCAAAGTTCACAAACAGCTGTGATGTCTTTCGAAAGCTCTTCGTGCGGTCCACGTAGTCCTCGCAGCCGGAGACAAAGGTGACGGGAAGAAAACAGGTAACACCAAGGGATCGTTGAGATGGAAGTCCGACAGCACCTTGGGCATGAAGGAGGGTGCGTCCTCAACACTACCCTCGTCTCGTGGAATGTCAGATATGGAGGCTTACAGGAGAGGGCCTGGATCTCTCCCACTCGTCGTGCGGAGGTGATGGCCACAAGAAACGCAGTCTTCCACGATAGGAATTTCAGCGGCGCCGAATGAAAAGGCTCGAATGGCGGACCCATGAGTCTGATCAGCACAACGTTGAGCTCCCATGCCGGGGCCAGAGCCTTCACTGGCAGGAACCAGCGGGACAGTCCTTTCATGAACTCCTTCACCAGACGGTGAGATCACAGCGACGACCGCCCCGGAGTTCTGGTGTAGCGGGAGATAGCCGCCAGATGGATTTTGATGGAGGCACGAGCCAGCCCCGCCTTGGCCAGCGACAGCAAGTACGGCAGCACTTGAGGGGCCGTAATCCGTAGAGGGTTGATCTTCTGTGCACGGCACCAGACAGAGAACCTCTTCCATTTATGTCCATAGAACTTAAGAGTCGAGGACGCCCTGGCCTTTGCAAGTACCTCCTTGCAGTCCACCGGGATATCATAGCCTCCGAACTCTAGTGCTGCAGGAGCCAGGCCTGCAGGTTCAGCGATCCTGGGTCGTGATGTAGGGTAGCGCCTCCTTACCTGGCGAGAAGATCCGTGTCCGTCGGCAGTTTGACTGGGGGGACGCAGACATGTCCAGAAGGTCCGGGAACCATATCTGCCTCGGCCACGCCGGTACGACGAGGATCACTCTGCACCGGGACTGTCTGAGTTGACTGATGAGTCTCAGAAGCAGCAGCAACGGTGGGAACGCATAAAGGAACAGGCCATCCCAGGGGAAGGAGCATGCATCGCCGTCCTTTCGGTCCTCCGGAGGCAAATCTCAAGGTGCCTCCAAAGGATTCAGCGGCAGTTCCTGGTCGTACCGTCCGGCGGCCCGCTCGTCGTCACAGGAAGCGTACAGAGGCCGCAGCAAGGCCGGTGGATTTCGGCGTTGTCGGCAAGGAGCCCAGGGTAGCAAGGCCTCGGCGAAACAGGACTGAACCGGCCGTGACGTCGGGCCCCCACCTGAGCACCCCAGTGGGAGGCCGGCTGGTGAACTTTGTTGCGGTGTGGGACTCCCTCTCCACTGACGGTTGGGTGCTGGATGCCCTGGCCCACGGGCACACTCTGGAGTTCCAAAGGAAGTGCCCCCGTTTCCCACCTGGGGCCAGGAAAGAAAACCACATTCCATATCTGCTTCTGAAGGTACGAGCAATGCTGAGAAAGAGCGCGATAGAACTCGTCCCAAAGAGGCTCTGGGGCTCTGGAGTAAACTCGCGTTACTTCCTCGTCTGAAAGAAGACCGGCATCTGGCGGCCCATCCTAGACCTTCGCCGCCTCAAAAAATACATCAAATCCCAGAAGTTCCGGATGGTCACCCTTCAGCACGTGCTGGGACAACTGGAGGAGGGCGACTTCCTGTCGTTGTTGGATGCCTACTTCCACATCCCCATACACAAAGGACATCGAAAGTTCCTACGTTTCGTAGTCTAAGGGCGGCACTACCAGTTCAAGGCACTGCCCTTCGGGTTGAAGTCAGCGCCAAGGGTCTTTACCAAGTGCCTGGCACCGGTGGTGGTGCGCCTGCGCCTGCAGGTGATCCACGTATACCCCTACCTGGACGATTGGCTCATCCGAGCAAAGTCAAGAGAACTCGCCGTCGACCACACAGCGAAGACGGAACTGGGGTTCTCGATCAACTTTGCAAAGTCTTGCTTGGTACCGTCGCAGGACGCCCTGTTCCTGGGAGCCAGACTCGACCCAGTGGCGGGGCTGGCTTCACCGTCGGAGGAGAGGATGAAGGCCATCTTGGGCAAGGTACAACGGCTGTTGACCATGGAAGCGGCCAGGGTGAGGTCCATCAAGTCCCTGCTCGGCATGATGTCATGCATCTACCTCGTGCGTCTGTGCAGGTTGGGGATGCGGCCACTGCAGGAGTTCCTCAGCGCCCGTTGGATGCAAGTGGCGGGAAGCTCCGAAGACAAGATCTCCCTCAATGAGACTTTCCGTCAAGCGATCCGGTGGTGGGGCACCCACGCACATCTCACGGCGGGCATGGACTTCCAGACTCCAGTGCATCAGGAAACGGTGACGACGGACGCCTCCCTGGAGGGATGGGGAGCGCACACCGGAGATCTCCATGCAAGAGGCCTTTGGCTCCCGGAGGAGAGGTCACTGCACATCAACGTCCTGGAGCTCCGGGCCGTGTTCTGGGCCCTCAGGTCTTTCCTTCCGTCCCTCAAGGGCAAAGTGGTACGGGTCTTCACCGACAACACCACCACAATGTTCTACATCCAGAAGCAGGGGGGCACCAGATCCCCAGCCCTATCCAAGGAAGCGTAGGATCTGTGGCACTGGGCCGTCGCCCAGGGGATGTTCCTGGTACCCTTTCATCTGGCAGGAGTAAAGAACACTGTTGCAGACTCACTCAGCAGGGAGCTGCGCTCTTGCCACGAGTGGGAGCTTCGGCAGGATGAAGTGGATCTCCTATTCCGACGATGGGGCAATCCCCAGATCGGGCCGTCTCGGTGTCCGCCTTGATGGCCTGCAGTGACTCGTCCACTGCCTTGACGAACAGGTTGTTTCCATCGAAGGGCATGTCCAGTACCCTGGTCTGCACGTCCTGACGGAAGTCGGAGGCCCTGAGCCAACTACGCCGGCGAAAGCAAACGCTGTTGCCCATCTGATGAAATCCGGTGTCAGCGATATCCGTGGCTACCGTGATGGCGTGATCCGAAGCCACCTCACCCTCTTGCAGGATTTCAAGGGCTTCCGCCCTCTTGTCGTCTGGGAGGAAGTCCAGGAGCGATCTTAAACCACAGCTCCCTATCATAGCGGGCCACGATTGCGAGGTCGTTGGCCGCTTTGATGGTCGTCGCCGCCAACGAGATGACCCAACGTCCCATGGCATCTAGCTTTTTCCCCTCGCTGTCCGGCGGGGAAGTGGAAGATGATGCCGTCGCCCCTGCCGCCTTCTTCTTGGCTGCCACGGAGAAAACTGAGTCCGGGGTCGGTTGTGCCCTGAGGCACATAGGAGCGGAGTCCGGGACCCGTACTTTTTCTCGTACCGGTCTCCCTTTGCAGGGGCCATGGACGGGTTCTTCAGAAGAGACAGCCCTTCGTCCCAGATGTCGTCCAAAAGCGGGAATGAGAGTATGGTCTTCCTCTTGGCCTCCCGTCGTTGGTAAAGAAATCCCTCTTTCTTCTGCTCCTCGGGGCACAGCTGGAAAAGCTCAGAGGCCCTGGCAATCATGGCGTGAAAGGAGACAATTTCGTCGTGAGGGGCCGCCCGGGGAGGAGGCAACGGGAGATCCATTCCGTCGTTGCCACCGTCGTCCGTGCTCCGTCATCGCCGTCTCCGTCTCATCCCTCGGTGGAGGGGATGGAGCTGAAGGATGGAAGGGTGGGGGAGGATGGACTCCCCTCTGCTTGTTTGTAGGACTCCCCGACGGTCCAGGTGCCGCTGGATCATCCGATGGAGGTGAGGGCAAACTTGTCCTTATCTCTGTGCACAGGGTCTGCGACGCCAGCAAGATGTCTCCGGACCTGTCCTGCGGCGTAGGCATCAGTTGCGACGGGAGCGTCGGCAGGGGCGTGGTGTCCTCCGGTTCCTCCTCGGCCCGCCGTTCCTCGTTGGCTCCACCGTCGCTCACCACATCCGCCTCATCGGGATCCTTCCCTTAGGTCCTGACCTCTTCGAACCTCTTGTCCAGGACTGCCTTGATGCCAGACAGCTCATCCTCGGAGGAGGTATCTGTGTCCGTTAGGACTACTGCGCCCCCCCCTCCTTCTCGGCCCGTGGCTTCACGGGGGTCTTCTCGATAGGCTGGAAAGACGATTCCCTCCGGGATGGCAGGGAAACTCTATGCCTGGGGTTCGCCTCCTCTGGGGTCGCCTCTGCGGGCTTCGCCAGGGCTGCCACGACTCCCTCAATCGAGGCCTTAGCCGGGTGAATCTGGGCCTTCAAGACCTTAGGTGCGTCTGAGGCCTGCACCGTGGGGGGAGGGTCACCGCCTCGCTCCCCCTTGCCTTTCTCTGTTGGGATCGACCGGGGCTTCTCCCGAAGCTTACCCGGGTTCTCCGACTTCCTTTTCACCGAGCTGGAGCATTGGCTCGTGGTTGACGGCGTCAGTGATGTTGTGCCCAGCCTGGCAGCCGAGGAGCCTTAACCAACGGTGCTCCCGGTGCCCGCGGACTCACAGTGCTTTGTCTTCTGTTGGGCCCCCGTCGCAGGAGCGCCCTCAAAGGTCTTAGAAGACCGCTCAGACTTATTCTTCTCACCTGCTGCTGGGCTCTTCACTTGCAGCCAGTTAGCGAGTCGTGTCCGATGGTCATTCATGGTCCGGGCGGACATGTTCTTGCAGAACGCGCAATCCTCCTCCACGTGCGACTTGTCGGAGTGCAGGCAGTTGAGGCACCGTGAGTGCTCATCTTCCTTAAAGACTTTCTGCAGTCCACATCCTGGGCAGTTCCTAAACAGCTTGGATCCAGCGGGCGTCGAGTCTCCTTTGTCATGGGCCAAGTCCACGCAGGGTAGGCCTCACAGATCTTCCGGAATCCTCCAAGAAGTGAAATTCGACGAAAAATCGCCCTTGAGGGGCGTAGAGATTTCCGAAAAGGGTCCCCGTTAATCGGAAGAAGAATCGGTGGACCTTGAGGCTCGAATTGACCAAAAAAATAAGAGTAAACTCTTGAAAAAAACGCAATACGCAGTAAAAGCTCGAGAGCTAAGCACGAGGACTCCCAACACTTGAACGTGCGGTAAAAATCTGAAGATGGCTGCCAGAGGAGGGCTTAGGTAGAGGACAGTCATTGGCTGGGGCAGTATGACCCAGAGACCAGTGATTGGTTATTAGTAGAAAGGCAGTTCAGAAACAAAACAGATTTTTTCTTTACCGAGGATTCCCAGCCTGACGACGGGGAATATTCATGAGCATGTGCATCCATGCCAGACCCCATGCTGGAGAATCAATGTTTCACAACATGCAACATGACAACCCACACCAATGACCCTGCCAGTTTAACATCCAAGTACCTAGGTACACTCCACCAGCAATGAAGAGCCGCTGCCACCAGAAACCTACAGAGCCCCAAGTGACCATCCAACATGGCACATGCACAAGAGCAACATAGAGGCACAAAACAGCCACCATGTCATCTTGCCATGACAACTATAGACTCCCTGAGGATGACGAGACACTGCCTGTGGCAGAGGCGTCTGTCAGCATTTCCCGGGATGAAGTCAGAGCAGGACGAGTGGATCGACAGGAACAGATGGACAATTGTTTCTGATGAATCAACTGTACACATGCCATTCACCACTGAATGAATTCACTAATTTATGATTAAATACATGGACACATTGACAAATACCCTGGCATTGATGCAGATGAACAAAGGTTAAATGTGGTAGTGGACAGACTGTCCTCCCTCCCCCACCCCTCAACACCAACCCAACACACCCACAGTGCCTAACTACTAGTACAGAGTCACTTGCATGGCCTCTTCCCCTTTAAGACTTCCCCCAGTGACTTTGGGCCCAGAATGTACTCTGAACGGTGCCTTGGGGTGCTCGCCAAGGAACCCTCCGTTGGTGTTGCCGAACTAGAGTTATGTGTATTCTGGTTAGTCTGCCTGTCTCTACACAACCAGCAGGACAATGGGGCGGAAGATTTGTTAAGAGGGATTTCTAGAATCTGGAATGGTGGACAGATTGTAGGATTCCACCCTAGTTATAGTGAACATGGAACTCTGAGAGGTTAGTCAAAACCGGATCATGGTAGCTATGGAGAGCAGTCAAGGATTATTCTCAGGGGAGTGTGGGCATCGGGTCAGGAGCCCTCAATGAGTCCACACAGAATGGCACACAATAGTTTAATATAGACAGCAAGTATAAAACATACAATTATTTATTATAGGGTTTCTGAACACACTTGAAAATGAATCTAATAGAAGGTATTATCGCACAACAGTCTATCATACAAATAAATACTTTCACCATAGGTTCAAATATACTTTAAATGACTAATTCAGCAAACCATGTAAGTAGATTATGTGCAATAAATGATGGAACCAAATTGAAAGTCAATAACCTAACTTAAGCAGACCAAACCCCAAAAAGAATGGGGCCTTGTGCCCAAAAGTCACAGTAGCCACAATGTTTCTCACCAGAATGGTGCATCTCCAGAGAGTTTGTAATTTACTTGTGTTGTTGATAGTTCAACAAGCTCTTCAACGATTTTAGTGAAGGTAAGCAAATGTTTTCTTGTATTTCAGGATACTCTACCCATATTCGATGACCAAAAGGTGAGTGGAATGGAATGAATACCCCCCAATGCAATTAGAGTTACCTCAACGCAGTCCGGTGCAATTTGCGCCGGATCCTGAGTTGGGGGGGGGGCATAAGTCCCCTTCTCATTGGGTCCATTGCACCCAATGGGGTTGGGGGGTGCTATTACCGCCGGTGGTAATAGCGCCAGCGGTAATAGCACCGAAAATGGCCTTGAAGCCGGTGCATTCACCTCCAGCTCACAGCTGGAGGTGAATGCCGTGTAAAGGCCCTCATTACAGAGTTGCTGGTAAAACCCACTGGTAGGCGGCAGGTTACCGGCAACCCCATAACACCGTTTTCGCTGCCTGACTTCCCTGTGTCACTGGGATATTATGGCAGGCAGCGGAAACAGTAAATCCCCATTCCCGTAGGACTCCACGGGAATAGGGACACTGAAGCACCAGCACCGTTGCTAATTCTGCCGGTGCTTCAGTGACAACCATGCCGCTAGGGGCCTGAACTCCCGGCAGGTCAGGCCTGCCGGGAGTTCCGTGCCCCTACCGGCAAACTTGCAGTTTGGTGGTCCGGAAAGGGTGCCGGTACATTGCTACCGGCACCCTTGTATCCAGACCGCCAAACATGTAATGAGGCCCAAAGGGACTTATTCCGAATGTTATCCTATGGAGGTGGCAGGGGCAGTTACGCTGCGTTTACTTACCCCTGGCTTACTCCAATTTTCCCAGATGTCACTGTGGATCATCTGGGGGTCGCTGGGGGCTCGAGCTTCTACGATTGGTTCTGGTGAGTGATCCCCATGTGTTGCGGGTTTGAGGATTCTTCTGGTCGGATGCAGCTGCAAGATGCAACCTCTGGCAATGAAGACATGCAAAAAACACCAATGCAGATCTCCTCAGGTCACTTCACAGGTTGGAGAAAGACGAGTTCCAGCAACGGTCTCCGCACACTGGCGACGACAGGTGTCCTTCCAGTCGTGGTCACAGAAGCTGGTCCAGGACAAGATCCCTTGATGCTGGGAAGCTGATATTTGGGAGAAGGCCACTTGTGGCACAAGCCGGTGACCACCAAAGTTCCGGGATTACACAACGAATGGTGACATTTCTGGAGAGGTAGCCCACGAGAGAGCTGGTTAGTCCATCAGGCAGTCCAGAGCACTTCTTTAGGCTCAGAAGGGCAGGATCTCCAAGAAGGCATCAAGACTAGTTGATCCCACTAGTCCAAAGGCTGATGCACCCCTTGGGATCTTCAGAGATCAGGTAGTCACACAGGGCTTCAATGGGCCGGACACAGGGATGCTGAGCCACGCCAGTAGTCTTCTTCAGATCTTCAGCAGGATGTGCTTCTTCAAGAGGTTCTTGATTCTGACAATGATCTGAAGAAATGGCTGCAGAGGTCCTCATCTAATTCAAAATCTGAGTTGGAATCAATTGCACGCCCACCAATGTTAAGGATCTGCACCATTCAAATAGCCATTAGTTGTCAAATCAGGGACAACTACTGGTTTCACATTTGTCCCACTCTTAGACTTTCTGGCACCATGGATCTGGAGTAGGACAAGATAGTCTCACCTCCTTGCTGGGCCACACACACACACAAAGACATTTTATTTTAATGTATTTATTTATTAATAAATAAATCACTAGCCCGAGTAAGCAGTAGCTTTCACAGGCAAGTGCATGGCCTTCTAAGGCATTTTCTGACCTGGCTAGGCAGGAAGAGGGCCAAACAACAATATGGCTAAAGCCATCAAAAATCTTGTGGCACGGCCATTTTACAGCACTAGTCACGTTTATTAGCCATACATTGTAAATGCAAATGTACACAATAAAAATAATGCAGACAGGACTCTCAAATATAGCTGTGTGTAGCCCTCTACTCAAAACTAGCTGTGTTCAGCCTTGTACTCAAAGTGCATTGTTAGGTGTGGGCCTCTCTCCCACTGTGCAGGACTCTCAAATCTAGCTGTGTTTAGCCTTGAACTCAAAACTAGCTGTGTCTGGCCTTGTACTCAGGTTGCATTGTTGGGTGTGGGCCTCTCTACCACTATACAGGACCACCCAAAACCTACTGTACTATAGTCTGAAACCTATGGCACCATGAAGCCTAGGCGCCCCCCGCCCACGATACAGGACTCTCGAATCTAGATGTAGCCCCCTCCCTTGTTTACTATATGACGAGACCTACTGCATTCTGAGACCTGGGCTTGCTGCACACTATTTTTATTTTTATTCATTTGCATTTTTAAAGCGCTCACACAGCCTGCTGGCATCGAGGCGCTGTTACAGGAATTGTTTGTTCTTTAGTTGCGTAATTGTTTGGTTTTTTTTGTCTTAGTTGCGTATTTATAACGCGCTTAAACACCCAGGGGTTTCTAAGCACGGACCCGGGGATCGAACATGTGTTGCTTCGTGTCGTCTTGCTTCCAAGGCGCACACGTTGCCTCTGAGCTACCCTCCCGGGACTATACAGGATACTCATGTCTGGGTTCAGCCTCCATCTCTGCTTAATATATGCAGATACCTGCTACAATATGGAAAGCTATGTCCACTGGTATAGGAATCTCAATTCTAGACCTGGACATATCTTGCCCTAGCCGAGAAACCTCGCAGCCAACGGTACGTATATCCTCACACCACTAGCGTGGACACAGGCCGCAGGCACGGCCAAGCATCCATGCATGATAGAATACGGCTACGGCTAAGCACATCCGGCCTAGTGCGCACATCCGGCCTAGTGCACACATAGCCGCCCAGACTGAAACACCTGACGTACCTCAACACCTCTGCCACTAGCATACAGCGACCACCACCCGAAAGGAACTGGTATAGCTGGCCTCACATAGACTCTCTCAACAATAGCAATCTATCTCTAACCCCCAACAGCACCCACCCATGTGTCTGATCTCTCTGGGGCTGCTTAGTCGAGCTTTGCCAGCCACCCAAGTCCTAGAACGGCAAAAATGCACACATGCATCTTCCAAGCTAAAACCCCTTAGAATTTCCAACCACATCGACTATGGTCACCAAGGGCGTTCAACCAGGGAAAAAGCGCATTGAGGCCACACAAGTGGGGAAAGAGCGCTATATAAATAACAAAATACAATACAATCAATGGTAAAAATGCATCTTCTACCACCAGCTTGTCGTTAGGCACATATAAAAGTAACCAACAATCTCAAGGGTGAAAAGCTAGGTGATACAAAAGTATCCACAATGCACTGCATTGTAAGGTGTTGTGTGCAGTTTCATGCAATGTCAGTCATTCATATGGATTTACAAACTGGCTATCCGGAGGCTTTCTTCAGATAGTCTTCCAACAGAAGCCACAGGCAAGTGGACCGGATGTGACATGTTTGCCTGTTCACTAGCAGCTTTCCACCTGGTTCCACTTTTTCACTTTTGATCGCTAAGTGAAGTTCTACCAGTTAGATGTAATCATCTTAAGACCAATAGCAATTAGTATGCCAAAGAGCTTACCCTGCTCATTGCCCCGGTAGAAATGCAAGTTTACACGCCCGCTCAGGATCACAGGAATGGACAGTGAGATTGTTACCCTGCAGATGTGTATGATTAGAAATTGAATTCAGTACCTAGAAACAAACACACAATCATAGAGCCTATGTTTGTTTGTTTGTTTGTTTTATTATTTATATTGCGCACCAGACCCTGGGGTATTTGGGCGCGAAGGCAAAAAGAGGGTTGGTCAACTTAAACTGCAGGTTACAGATTTAAACATAGGGGTACAGCTACGGTTACAATGCTGTAGATATGTATTGTCAAAGAATCACAGAAATACATACAGTAAGTTTACAGGAGTTCAAGTATAACATAAAATAATGCAGAACAAATATACAGAATATACATGAGAACCTAGATGTCAGAAGGGGTTAGAAGTACCTATGCTTAAAAGTACCTGCTTCTGCACAGCAAGACCATCATAGCGAGGAAGCAGGGTTCAGAAATGGTTTCCCCAATCTCGGTGGTATACAGAGAGCCCTATTGTAGATCATGAATTGAGTTTGGGTCGTCGATGCTGCTGCTAATGAATACCTGATCTTATTCCATGGAGGTTGTCTTTGTTCTCTTCCAAGTCCTGCATGGTCACATGACTATACCATGTGTCTGTGTGTAGCTAGGGGGCAGAGGGGTAGGGTCAAAGATTATCCCAGGATGCTGGAAGACTGGCTATGAGTCCAGGGAGACAAATCAGTAATCCCAAAAGAATTCTGATTGGCAAAAGTAGATGTTTGCCTTGGGCATGGTAGATTTGGTCCTTTCTGTGAAACCCTGCACCGAGTAATTGAGAGTGCGCACGTTGGTGGCCATGTTTGAATGTACCTTGGTGTGTGTAAGGTGCTCCCCAACTTTCCTTTTGGGCAGCGGTCGATGTGTACGAAAAAGAAGTAGTGGAACTATGTTCCCTGCTAGCCTGCCCCAGCTCCACATACCCAATTGCCACGTCCCCTCTCACACGCAAATCCAAACCCCCAAACAAACACACCTGCTGTTTAAGGGAATGTTCAGTGCAGTGCACTGAAGTGCAAGTTTCAACTTCTTCCTACACTTTTATTTTAAAACGAAACCATTCAGGAATGGTTTCTTTTTAAAATAAAGGTATAGGAACAGTAAAACTGTTTTTTTTTTAAACAGAGGAGCACCCCTTCCAACCACTCCCGCCCACTTCAACCATTGCTTTTCGGAATAATAGAAGACTCCTTACCCATTTGCCTCATCTTGCTGCTGGAACACAAGCCTGCAGAGCTGGGAGGCCTTCTGCTCAAGGAAGGTGACTGAAGCGATGCACGAGCATATCAAAAGCTCAAAGAAATAAGATTGTGAAGCTCAGCCTCCCCAGTGTCCACAAAGGAACTAACTGCAGTAGTCCTTCCCACCGGATCAGAGGGGATGGCTGCGTCAGAGGCACACTCACCTATCCAAAGGCCCATTTTCCTTGCAGCTCCTGGCCATGCCTTCATCACCTTTCCCTGAAGCAGGAGTCCCTTTGCTGTAGATGACCCAGCATTCCTCTGTGACTACTAGATCTGATTTTCCTCATATGGGCACACCAGGCAAGTGTCCTGGTACCGACTTGCCTTTGTGAGAAGCTCCAGGAGCTTGCGCTGCCCATTGTTGCCTGACCGCATCACTTGAACCTTTAATCTGGAGACCCTGAGTTTGTGGCTCCTATGTTATGGTCCTGAGGACACATTTTCAATAATACTACTTCTTTGGCGACTCCTAATGTTGAATCCATCATTGGATTCTTGCCCACGAACATCGTAGGCATTGAGCAACACCAATGAGTACAAACGTGACCTCTGAAGCACAACACCTACTTCCGGCAATTCAGGCTGATAACCTGGGCTGAGGTGGCAGGAAATCCTAAATAATCCATCCTCCCAAGGGTCTGCTGATGCTCTTTGCACTGGTGCATTGTTACTGAAGACTTTGGGGGGTCTCTGGAGAACATTATCTCTGGACGGGCTCTGGAACTGTACAATGCACCTCCACTGGGATCAGTTCCTGGACTCTGGAATTCATCTTTCACCCCTCTGGCATTACTGAGGAGCTTCTCCTTTGTCTACATTCTCTTATGGGGGTTCCCACTTCGTTTCCAAGAATCTGCCATCCTTCAGATTCAACATGAACATTGGGACTGCCATTGAAATGTCTTATTCAGCTAATGGAGGTTGTCCTATCTTTTCAAAAAGGTAGGCGAAAGGAAGTTCAATGGAATGCAATTGGACAAAGGCAGCAGGTAAGTCCTTCTATGGAGGAAAGTCCTTTACTTACCTTCTAAATGTTCTATCAATGATCTGAAAAAGACGTTACAGAATGGCCAAGAACTGGACTTTAAACTATTGGTGCTTAATGTACAGATGTACCTTACAAAGCGTTAGTTCTAACTGTAGTGAGTTTTCCCTTTTGCCTTACCTATACAAGGATTACATTTTTATAAGAATATATTGGCAGACAATATTTTATTTTGTGTCTGTTTAAAGTGTCAACTCTACCTTCTGACCACCCTGCTCACCATCTGGCAGCTAGGCCTGGCTTTCGCTGCCATATATACCTCAGAGAGCCTGGTATATTCAAAGGAAAACCTTGAGGTGGAGGTATATGGCACTGGAAACAGTGTCTAAGAAAAATTCTCCTAACAGATAACACCCATTTTCCGCCATAGAAAAGTGTAAAATCTCTACATGCAAGTGCTGTATAAAATCATATGTTATTTTTAGCTATAATTCAAAATCAGAAACAGTAACCTGCTCCTAAGTTGTAATAATGAATTGATAACTTCAAATATTTTCTAGATTCACTTGCTGTCAATGAGGCTCACCCTACCATATAGTGGCCTCTATCAGAGCCTTGGCGGTATCCTGGCGGTAATAATGCTGGGAAACCGCCAGCGCAAATAGCGTTACCGCTACTCGGTCCGGCGCAATTTGCGCTGGATCCCGAGTACCAATAAGGCGATAAGTTCCCATTCCCCACTGGGTCCTTTGTAACCAATTGGGTTGGGAGGCACTATTAGCGCTGGCGCAATTAGCGCGTGCTAATAGCGCCAAAAAACGGGCGGAAAGCAGGATGTTTACCTCCAACAAAAAGCTGGAGGTAAAACTCCAAACTTTCCACCCGACTCATAATAGGGACAGCCCTAAAATGCGGCAGTAATAGCGTTACCGCCGCATTTAAGGGCTACCGGCCAACTCGTGATGAGGCCCAGTGTCACAGATGTCCTCAGGAACACACCAACTGTCGAAGACAGTTCAAGGGCTTTTATTGTTTTTGTAGTCAAGGGGCTCTCTAAGAGCCCTCTCTCTAGCTCTTTCATCTAGAGGTGGGCCCTCCCTCCCTCTCTCTTGCTCTTTCATCTAGAGGTGGGCCCTCCCTCCCTAACCCTTGGTCACTAGCGATCGGTAACCCCTACTAACTAAGATCTGTCTTGTCTAACGTGATGGCCTGAAGGCAGAATGCTTTATCTACCTAAGTATCTAGGTGGATTTAACCTGAAGTCCCCAAGATGACTTAGGTTAGGGATTTGGTCCCTTTCATTCACTCACTGGCTCTGACCTTTCCACACTCTGCTGTTCTTCTACCTATGACTTTCTGTAACTTTTCTTCCTCCAACTTCACCCAACGTCTTCTCCCTCTCTCCTTGACACTTCCCCTTCTGTCTCTCCAATGTTCTCTCTCTAACTTCTGCCTCCACCCTCCTTACTACCTTCTCTTCCCCTCTCCTCTACTTCTAATACTACGCCCCTCTCCACACTACTATTACTCCCTCCTCCAAACTACCACTACTCCACACTCTACTCCCTCCTCTACACTACTATTCCTTCCTCCACACTACTACTCTACCCACACCCTCTCCCTCAAGCACCCTCCTTTCCCTTTCCCAGTCCCCTTTCTTTCTTTCCCTACTCTCACACTAATATTCTCACTCAATCACCATTCAAGTCCAATCTAACTCCAGTACCACTCTCTCTCACTAACCAATAACTCACCTTGCATGCTTCTCTAACAAGTCCTCTCCACGCTCCTATGCTCTGTCCCTTCTGCTCCTCCCTTAACCTCACTTGAATAACCCACAACTTCCTATTTCTGCGGCCCTCACATAGGTATGCAAAATGTTCATGAGTATGTAAACCCTGCTGGGCGCTCTGCACCCTGTCTCACACATGTGCGGTGTTCTTGTGACCTGCTTCCCCTGAGCGGGCAGACATGACTAACTCTCCTCATGATGATAGTTGAGCTTGATGAGGTTTCATAGCAGCTCTCTACATTACAGCTGGTTTTCTATTTTCCCCAGCTCTTATTTGCTCAATGCTCTCTCTTCCTGACTGTCTGGTAGTCGTGCTAATATTAAGGCTATTTACCTCGTAGATTCTAGGAGACAAAGAGAAAGACACTGGTCATAATGGTGCTGTTTAGGCATGGAAGAATAGGCAATGGTACTGTTGGCACACAACCAGGCACTGGGGGTAGGAACTGAGGCCCTCCATACTCCCACACCCCATCTCCGAGAAAGGACTGGCTTTGGCATCAATCCTGTGGCTCTCCCACCCCAGGCTGAGAGGGGTTACTACCCCCTCATTAGATGGACAAATGTCTGGCCCTGTCACAACAATGGTTTGTTGTGCAATTGCATCTTCTGATAGTTCAAAAAATGAGCAGCATCTGGAATAACTCCCGAACACCCTCAACTGACCAGATCACCATGGTAATATTTAATGTAAAACACAGCATAATTCCTGCATTAAACGAAACAGCCCAGCAGCCTCTGTAATAGAGCTTATTATTTATATAAATACTTTACAAAGATGTTTTAAAAAGTCAAAATGTGA